>NW_024424675.1:12481732-12623977 GCF_017311325.1 Ursus maritimus
GTGTGTGTGTGTGTGTGTGTGTGTGTGTGTGTGTGTGATGGGGCCTCCTTTAGAGAAGTGTTATTCAATTTCCTGATGTCCCCAAATCGTTTTTGTCCACAGTGGATGATGAGTCTTCCTGCGTGAGGTGTGACATAAGAAGAGATCACCTGGTGCAGTGGTTCCCAAAACTTGTTTCCACAGTGAAATTGCCTGAGAAATTTCAAAAAATATGGCGTCCTGTGCCTTTTCCCCTAGAGAATGTGATTTATTGTCTGGATGTGGCATAGGCTTTGGGACTTTAAAAAGATCCCTCTGTCATTCTAATATGCAGACAAACACAGGAGCCATCAACCTAGACTCTTTGGATTTCATTTCCCTCACCTGTAAAGTGGATGTGTGGGTGGAGTTGAAAGGGTTTGATGGTGTGGAGTAATAATTACAGCATTTCCTGAAGTAGATTCTGGGGAATGCTGGTCTTCTCTGATCCTTATGAAAAACCGAAATGGGTTCTCTGATAAAATCACTTGGGAAACAATCTGTAAACTATACTAGTTGAATGAATAATACTTGTCTTAATGAATGAACCAATCAATCTATCAAGAGTGCTGGTTCAAATTCTACCTTCACCACCCACCATCTGTGAATCACTGGATATCACTTACCTCACCAGGACTCAGTTTCCTCATCTGTAAATAAAAGGGTTGACCAGATCTCCAGTGAGAAGTCTTATACTTCGAACATCCCATAACCCCATGACCAGAAAATTTCTGAGATCCCTTTTATTTTAGGATTCCGTGAGTCAAAGGGAACCAATGATCTTATCTAACTCTCTCAAGACTACAGAATTGGGGGAGGGTGCTT
Source organism: Ursus maritimus (assembly GCF_017311325.1). Classification (NCBI taxonomy): domain Eukaryota; kingdom Metazoa; phylum Chordata; class Mammalia; order Carnivora; family Ursidae; genus Ursus; species Ursus maritimus. The sequence continues at coordinate 12,482,576 of NW_024424675.1, forward strand.
AATTGGTCTAATTTTACAGTGAATCATCATTAGGCCCCGAAGCAATATAGCTGTAGACTATGATTCTTCTCTCTAGTGGTTAAGACTCATTTTATTCCTAAAAGCTTTTTAAAATATTATCTTCCTTACTGTTGCAAATAAAGACAGCTGAGCTTCAGACAGGCTGATTCATAGCTACTGTTTCTCAGGCTCATGACTACAGACGACAATCGACACAGGCCTTCCTTTGCCTTTAGCTTTCTTTCTGCCAGCAGACTGTCTGGACCTTGCCCGGGCTGTCTCTGGGCATTAATGAATGCTGCATTCACCCGCTGGAAATCCGAAGTGACTAATGGGTAGACTATTTGGGATGCCTGCAGTCGCATTCAATGTCCTCTTATGCCATCTATATCCCCTTTCCCTCATTTAGCCTGGAAATGGGAACAAGGCATAAAATGCAGCAAAGCCAATAGAAATTTACTAACAGAGAGGAGAAAAAGTACTAAAGCCTGGCTGGTCCTATAGACCATCTATGTATCGATGACTTACCAGCAAAACAGTTTGGATGAATAGTTTCCTCCGAGCTGACCCTCTAAGGAAGTCTTGCAAATCATCCAAATACCTGTAAGTTAAACAGTTATTTTGAGAATAGAGGATTGCCCTTGATGCTTCAGTTCAGGAACTGACAAACTACGGCTCACAGACTGTTTTTGTAAATAAATCTTTATTGGAACACAGCCACAGTCATTTGTTTATTCGTTGTCTAAAGCTGTTTTTGCTCTAAACTGACAGTTGAGTAGTTGCAACAGAGATTGCATGAAATGCAGAGCCTAGAATATTTACTATCTGATCCCTGTTTGATAGGAACATGTTTTTTCATTCACGCATTCCTTTCTTCCCTCAATCATTTTGTAGATACTTAATGATAAAAGCAATGAAATGAATACTATGAAAATATAAAGAAGCATACAATAATTTCCTGTCCTTTCAATACATACTTAGACATCAGTGGTCATCTCGTTGCAATTATTTATGCACAGAATCCTTTTAGAAGCTCACCTCTGCATATACTCACACATGTGGCCTTCAGGAGGAAAAGAAAAGCTTGCACATGACCTGCTCGTGTACTCCACCTTATTAAGTCAATCAGATAGGATATATATAAACTATAAAATGATGCAATTTAAAGCTGAAGAGGTGATTATTTCTAGTCAATCCTCTCTAGTCAATGTCACAAAATTAGAGTTGGTGATAAATCTAAGTTTTATAATATGCAGGAATCTTGGCTCTTATGCTATCATTATAATATAAACACCTATATGTACATGCACATATAAACAATCCATAATACATAAATATTTGTGGTATATTTCTAAATGTTTCAACATGCTAGCTTATTTTGCAATGTCTCCCTCTTGGGACAACTGTTGCCAGAATACAGTTTCTCCTTTTGTAGTTCTAGCATGGACAAAACCAGTAAATACAAGAGGAGTTTGATCCGGATTTTCCTCACTCCAGGGGGAGGAAAAGATCCTAATAGGGACTTAGTTTTAAAGAAGTATTAAAACATACCCTTGTTCAGCTAACTCAACCTTGTGCACTTCTGGCGCTATAAGATACACTGGAGTCAGGCTTGGTTCCTATAAGATCGACCTTGATTTTGAAGCAAACTTTTCCCTCCAAGACAACAGCAGGTCAAAACACTTGTAAAAAACAGAAGCCAGAACAAATTCAGAATTCAGTATGAACTGCTCATAGTTATAGATTGCTTTAAGCAATGCTGTTTCTACAAATCATTCCTAAGGGATATTTAAGTGTGTACATGGAGAATGTAATTCCAACAACAATTAACACAATGGATGATTTCTTAGTCTCAGTGCAACAACCTTGATGATGATAATGATGAATAATTACTATATTCCTGGGATACTACTTCGTGGCATCTAAAACTCTAAATACACATTTGTTGAGGACCAGTCTTTCCCTTTTTCTAAGTCAGCCCATATTAGGATTTCATGAGCTAGAAGATCAGGTTACTGCTGCTTACAGAGAGCTGCTGCAAAGTGCAAACTGAAGTGCTGGAATTTTAATGCCATATTTTAGTGGAGTGAGTGCATGGCAGAGGAAGATTAATTAGATTTAAGATAGGAGAGTCCAATTTAATTTTGCCCTATTACTCGACATGCCTGGAAATTAGACTCAGTGTGTGGGATTCTTCCCCTGAGGGGAATAGCACCAGAACCTCCTCTCTATCCTGTCAAGCCCTGGGAGGGATGTGCACGGCTCTCCTTCTGCTCACCCGGCTCTGTGCCCTCAGGGACGTTTGTGCCAGAACTGCGCTGCAAGCCAGTGGGAGTTCTTTTCTGGCGCATGATTTGCACCATGAGAAATGGGCCTCTATGGTTAATATACGTTGGCATGAATCTCCGGCTCTGATCGAAAATTCTCAGAGAGGCCTAGGCTCCAATTCTGTGTCAGGAGGAAGAGCAGAGAAGCATGTGGTCACATTTTTATCATTTGCAAGTAGATTCTTGCTTTTGCCAATTAACCCTGGCTTAACTAAATAAGGACTTCTTCGGCTGAATCAGGAAGTGTTCTAGACAAAACGCCATGCCAGGATTGCACCCAGCTCTTTTTCCCCTCTAGAGGTTCACATTTATTAGCCCTTGAAAAGCCCTGTCTTTACCTATTGAAATTCTTTAAGACCCAACTCCAATCCTTTAGTCCTTTCCTAGTCCTTTTCAATCTCGATCCTCTATACGTCCCTATAGGGGGACACATATTGTGTGTTCCATAGAACTTGGCAGTGAAACTCCATCACTTTCCACCTTCCAACTTACAGACTTTGAAAGCTATTAAGCAAAACTCCTGATGGGGCAGAGACATATTGACTGCCAACCACCAACAGAGGGTGTGAGCAGTTGGAAAAGTGGGCTCAGGAACCAACCACTTGTATTTGCTGGACACCTTTCTCGTGGTATTTCACTGTTCTTAGCTTGTTTGCCATAGTAGAGCATAAGCTTTTGAGAACCAGAAGCAGTCTTCTTCAACATCTTGATTGTGTTAATCTATCATTTCAGTTCTGGTCTTCTTTTCCTTCCAATGACCCTAAGTGATCACAGCTAACTCTCATGCCAGGTCTCACCTATGGTCCAGCTGCTGAGCTAGTCTGGAGAACCCAGGCAACACCACATGTCCCTGAATTTAGGATGTCATAAATTTGAAGACAGACCATCAATTTAGTCATAATGAAAAAGAATGCTACATTAAGTGTATTCATTGTTTATTAAATGAACTGCAATTTCAAAAAACATTACGGGTTGAAAAACAATTGTTACTGTAGAACTGATAAATAAGATTTACCAGTAGCATGAGTCCCAGATCCAGTGGACTTGGAGCTGAGTTGCACTGATCACAGATGGATTTGTGCTCATGAGTCCCCAGAGTGGCAATAATTCTGCCTGCTGAAATAGGAAACTCTGTTTTAAGCTGTACAACAGATAATTCTTGGTTTTGCTTTTATAATCCTGCTTCCCTATAAACCTGGATTTCTCTGTGAACCCTGACCTGATTTACTGGGACATTGAGCCCTGTCAACTTACCTTGGTGTTGTCCCTTTTCCCCTATTGGTTGTGTATTTCCCCTCTCATTCACTCAAGAGAACTTATGCACAATGGTAAAGCTCTCCAAGATCATTGCCTGCTACCTAAGGGCACCCAAGAACCCAGTTCATCAGTGCTGAGGTCGGTCAACTGTCTAGAACCTTCAGGTTTTCACAATTGCCTAAATCAGTAGTTCTCAACCTGGGATTGCACACTGAGAGCTTTTGTTGAAAGAGCTTTTAAAAAATATCACAGCCTGAGCCCCACTCCCCAGATTCTTGATTTTTTGTTCTAGGATAGAGCCTATTCTAATATAACTAATACTGATTTTTTTTTTTCTAACTACTCCAAACAATTCTAGATACAACCCCAGTTCCTTTCTTTGGACAGTAATTGTGTATAAGGCACAATGCATATAAAACTTAGGTCCTTGAAGTTGACCCCAACAAGCTGATGCAAGGACATAAAAAACACTGCAGTTGATGAATATGAAACTGATAAAAGAATATTTCTCTCTTCTGCAAAATATTTCAGTTCTATATATCAACAAATACCATACCTTTAATTTCAAAATTGTACATCTAATTCTGACACTGCAGATTCAGGGACTCAAATGTCTTCTTCTTTCTTATACATCCTGTCTTTAGACAGAAAATTTTAGTGAATGTCAGAGCTTTGTTTAACATTATTTAACATCATTGAGCAACGACTTTAAGCCACATACCAGGGACTTTTCATGGAGCTGGATTTAAGGTCACATTATCAACAATTCATTTCAGATAGAATTTCCTTTTAAAAATCAGTTGATAAAGGAATATAGATCAGGAGCTTATAAAGTGTTGCAGAAAGTTATATTAATTATAATAATTTGAAGAAACACTTTAAATGTGATCATTGTAGTGAACTAAAAAGTTGATAGGCACTAACTCTGAGCAATGAAGGATCTGTGACTACAACTAACTTTATTAAAAATTTTCTTATTAAGAGACTCATACCATTTTAATAATTTTAAAAATTAGCTATCAACATGTTGGTCTTCTTTGAATCTCATTAGGAGCCAGATCTCAGGGTTGAAGGCATGAAGCCTCTCAATGTTAAAATAGATTCATGGTGGGAACCATTTGTTTTATCAGTGTTTAAACTCCCTTAAATAGCGCACCTGGTGGCTCAGTTGGTTAAGTGGCTGCCTTGGGCTCAGGTCATGATCCCAGGGTCCTAGGCCCCCCCCCCCCCCCCCCGCCGGCTTGTGTGCTCTCTCTCTCTCTTTCTCTCTAGCTCTCTCTCTGTATAAACAAACAAAACAAAACAAAACAAAACGGACTCCTTTAAATAGCTTCCAGGAGTAATGCTACAGCAGGCTGAAGTTTATTCCTGAGGATTAGAAAAGAGGCTTCAATTCTCTACTACTTGTTTGATCCACACCTTTTCCTCCTGTCAGAAGATTGGATCTGTTGCCCTCCCTTTGAATCCAGGCCTTGTGATTTGCTCTAGCCAATGAGAAAAGTAAAAATTACCTATGATCCAGAAATATTCAATTTTTTTGTTTATCTGCTTAGATTTCATTCTCTATTTATAGAAATGTGTCTCCGTATATTCACAGAACATATATTTTTCCAAATGGCGGCATACTGTATATAGTGTTTTATAAGCTCTCCCTCTCCTTTATTTTAAAATATATTTATAACAAGGTATTGTAAAACACTTTTCATTTCAATACATTTACCTCAGCACAATCATTTCTAAAAACTTCACTGTATTTCATACTATGGTACTGTAATTCATTGAACGAATGCCTCTCTTGTTGGACATTTATAGTGTATGCTCAAATAAAACAAATGGAAAAATATGCGGAAAAAACACGTATTTTTGGCTCACATTACTCTATCTCCTTAGATGTTCAACAGTAGTTTCACATTAGATTTGGTTCAGTTTTCTTTTTTTGCACAAATAACTCTGGAATATGTTTGTGCCACAAGGTCGTGCATTTAGGCGCAACTTCTTAGGGAAATTTTCAAGAATTGAGGCTACTCGGTAAAAGCATATGAACATTTTTAAGACATTTCACAATTGCTTCTAAAATTTAAACTACTCTTGGTTCCCATTAACAGTATAAACAGGTTGTGAAATGAGTAAGGTTTTGTATTTGTTTTTGAGAGATTTCATTTCTACATTACATTTTTTCCTAAGATATTTTTGAATTTTATTTAAAATTTCCATTTCAGAGCCACCTGGGTGGCGCAGTTGGTTAAGCATCTGACTCTTGATTTCGGCTTAGGTCACGATCTCAGGATTGTGAGACTGAGTTCCGAGTCAGGCTCTCTGTTGGGCACGGAGATTGCTTAAGATTCTCTCTCTTTCCCTCTGGCCTCCTACCCCTTCCCACCCCAAACTGGTCTCACGTGTTTGTGCTCTCTCTCTCTCTCTCTAAAAAAAATTAAAATAAACATTTCCATTTCATTGAGAAGAATGTTCATAATTTCTTTTTAAAAAAGTGTTCATAATTTCTTAACAATGCATCTATATTATGTGTGCAGTGCCTCTTTACTCTTTCATGATATTGGTTACTGGCACCTTCTTTCCTTTTATTCTCTCCTAATTTTTCCCTTAATTTGCCAGATGTTTTTACGGTTTGTCTTTTAAAGTAACCAAATTTTAGCAGTGTTGATCTCCTCCTTCCTGTTATCATTTTTATTGGTTTCTTCTACTTTGTGAAAGTTCATTTACTCTATGTAATGAATGCCTCGTTCATTAATTTTCAGCCTCTATTCTTTATTGATTTTCGTTTTTTTACCTGTAGTTCTGTCAGTTACTGAGAGAGAGATAAAATCCTGAGTAAGTTATTTTGGGGCGACTTGTTCTTCTGGTTTCTGCGAGCTGTGCGTTCAGGTCTACTATATGACCAGAGTTTTATCTGGATCTTCTTTCAGTCTCTTATTGTCTGTGTCTTGTAGTTTCAGCAGTTTCTGATTTATATATTTTGAATCTTTATCATCAGGTACATGGATATGCAAAATGATTACATGTTCCTATAAATTGAACTTGTTATGAAATATTACCTAACTATGCCTTTTGCCTTCAATCTGTTGTTTAATATTAAAATAGCTACACCAGCTATCTTTTGCTTCCTACGCACATAGCATATAGTTGTTCATCCTTTCACTTTCATCTCTTCTGTTGTTGGATCCAGGACCACACAGGGTGTGCACTGTACAACTTCAGGTATGAACTATGGTGTGAATGCCTCTCCTCGGGAATTATGCTGTGCACCAGGTTTCATTGGAATTTCCTTTAACCCAAGTTAATGTTCTTTACTTTCAATTATGTAATCAATCTGTTTACATTTAAATACTTGGTAACATACTTGTGTTTAAAATATCCCCATCTTAATTTTCTTTCTTTCCTACTTGTTCGGTTTCATTTCTTTCCCTGCTTGTGATCTTTTGGCTTATTTTTTATTCTGACTTTTCCTTATATCAATTGGAAATGATACCCTAGAAATTAAAATATGATTAGTCATGAAAGTATAAAATTAGTCAATACTTCTGTTATGTCCTAAAAAAATGCATGGCCCTTAAAATATTTTATCTCCCTATTATCTCATTCCAAGTTAATCTGTTAATGTTATTTTGTATTTTAATTCTATTTAATATTTAATACCTTGTTACTATGTCTAATTATTGTTATTTTGTGTACTTTGTTAGATTTATCCACATATTTACTATGTTCTCCGCTCTTCATTGCCTCATGGACTTTAGATGTCTCTGGGTTCAACTGCCTTCTGCCTCAAGAATATTCATTAGTAGTTCCTTTACTGTGGGTTCGCTGGTGGCAGATGGTCTGAGTTTTTGCTTGTCTGAATTATCTTAATTTCTTCTTCATATGGAAGATATTTTTACCTGGTATGGCTTTTCAGATTAACAGTTACCTTCTTTAGCACATTAAAGACATCATTCCATTCTTTTTACCCCCCCACCTTCCTTCTAAAAAGAAGGGGGAATGAACCATGAGAGACTATGGACTCTGGGAAACAAACTGAGGGCTTTTGGGGACTGGGATAGGCCGGTGATGGGTAGTAAGGAGGGCACGTATTGCATGGTGCACTGGGTGTTATACGCAACTAATGAATCATGGAACTTTACATCAAAAACTTGGGATGTACTGTATGGTGACGTAATAAAAAATTTTTATAAAAAAAATTAAAAAATAAAGACATCATTCCATTGCCATTGGCTTTTACTGTTACCGTGAACTCAGCTGTCAGTCCTTTCTTTTTTTGTTTTTCCATGCCGAAATTTTTTTTCATTATGTTCAGTTAGCCAGCATATAGTACATCATTAGTTTTTGATGTAGTGTTCAATGATTCATCAGTTGTGTATAACACCCAGTCCTTTCTTTAAAGGTAATCTCCTTTTCTATTGTCTGTTTTCAAGGGTTTTTTTTCCCCTTTTGGCATGATGAAATGTAAATGCCTTTTTATTTACCTTGCTGTAGATTTGTTAGGCTTCTCTAATCTCTAAATTTCAACTGTCACCAGTTTGGGGAAAATTCCTAGTTATTATCTATTCAAATATTATGGCTCTCTCATATTCCCATTCATTTGCAACTTGAAGAACTCCAGTAGTAGACCTTCTCAACATCTGTCTTTACATGCATTATTTTATATAACCCTCGTAACAATTTTATGAGCTCTAAGTTATTATTTCCATTTGATAGATGATAAAATTAAGGAATATGGAGATAAAGTACCCAGACCAAACTTAAGAAGTGGTGGAACCTGGGTTTGGTCTCAGAATGTCCAACTCCAGGACTCCCATTTGTAACCACTGAATGATATGAAATTATAAAAAGTGATAAACAGCTTACAAATAATTTCAGGATAACCAAAAAAGAAACAATGAAAAGACAGTGAGTAGTCAAGGGCTGGCAGGAACCAGCCCTCTTTGGCAACAGGATGAACCCAGAATCATTTATTCCTTGCAGTCAGTACTCTGTGTGTGTGTGTGTGGTCTGTGTCTGTGTATATATGTTGATGGTTATGTTTTGTTTCTTTTAACAATTTTTCTTTGCAAAATTATGTTTCCTCATTCCCTTGTCGTCACCATGTGAAAATAGCCATGCAGGAAGACCAAACACCCCTCCCTTGCTGCTGCAGTCCCACTTCCTCTCCCTCCCTGGTTTTTCGGTGCAGTTCCAGCCCTTCAGCATGCTCTAAACTTCACAGCACTGACGTCAAGAATTGAGGGAGTATACTGAGCCAGACCCAAGCCGGTGGGTTTTGGCTACCAGCACTTCCTCTAGAAGCTGGCCTCTTTCTGGCTTAGGCATTCTTCCCCTTCCTGGCCTCATTCCTCCTTGCCAGCCAGCCCTCTCTCTGCTCACACATCATGTGAACCTTTACTAAGTTTGTGCTGTTCTTGTCATGTGCATGGTCATCATCCATGTTGAGAGCTCTGCCACTCCAGGATAGTTGAGAGATGGCGACCTGCCCTTCTCTACAAACACCACAGTACCATTTTGGGGTACATACACAAAGCAAGCCTTGCCATGATTTTTCTTGACCACGGGCATGTTCCGGTGAGACCCTGGTTGAGCAGAGAATGAATGGAAGATCACTGTGGGTGCTTTCCTGTTCCAAATTACCACTAGTGGTGTCGGCATGTTCCGGTGAGACCCTGGTTGAGCAGAGAATGAATGGAAGATCACTGTGGGTGCTTTCCTGTCATCCAGGGACACTCCAGAGCCCAAACTGGGGACAGTGTAGCAACTTTGATGTCCAAGTCCTACACCATTCTTTCAGAGTGGGATTTGGCAGATGCCCAAAAGATCAAAGCCCTGTAGATTTAGGATAGTTCATGAAAAAAATCAGACCAGCTACTTTTGGATTTGGGCAATGGGTAGGAGGACTCGGTGGGGGAGAGAAAAGGTATCATTCAGGATCCTATAGCATGCATTGTTTTCTACCACCTTGCATTATTCTTTCTCTTTAATCTTGTTGAGAAATTCAAGAAGATTATAAGTAACTATGTGAAGGGCAATATTATTATCATTATTATTTCTTTTCTTTTTCCTGCAAAGGGTAGTACAGCACCAGCTGTACAATTCTCATAGGACTATGGAATGTTAGACCTGCTGGTTTCCTTAGAGTGCATCTAATTCAACCCCTTACTTGACAAATGAGGAAAAATCTAGCCCATAGAAAATAAACGACTTTGCCAAAGTCACATGATTTCCTTATGGCAGTGCAGATGTGAAAATCTAGCCCTTGACTCCAAGCCCAAGAGGTGCTTGTTATAGGTCTGATATCAGAAGGATTAAGCATGTGAAGGGCTTCAGGCCCTGAAATGCTGTCTTCTTCCCACAGTGACTATGAATGAATAGCACATTATTGGGTAAGCCACGATGACTTTTCGTAAGTCTCCCTATCAGTCCTTGAAGTGGGTAACTGGGGAAGTGATGTCTTTGTGACCCTTATCCCTCTTTAATATGGTCCAGAAAAACTAAATTCACCCAGAATTTGTTCAAGTGTCTTCTTCTCAGAAAAGAGAATGTTTAATGAATCTGCTGAAACACTGATGTTTTTCCCCACCCAGTCCTCTTCCCCTAAACACTCAAAAATATGCTTATGCTGCTTAATTTTTCTCCAAAGCACTAAGTATCACCTGATATGTCATAGATTGTTTATTTTTTTATTTTTATTAAATGATAGAAAGAATCCAAAATAGGGAAGATACTTGTGAAGAACTGAGAAAATTTTCCTACTAACGCTAGGGTTGTCTGCTGTTGATTTAAAATACTGTAGGGGGCATATGGGTGGCTCATTTGACTGAGTGTCTGAATCTTCATTTCAGCTTAGGTCATGATCTTGGAGTCATGGAACTGAGCCCCATGTGGGGCTCCTCGCTCAACAGGGAATCTGCTTGAGATTTTCTCTCTCTCTTCCCCCCCTCCCCCAACTGCTCATGTACATGCTCGCTCGCTCTCTCTCAAAATAAATAAATCTTTTTTAAAAAATACTGTAGAAAAACAAACAGTTCTGATAAGAAGGGATAGGTGTGGGGAAAGAGAAAATAAAGGTAAAGCAAAAGGGAGAAATAAAAAATCCTATAGGGTAAAAGAAGACATCAGACTGGCTCACTAGCAAAAATATGAATAGGTGACCAAAAACAGAGACATGGAAATAAAACATTCAACAGAGGGCAACTACATCATCTATTTATTGCTGCAGTCATGCTGTATAACAGACCATCCCCAACCTCTGTCTCAAAACAGATTTATTGAGGCTGGACTCAGGTGGGTCCATTCACACTTCCAGAAGTCAGTTAGCTGTTGGCTGATTTAATATGGTCTCAGGACAACTGTGGTAACAAGGCTCTGTCCCTCCTGTCTCAACCTTCAGCACGTTATTCAAGACATGTTGTCATGGCCGTGATAGAAGAGTGCTGAGAGAGCAAAAGGAAACACACAAGGCTCTTAGGGTTTAGACAGAACTGGCACAGCATAAGCTCCACAACTGGCCCAGGAAAGTAACAGGGCAGAATCAAGGGGTAGGAATATTGACCCCACCTCTTGACAGGAGGAGCTTCAAATAGTAAAGAGGGAGAGGTAAAGAATTGGGCCTCGATTACAGTTTACCACAGCAACCTTGGAGGTCTTGTGGCTCAGAGCATGAAAGTCTCCAGTTCTCTACAGTGCCAGTCCTTGAGGGTGGGAATGCTCCCCAGGGGACCTAGATGTTTGAAAACCCTGTTTCTACCTGTGTATATTCAACTAAATATGCATGTAGACACAGAGTTTTCAAAAATCCAAGTCCCCTGGGGAGCATTTTATACACACACACCTACCCCCGTGCGCGCGCGCGCACACACACACACACTACACTTCCTTTAACACGGTCTTGTAGACCCCTCATTCAAGGGTACTCTCCCAAGATGCTGAGTGGGCTTCAAGCCCAGTGTGAAATGGTTTCATAAGGAAAATGTAACTTGGATCTATTCTGGCAGTACCACAGAATGACTTGAGGGACCAATGTACATATGGGTGAAGGGCACTCTATCATCTCAGTCTCTAGAACTCTTTTGGGGTCTAGAAGCATTTGCTTTCCTCTTTAGCTTCCCACTCCTGAACCTCCAACAACCTAAAACAAGCCTATATATTATTCATTAAAGAGACTGTGACTCTACTGACCCAGAATCCCAGATGTCCTCTCAAAACTTTGGTGAGCAGATCCAGTCATTATTTCCCCACCCCAGTGAAGTGGCTGGCATCAGGGCACATCCTAGATGTCCTTCTGGTCTCCTTACAATCAGGCCAGAACCCAGACAGGCCCCACCATCCAGCCACCAGCATTCCTTAGGAGTCTTCAGCTTAGTGTAGAGCTCATCACTATTTAGAAAGGAAAAACCTTTGTGTGGACACCTCTGTCTCCTCTCTGCAAGCTTATTATTCTAGGTGCAAAATAAACTATAAAAAATGACAACCAAGGGCTTGCTCATCCCCTGTGACTCTAGAGGGGAATTCCAATCATACAGAGAACACCCTGTCCCTTCCTCCCACCTTTTCCACCCAACAGAAGAGGAGGAACTAGCCTTGGGGAGGGAATTGTTTTCCTGTTCCACTGTCTGTAAGCGCATTTTCCAGATCATTCCTTACTTTTCAATTTCAGAAAGTCTCCACTCCAAATGAGGCCCAGTGTTGGACCAACCTCACGATGTACTTCCTACTTCTCATAGGTAAGATGTTCATCAGCCTGAAGGGAAATGGCAAATGCACAGGGCAATAGAACGTGCACAATGTTGGCTGATAAACGGAGTTTTGCTCACGGTAGCTTGGGGGGTGAGCAGTTATTTTCCATGGGCTCTTATCAACAGGAAATCTAACTGTAGTTAATGCAGCGGGAGATTTTGGCTAGTCTCTTGAAAGAAACTTTTGAAAGCCCTTTAAGATAACTGTCGCTCACCTTCCAGACTCATTAATCATTGACAAGCTAAAGCTATCCAGTTAGGAGGAAATGAAGAGGGGGCCGTTGAATACATGTCAAACAAATCACACTCTCAAGCTGGCACCAAACGCAAGAAACTCCAGTGAGAGACAGAATGTAAGCTAATGTGCTAGATTAAATCCTAGCACTGTAATTGTGGTAGGGAGGGGGAAAGAAGGGATTGAAGAGTAAAGAAATACCATGGCTCTGAGATCAAAAACTTGAAACCTTAACTCTCATTTCTCTCCCCTTTACTCCCACCTCCAGTGGGAATATATTACCCTGTCTGGGGGAAATAGAGTGGGAAGGTGGGGGAGACTCAAAAAGAGATAAAGCTATAGAATCCTGTGTTCCTGACTTCCTTAGAGACCAAGGTAGTTCTTGAAAGACTTAATTTTTCCCCATTAACTTTTATGAAGCCTGACTTCGCTGTAATGTTTCTTAAATGCCTGCCAGTTTCCAGCCAGGATTTTCCAAGTGCATCTAATTGCCCACTTTATCACAGGCACTATCAGGTAAATGGCGTTCCACCTCCGCTGGGCCTGCCTAAGGTTGACACCCAGGACTTGTCAGGCAATGGATCACAGAGCCAGCATGGGGGCCCCTTGCACTACATTCCTGCATGAGGGGACAGTAAATTATGACATCTGCTTGGAAGATCGGAACATGGCTGTGCTACCGGATGCACCTAAACTGCACAACCAGGAAGGCTTTTAAGATGTAATTGGAAATGCGTCTAAGAGCTCTTAAAGGGACAAAGAGCCTCTTTCCCTAGCAACAGTGGAGCAGAGATGAACCCTGGATTTTGCTTTTCTCTTTGATGGCATTTAATGACCTATTTTTATGTTTGCATGCATAATGCTACTTGGCAATTATAAAGTGCTCCAGAATTTAAATTGTGCTTCTGTCTGTCCTCTCAAGACCCTAAAAGCTACTCAAAGAGTCCTCATCATGGTGATAGCCTAGGATAAAGAAACTGAGATGGAGCCATGGTGGGTGATGTGGTTTGGGTCAAAAGAAAGTGACAGGAAGTGCCATAGAAGGGGCCTCAAATCTAGGTCTTCAAACCCCCTCAAAACATGCATTTTACCAAGTTTACCTTTTCTTACCTTTTCTACCTTCTTCCTTTCCAAAAGTCGTTTTGTTAATTGTAGCTTTGGAGATATGGGGTTATATTTTTGTACATGTGTGCCTTTTTAGTCTAAACTTTTACAGGACTGACACTGAAACTTGACATCAAAAAAAGACAAAACAAAATTCAAAGAAACACCAAAACCGAAATGGAAAATAATCCTCTCTTAACTAATCAAAGTAGATTTTTTTGAAGGAGCTCATGGGAAAAATAAAGAAGGAAGAATAAGTGACTGGCAGCATAAGATTATCAATGCAAACAATAATTTATTAAAACTTTCAGTGGAATAAGTTGGGATTTCAGACGAACTCTACACAAGATGGGAAGGGTGAAGATGTAACTTGAGACATTTCGGGTCTTGGGAAGTTCTTTGAGTTTGATAGCATGAAAGACTGAATAAGCAAGCAGCAAAGTCAAGAATCTAAGCCTGACATCACAAGACACAGTGCAGAAGATGTTTCTCATTTCAGTGATTTTTCACAAGGCAAAGCCAGGTCTTAAATTTATAAAGAAAAAAGAAGGTGGTTTTGTAGGTGTAGATACCATAAATGCTAACCTAAAATGGTGACAATACAGGGTCACCTGGGTTGCTCAGTCCGTTAAGCATCCGCCTTTGACTCAGGTCATTATCTCAGCGTCCTGGGATTGAGCCCCACATCGGGCTCTCTGCTCAACGGGGAGTCTGCTTCTCCCTCTCACTCTGTGCTCTGTCTCTCTCAAATAAATAAAATCTTTAAAAAAATAAAATGGTGATGATACAAATTGTCCATCAGCATCCCCACTGATAAATGACAGACTTTTGGCTTATGAAGGCTACACAGAAATTATGTGGTGCAAAGAGATCAAGATTAGGTTTGCTTCCCAGCATGGCGACTTATGTTATGGTGACCTTGAGCAAGTCATATAACTTCTCTGTGCTTAATTTTCTTATCTTAAAATGTGAGTAAGAATGTCTAGTTTGTGGGGCTATAATAAGGATTAAGTTGAAAAATTGGATAGAAGAGCCCTTTGTAAACTATAAAAAGCCATTATTTTCATATGAAAACCACCTAGTATTTATTGAAAGTTATGCCATGCCCTTCAGGATTGAAAAAGAAAATGGCATTACTGATTTTATTCCACATTAAGCCACTGTTTATTGGGTACTTGGTATATGCAGGATGCTCTGCTAACACCACTGGCTTCCTCTAAATAGGGTAAGACATGGTCATGACCACTGGAATGTTACATTGGTCTAGATCAAAGCTACCATATATGTATGCATGTGTTTCTATTCCTTTTGTCCAGCATTTACTGAGTAGTCATTGCCTTAAATGTATAGAATGGCTGGCATGTGTGTGCGTGCACACATGCGTGTGGATGTATGCATATATGCGTAAATAGGCAGATTCTACCTTATGTTGTGTATTATGACAAAATAATTTTATGAGTCTATTTTACGATAAAATTTTCTAAAAGGGAGTTTCCAGAAAGCTTAATATATGTACTTAGTTCTAGACCTGGAACTATTTATACATAAATGCCATTTTTTAAAAATAATAGTGCAACATATAATGGCTTGGGTAATGTTTTTCCTCACTGTAGTTTTTGGCAATATCAGAGGTTAGTAAATAGACGGATAACTTAAGTGACCAGGAAATGGAAAAGCTGATATGTCATTGTAAGCAGGCATGACTGGTAGAATGAGGCTGGTTCACCACAATTAGAAGCAGTAAAATTCTAGAAAAAAATATGAATGGATGTGGCATCTTCTAGCCTTCCTTGCGTCACAGTCAATATTTCAAAGACACAAATAAAATACAACCTGTACTCAAATGCTTGGTGGATATATTGAACTAAAGAGGTTTTGTTTTTTAAGATTCAGTGGTTTCCTTCGCATTCACTCTCAAGTTGCAATCCTGAGGTAAACAAGTGAAACATCCTCTTCTTCCTTCTATTAGTTAAACCTTTCCAGAAAGACATATTATCATTGTTTCTGAGATCTACAGAAATTACATAATAAATACTGACAATTTGTGTAGATCAAGTAGAAGGTAAGTGTATTTAATAAGCAGTATGTCTTATACTTTATTATAAACATTCATTTGTTTGAAATTTTACTGAACAATTACTTGTCTGCCTTCATTCTTAAGATACATCATGGACATTATTTTCATGCTAATCATGGGCTTCCCTAAAAGATCCTGTGAATCCTGTCATTTAGGAGCCTGGAATTTCATTGCCAACATTCCACTCCAGTCCACAACTGCTGATGTCCTTCATTACAGTTGTTAACACATCACGAAAAACACAATAACATGACCAGAATGGACCCTTCAGTTTTTCAAGTGGTTTGAAAAACATTGTCCTTTGATTCTTTTATGAGGGTTCCATAATTTCTTGGGGTTTTCCAGCTGCTTTTTGATCACTGGCCCTGCCAGCCTCTCTTCCCAGACAAAAACTGGGACACTTGATGGTGGTTGTGGTGAATTAATAAGGAGAAAAAATAAACAGAAGGCCCTTTTCCCATGTGTTTTTTTTAACTTTGCAAATCTGTTCACTGTACAGTTAATTTGGAGCTTGCAATGCAGGAACTCTGTCTGGCTCTTCTAATTCATCATTCCCTTCTGACGTTATTTCATCCTTAGAGAGTCCACAAGTGGCACTCACAGCAGGCAAGTGAATAGATGGTCCTCTTTCCAGGTTCCCACATTCTTCCAGGACATCTGGGTAGTTGGATGCAAAGGCAAAGCAAAACTTTCTAGGATTTCCACCATCCCGTCCCATAGGTTTAGTATCTAAATTAGTGGTAGGCAAACATTTTCTGTAAAGAGGCAGATAGTGTATGTTTTTGGTTTTGCAGGCCATATGGTCTCTGTCACAGTTACTCAGCTCTGCGGTCATAGCATGAAAGCAGCCATAGATAATACATAAATGAATGAATGTGGCTATGTTCCAATAAAGCTTTATTTATGGACACTACAAATTGAGTTTCCTATAATTTTCATGTGTCATAAAATAGTCGTCTTGTGTTGATTTTTTTCCCAACAATTTAAATATGAAAAAACAGCTAAGCAAAAGAAGTCAATCAGAGAAAGACAATTATCAAATGATCTCACTCATATGTGGATTTTAAGAAACAAAACAGAGGATCATAGGGGAAGAGGGGGAAAAATAAAACAAGATGAAATCAGAGAGGGAGACAAACCATACGAAACTCTTAATTATAGGAAACAAACTGAGGGTGGCTGGAGGGGAGGAGATGGGGGGTTGGGGTAACTGGGTGATGGACACTAAGGAGGGCACGTGATGTAATGAGCACTGGGTGTTATATAAGGCTGATGGATCACTGAACTCTACCTCTGAAACTAGTAACACATTATATGTTAATTAATTGAATTTAAATTAAAATATATATTTAAAAATAAATAAATATGAAAAAGCACCCATAGCTTATGGGGCCATACAAAACAGACAGTGGCTGGATCTGGCCCACATGCAGTAGTGTGCTAACCCCTGATCTGAATGATTAGTTCTTCACATTTATGCTTCATGCCAGTACTTACCTTTTGGATCCCATAATTGATATCCCTACATGTCCGTCTCTGGAATACCTTCAGTGTCCAGAATGGAAGCTGTGATTCTCTTGTCCCTGTGCCCAGGTTTTTTCCATCTGAAAAAAAAATATTCTCATAGCTACAGTTAGAAAACTGCTAACCATTCCGGAGTGCTCTTGTACTGAACTCCACGTGCGGCTCGTCACCGAATTCTGTGCATTGTGCCCCCACAGCATGCCTCGGATCTGCTTAACCTTCTCCAGCTGGCCCAAGTTACTCTCACCTACTGACTGGATTCCTTTAATAATTTCCTAATGGAAATCTCCCCTTTTCTATCCTTCCTATTAGCTAAGTCATTGCAGACTGAGTTACTTTCATTGCTTCTGAGGTCTACAGAAACTGTGTGATGAATATTGACAATATATGTAGGTAAACCAGAAATTTCCATAACCACCCTCTCTCAGTTCATTTTGCTGTACAATGTCTGAGGTGAACTTGCTAAATCCTTAGTCATAAAATCTCTCTGATGGCTTTCCTTTGCCCTGAAAAATAACCCAAGCTCCTAATTATATTCTTCAAGGTTCTCCCTGAAACAAACTCCATTTTCTCCTCCATCTTTTCACCACCTCTGATCACTCTCATCCTTGTTCATTACACTTCAGCACACTGGCCTTCTTTCTGTTCTTGCTGTTCCTTTCCTGGCTCCACATTTTTTCCTCATTCTTCCCTCTGGTTTTTCACCAGTTCTTTGCTTGGCTGACTCGTTCTCATCCTTTAAGTTTCAGCTTAATTATTACTTCTCCATCTGGCCACTTTATCCAAAGTAGGCATCTCCATCTTCTTAGCCTTGATGACTTCCCTCATAGGCTGTATCCTAATATTTAACAATTTTGATTGCCCCTTTTTAAACCCATTCATTGTCTGTCTTCCATATGGAATGTAAGTGATGTGAGGGTAGATCTTGACTGTGGGATTTACTGTATCCAAAGGCCCAGTCTGATACATAGAAGCTACTGAATAAATGGCCTACTAAATGAATCTATCAATTTAAACACACAGACCAATCCTGTAGTGTAACTGTTAAGTGTATGCCAATTTTTAATTGATCTATACATTCAGAGAATGTTTTCATTTTTAAAGCTTTAACGCATTTTTTAATTTATCTACCAAAAAAAAATGAGTACTTTTGTTAAGTAACAGAAACGCAAATGTTAAAAGGAAATCCCATCCTGCTAAGTTTTTTGTCTGTACTTATCTAAATCATGTCCTTGAAATCTGTGTCGTTAACACTGATGATGGAAAAGATTCAGTGTCTAAGGTAAATGGAAAAGAGGCAGCATGCCACCAGGAGGCTGTCACTGAGAAAAACCATTAGAGATCCATTTATCCCTCAAGTGGAGTTCTAGGGAAGGATGTGGGGGCTTTAGTTCTGGAACTATGTCTTCTCTGTTGAGTCATACATCTCTCAAACCTACTCTTTCTGCTTTTTCAAAAGCATCATTTAATTTGAAGGATGATTAAGAAGTGATTTAAAAAATGTGCATGGATGGGGGCCATGACACGGGTTTCAATACTGTGTCTTTGTGGCCTGTGTAATGTCAACCTCCAACCCCCAGTGGCCTCCTCAGGGCCCAAGAGTAATTTCTCATTATACTATTATTTGAAGACTTGGAATATATTTGTAAGGACCTGGCATAATATATGACACAGACAAGGTAGACATAAAAATAAAGTCTTAGCTTATGTGTCATAAATGCTACTTTTTAAAGGAGTAAGTTCAATGAAGTAGAAATGTCTTGTATGTTTGTGATAAAAAGAAAGAAATCTGGCTTGAGAAGGATTTGGGCTATTATAAGTGCCTGAGATGAAATTTTTTTCACTATGTTCAGCATCTTGCTAATTGTGTAAGACAGTATTTACGACATTATGCTGCACTAACTAATAGCTTCTGAAACCCAGCAACAAAGGTTTAGAAAGGTTTATTTCCTGTTTATTTTATATTTACGCTGTGTTAGCTGCACATTAACTATGACTCTGCTCCATATACATTCATCCCAGAACATAAGGAGAAGAAGCAGCCTTTCTTTGGTACATATCTTTCCCATTGCAGAAGAAAAATGGAGATGGTTGAATCATACATGACTCACAGCTTTAGACATGGCATGTGTTACTTTGCTCACATTCCACTGATGAAAGCAAGTCACATAGGCAGAGTGCTATCATTGAGCCAAGGAAGTCACTCCTCCAAGGGAAGTCACTGCAATTCACATGGCAGCACATAAGAGATTTATAATTCTCTTACAAGAGGGGGCTTAGTAATTGGGTATAATAAGACAATAGACTGTATTCGCCTGCATTTTTTCCCTAAAATTAAAAGGAAAAAAAATAATTAGCATGCCTTCTAGACTTATGTGGACAAATTTCCTCCACCTGAAATAAACCAATAAAAACACTGCTTTGTGGAACCAATAAGATGAGATACTTAGCATGATAGAAAATGCTGTTTTTTTAGTAGCAAATTAAATAGCACAGTCTCAGAATACAGTTTCCTGTGACTGATATGGCTTTAGTAGGGCTGGTCAAATAGGTGGATTTAGTGTTAGATGGAGAGGTCTGGGCAACACTGATCATCATTCTCCCAGGACAGGCTCTCAGAGCTGCAGTAAAGCATGATTGCATTGAGCCTCAGGCTAAAGGATTTATAGTCTCCCTTAGTCAAACCACAATATATTGATTAAATATTTGCCCAGAGTTTATTAGATTTGGACTACCCAGAGTTGTCTGTATTAATAGCCAGCAGATTGAATTTTCTATTTATACACTCAGTCATCTGTAAACCCTGGAAAACCCCTTTCCCCCTTGTATTACTTGTTTTGCCACCATAAAAATTAAATAACATATTTCAGCTCTCCAACTGGCACCTGTCTCATTGGTCAATATTTGAGTCCAAATTTATCCCACTTAGAAAGAAATGAAATAAGTACTTTCATTCTCATTTTTAAATAGAGAAACTGATATTCAGGGAGTGAGTCCTGTCCTCTGACCATGGCTGGTAAGGGGAAGACAAGGAAGGTGCCCTGGATTCTTCATGAAGACAGTGCAACACTATGGCTTGGCATTTCAGTTTCCATGGAATTCCATAGTGGTAGACACCTAAACAATTTTATTATGAAAAATTAACAGATTTTTTCACAGAGAAGAATTAATCAAAATAGTTTCTTCCCTCCAGTCAAGTTTAACAAACTCTTTTATAATTGTTATTATTATTATTGGTGTCATTTGTTTTTTAAAAAATAACAATTTACATATGATGCTAGATAAAACAAAAACAGTTTCCACCTTAAGAATCCTAGGTATTTTTTTTTTAAGGATTTTATTTATTTATTTACTAGAGAGAGTGAGTGAGCCAGAGTACAAATAGGGGAAGCGGCAGGCAAAGGGAGAAGCAGGCTTCCTGCGGAGCAAGGGGCCCGATGCAGAACTTGATCTCAGGATCCTGGGATCATGACCTGAGCCAAAGGCAGGCACTTAACCAGTGGAGCCACGGAGGCGCCCCAAGAATCCTACATATTTCTTCATATGCAAATGGCAGCCAAGTTGGCTTTTAGCAAGTTGGTTGCTTGGGGAGTGGATTTTTTTCAGTCAATTGGTATCTTTCCCCATTTTTACTGCCCTAGAATGTACATTCAGATTCAGGAGGACTGAGCTTAATCCAAAGATTTTAAGAAGCAAGGAATTGTTTGATGTGTTCAACTGTATATTTTTATTTATATCATCTCTATAACTATCGCCAAGAGAAGCTAACCTGCATTCACAAAGAAAGTGACCATAAGAAATGGAAACATGAGTCAAATATGAGTGGCCTATACTAAAAGAATTTATACCAAATTAAGTCATCAGATCATCTGTCAGGGTCCTAACCAATATAATAACACTATCATGCTAGGGGGAGGAGTCTGCCTTCCTTTACCCTGAACTTAGCAATGTGACAGCAAAGTGGAAGAGGTCCAAGACCACAAGTAAGAAATAGATGGAAGTCAGCCTGAACTAACCATGCAAGTTCCATAATGTAAAGAATATGAGAAATGCTGTCAGCAAGATTGAAGTGCTTGGGCTTATATGGCTGGAGATCCAGAATGAACATCTAGTGTTTCTATCCGAGATACTGCCTGATGATGTCTTATCTTCACTCTAGACTCTAGAGGAGGGGAAACTTGAGATGTGGTTTGAGTTATTATAAACTGTATGTCTTTCATAGGTCAGTATGAATTCTAAATTACTATCTGATAATTGCACACTTCCAAGAATTCAGTCAGGCTAGTGGTCCAGAATGAGTCCACACTGAATCTGAAAAAAATGACAAGAGAAACATAGGATTTTCTTCAGTTGTAAAAGTCAAATATCTCCTTACTGTGTGGGGATAGACTCAGAGGCATGGTATGTAGAGAGAGGTCTTAGAAAGGCAAGACCTGAGTTTGAAAATGATACAAAAACAGTGAGATTTGCCACTTTCCTGGGAAGTCTGATGGGCTATGGTAGAGGGCCACTTCACTCTACCCCTGGCCAATCATAACCTTAACATCTACATTAGAAATGCACCACCCTTGATGGATTGCTTGGGAATGAAGTGCATTTCCCCTGAAATCAAAGTCCCCTACGTGACCAATTCAAACTCTCAAAATAATTTGAGTATCAATATGGATGCTTATTACATGGACAACCCAGGTGGCTACTGGAACAACAAAATTTTTCCCAGACTATATGAACATTTGACGTCTGTTGCTCTCATTTATGGGTTTATACTCAGTGGCTAAGCAATGTATGAGGACAGGAAAAGTTGGGAAAACTGAAGTGAGGGAAATCAGAGGGGGAGACGAACCATGAGAGCCTCTGGACTGCAGGAAACAAACTGAGGGTTTCAGAGAGGAGGGTGTGGGGGGATGGGTTAGCACGGTGATGGGTTAAGGAGGGCACATATTGCAATGAGCACTGGGTGTTATACACGAACAATGAATCATGGAGCACTGTATTAAAAACTAATGAAGTACTGTATGGTGACTAACATATAAAAGAGAAAAGTTTGGATTAAGAATGTTCAGAAGCCACAAATTCCAATTAGATTTTGATACACCCTTTCCTCTCTTAAAGACAAATAAAGGGTATGTGTGAGTGTTCTGAAACTTCTAAGAATAATACCATTCTTGGAAATTTCAAATATTAAATTCTTCCAAAAAAACATTTTTGGGTTATCTCTACTTGGCTGGTGTAGTAAGTATGGCACTAGTCCACCCATGTGATTATCTAGCAGTGAGACGGGCTCATTAATCTTGGCCACTAATAACATTTGCTATGAATTTTGCTTCCATAAATCACTGAGCATGTGTTTCCTGCACTGTAGAATGAGGCTAAATCTTCAGTGATTTCAGAAGTTTTAAGAGAGAGGCTACAAAGATGAATCCATGATGCATACAGACTGCCAAGTCTGTTTCTGTAATATCATGAATGAATTTTTAAACCAGAGAAGGACAGCAAGGTTATTAGCTACCTGAGAGAAGCAGGCAGTCAAGACTGAATCACAATGACTTAGAGATGGGAATGAGCTCAGGCCAATCACATAATACTTGCTATTGTGCTCTGGCTTAGTCACAGTCAAATTCAGGAAGCACATTCCATTAGACTAAATAAAGCTTCGATCATGTGTAAAATTTCCAGCTTGAATAGGCAGCCATCCTATCACTCATCAGGCTAGATGCATTTAATGGGTGTAATTTCTTCCTCATATTTCTATGCGTTTATTGTTTCATTTTTATTATAGGAATTCGCACATATTATTAAGTTTATTATTTTGTGTTAAGCCTAGGCTTAAGTAAATACTCTTCTACAGGGTGTACATGCAAATATGTTTCCTTTAGATTGTCAAAAGAATGGGGCAATCTGATTCAACTTAACCATGAGATTAGAAGAAAGGAAAAGTGGAAAAAAAAAAAAACTTATCAAGCACCAAGCCGATGTAATGTAAGAGTTTATAGACATTATTTTAGGGGGGAAGGGATTGTAAAATGTGAATTCCTCAATTCCAGAAGTTCTGATTCTGTAGACTCAAGATGGAATTCAGAAAAAACGTATTTTAAGCAAGCTTCACAAGTGATTTTGATATAGGTGAACACTGCCTTGGGCCTCTGTAAACTACATTAAACTTAATTTGCTTAAGTCCTTAAATTGCTTAGAGGAAAAGGGAAGATAGATGAATGTTCTTTTTATTCTACACAGGCCAATTATCTGAAAAGCTGAATGTCAGAAATTATCCCTGCAACATTTTAATTTTAAGATTGAAGTTCATTTTCCAGAGCTGCTGAGCCACACAGCCCTTGAGGATTATATGAGCCAGGCCTCTGCCGGCTGCTGGCTGACCAGAGCTTCAGTCTGAAGCAAGTGCTCATTAAGCATGATTAAGGAGATATGTATGATTAAGGAGATATATCTCCTTGAAGATATTATATGTGTAATATGTTTTTTTCTTGTGGATTTTCCAAAGTTATAGTATGCCCCGGACTAAAGTCAATATGAAAATATGCCCCAAAGTAGAGATTTAGACCTTCAATAACTAGGAATAGGGGATAGTTTATTTAGTTATTTGGGGGTTTGAGGGATAGTCAGGCTGAAGGTGTTTCTATTAAAAATTCTCCAGAGTTCCCCCAGAAGGTGGCCCTGAGACAAAGATTTAAAGTAAATTGTTTGGGAGGAGTTTTAGGAAGCCCTGGTAGAGGAGCCAGGAGCAATGAGACTGACAATGGGAGGCAGCCAATAAGGATGCTTTATCAAAGCAGTAGTTGTGGACAACTGGGGCTCACTTCTAACTGGGGAACGCTGGGAGACAGTGTAGAACATTGCTTCAGGATTAGCTTCCTCAAGGGCAGCAGGAGCTTGACTGTTGAACACCAACTCCCATCAGTCATTGGTCGAAGGCTGCTCCGGGGGGACATTCATTCCCAAGTACTTCCAGCCTGCCTCCTGCAGCACAGGCAGATCTGGCTTCAGAGCAAGTCCTCAGGCCAAGGTGCAGGCTCTGGCTTTTGAGACTCAAGCATGTGTCTTGAAATGGTAAGGGCCAAGGATGCAGGAAGAGTACTGAAAGCATAAGCTTTCAGAGATTTGGAAAATTTCAATCTTTGAAGCCAGCTACTCTTAGTGTAAAGGACAATGGAAGAAAGGACTCGACAGGTAAGAGCCAAGCCTTACTACATTTACTGTGTCTCTTCTGTAAAAACACTAAGCCAGGTTAAAAGCGCCGTGAGCTACTGGCTGCCCTGATTATCAATCCACGAATGGTATTAAGTTATCACAGTGATGAATTGGATGTGTGGTGCCAGTTCACTTTGATTTCCATTTGAGAGTCCTTCCGTAACGGGTGAAATGTAAAATTTTCCTTATCCCCCGAAGTAGGGAATATGCTCAGTGGAAATTTTTAAAGCACCTCTTGCTTGAATGTCCTAGCTCTGTTAAATGTTTTTCCCTCATCTAAGTGTAGATTTCATGGTACAGTCCAACGTATCCCAGTGTCACCTAGAATAGATTTAAAGTCAGGGGCGCCTGGGTGGCACAGCGGTTAAGCGTCTGCCTTTGGCTCAGGGCGTGATCCCGGCGTTCTGGGATCGAGCCCCACATCAGGCTCCTCCGCTAGGAGCCTGCTTCTTCCTCTCCCACTCCCCCTGCTTGTGTTCCCTCTCTCTCTGGCTGTCTCTATCTCTGCCGAATGAATAAATAAATAAAATCTTTTAAATAAAAAAAAAATAAAGTGAGCAGAAATTCTTGGGGCACGTGGGAGGTGGAGTCAGCTAAGCATTTGACTCTTGGTTTCAGCTCGGGTCATGATCTCAGGGTTGTGGGATCGAGCCCTATGTCGGGCTCCGTGCAGAGTTTGCTTAAGATTCTCTCTCTCCCTCTTCCCCTACTCCCTGGTCGCACGAGCTCTCTCTTTCTCTCAAATAAGGAAATAAATCTTAAAAAAAATGAAAAGTAACAAAAAAAGAAAGTGAGCAGAAATTCTAAAACCAAATGACACATGACAAAATGCTGTTCACCTGCAATTAGTAATTTGTTTTCTAAATGAATATGGATTATATGCCTCTTATTCAGTGTTTATATAAAAATTACATTAAAATTAGGAATTTTTCAATTTAAAGAAAAAGGAAAAAAATTTTTATGAATTTAAAAAGTTTTTCTCTGCCTCCATAAAGTACATAACAATTGAATATGTAAAGAGTATCATATTGAAGGAACACCACTTTTTTTAGCCCAACGGGAGAAATTTCACGTGGTTTCATGTAGCACTTCAGGAAACCACCAACTGTTTGACAGAGAAAGTGATTAAGAATCTTGTGTTATTTTAAATATGCTCAGTACCTTCTCCCAAAATGTTGAAGGAGTGTCCACAGCTGCACAAACTGCAGCTTTGCAAAGAATTAAAACCACCTTCTTGTTCATGAGGTCAAACAGTTATAGTGCTTATAGACATGATGCCCTAAAGCTATATGAATGGAATCATAGATTTTTTTTTCCACTGGAGATTTGCAAACTCATCAGATAGAGACACTGTAGAAAGTAGCTTGCCAGATTTAGATTTCATTCCGCCTCTGGTCTGTTCTGAAATTCAGAAGACTTCCTCTTGTATGCTCTGTGAATCAGAGCAAGCTTCTCTGTCTCTCTCACACACACGCAAACAAGGTACGATTGTTTGTGTCTTTAAATTCAGTTTATTCCCACTTCCACATTTTGCCCTCCAGCAGTATTTACAAATTGTAGAATGATTTCCTGACTACAGTCATGCCTGGGAATACTTTCCAAAGTAACTTCGCTTAAAGCTACCAGTGTAGCACTGGGACAATTAATATCGAAAGATAGCCTAAATTGGGTGTCAGTCTCTCAGTGTCTTTACGGTGTGGTCTCTGTTACACTTAAGAGATTCTGCTGCCATTACAAACTATTGTCAAAACATCTTTTCTAAGAGAAAAAAAATCTAAATACCAGTATTGTAATTTGAATATGGGTATAATTTTGCAACTTGGACTTATCCTGCTGATTTGGGTACTTTCTGTTTTGCTTTATTGTTAAGACTGAAAAGACAAAAATTTTAGCTGTGAAATCCCCCAAATCACCACTGGCTACTGAAATCTTTATACCTCTCAAATGATAAAGCCATATTAAAAGTGTCCAAATTAAAGAAATGAGATGATAAACAAAGTGGGGCTAGAATGAGTTGAGAGAGATGCTGACTGAAAGACAATGATACATTTATATGTATACCCCCCCATTTAAGTTATACTTTTTTAAATTAAATTTTTATTCTAAATTTCAGAATAGTTAACATACAGCGTTATGTTAGTTTCAGGAGGACAAGGTAGTGATTCAACAGTTCTGTACTCTTTGCTCGTCATGATAAGTGTGCTCTTTAATCCCCATCACCTATTTCCCTCAACCCCCTACCTACCTTCCCTCTGGTAACCATCAGTTTGTTCTCTGTAGTTAAGAATCTACTTCTGGGTTTCTCTCTCTTTTTTTAATTTGCTCCTTTGTTTTGATTCTCAAATTCCACATATGAAGGAAATTATATATGGTATTTGTCTTTCTCTATTTCACTTAGCATTATACTCTCTATAATCCATGTTGTTGCAAATGGCAAGATTTCATTCCTTTTTGTGGCTGAATAATATATCACATCTTCTTTATCCATTCATCTATCAATGGATACTTGGACTGCTTCCATATTTTGACTATTGTAAATGCTACAATAAACATAGGGGTGCAGGTATCCCTTTAAATTAGTGTTTTTGTATTTTGGGGGTAAATACCCCGTAGTGAGATTACTGGATCATAAGGTAATTGGATTTTTAACTTTTTGAGGAACCTCCATATCATTTCCCAGAGTGGCTGCACCAGTTTGTATTCCCACCAAAAGTGCATAAGAGTTCGTTTTTTCTCCATATCCTCACCAACACTTGTTACTACTGTGGTTTTAATTTTAGTCATTCTGACAGACACAAGGCTACATCTCATTGTAATTTTAATTTGCATTTCCCTGATGATGAGTGATGTTGCATATCTTTTCATGTGTCTGTTGGCCATCTGTAGCTCTTCTTTGGAGAAATATCTATTCATGTCTTCTGCCCATTTATAGTTGGATTATTTGTGCTTGGGGTGTTGATTTTTATCAGCTTTTTATATATTTTGGTAACTAGCCCTTTATTGATATGTCATTTGAAAATATCTTCTTCCATTCAGTATGTTGTCTTTTAGTTTTGTTTCCTTTGCTATGCAGAAGCTTTTTATTTTGATGTAGTCTCACTGGTTTATTTTTGCTTTTATTTCCCTTGCCCCAGGAAACATATACATAAATATGTTACTATGGCCAATGTCAGAGAAATTACTGCCTGTGTCCTCTTCTAGGATTTTTATGGCTTCAAGTCTCACATTTAGGTCCTTTAATGCATTTGGAGTTTATTTGTGTGTATGGTGTAAGAAAGTGGTCCAGTTTCATTCTTTTGCATGTAGCTGCCGAGTTTTCCCAACACTATTTGTTGAAGAGACTGTCTTTTTCCCACTGGATTCTTTTCTGCTTTGTCGAAGATTATTTGACCAATTGTGAGTTTATTCCTGGTTTTCTATTTTTTTTTTTAAGTCAGTTTCTTTTTTTTTTTTCTCTAAGATTTATTTATTTATTTATTTATTTGACAGAGAGACAGCCAGCGAGAGAGGGAACACAAGCCAGGGAGTGGGAGAGGAAGAGGCAGGCTCCCAGCAGAGGAGCCCGATAAGGGACTTGATCCCAGGACTCTAGGATCACGCCCTGAGCTGAAGGCAGACACTTAACTAACGACTGAGCCACCCAGGTGACCCTCCCGGTTTTCTATTCTATGCCATTGATATATGTGTCTGTTTTTCTGCCAACACTATACTGTTTTACTACAGCTTTGTAATATAACCTGAAGTCTGGAATTGTGAGACCTCCAGTTCTGTTTTTTTTTTTTTTTTCAAGATCACTTTGACTATTCGGGGTCTTTGTAGTTCCATACAAATTTTAGGATTGTTTGTTCTAGTTCCATGAAAACTGCTGTTGGTATTTTGATAGGGATTGCATTAAATGTGTAGATTGCTTTGGATAGTATAGACATTTTAACAATATTTGTTCTTCCAGTCCATGAGCATGGAATGTCTTTTCATTTCTTTGTGTCATCTTAAACTTCTTTCAGTAAGTGTTTTAAAGTTTTCAGACTACAGATCTTTCACTTCTTTGGTTAAGTTTGTTGCCAGGTATCTTGTTATTTTTGGTGCAATTGTAAATGGGTTTAAATTAATTTCTCTTTCTGCTGCTTTATTATTGGTATATAGAAATGCAACAGATTTCTGTACAGTAAATTTGTATCCTGCAACTAGACTGAATTCCTTTATCAGTTCTAGTTTTTTGGTGGAGTCTTTAGGGTTTTCTATATATAGTATCATGTCATCTGCAAACAGTGAAAGTTTTACTTCTTCTTACTGCTTTGGATGCCATTTATTTCCTTTGGTTGTGTGATTGCTGTGGCTAGGACTTCCAGTACTACATTAAATAAAAGTGGTGAGAGTGGGCATCCTTGTCTTGTTCTTGTCCTTAGGGGAAAGGCTTTCAGTTTTTCCTCTGTGACAATGATGTTCACTGTTTTTCCTATAAGGCCTCTGTTATGTTGAGGTATATTTTCTCTAGACTTACTTTGCAGAGGGTTTTCATCATGGATGTAATACTTTGTCAACTGCTTTTTCTGCATCTGTTGAAATGATCATTTGGTTTTTATCCTTTCTCTTGCCGATGTGATGTATCATGTTGATGATTTGCAAATATGGAACCACCCTTGGATCCTGGGAATAAATCCCACTTGATCATGGTGGATGATTTTTTTAATGTATCATTGGATTTGGTTTGCTAGTATTTTGTTGAGAATTTTTGCATAAATGTTCATCAGAGATACTGGCCTGTAGTTCTTTTTTTCTGTGGTGTCTTTATCTGGCTTTGGTATCAGGGTAATACTGGCCTCCTAGAATGAATTTAGAAGTTTTCCTTCCTCTTCATTTTTTGGAATAATTTGAGAAGAATAGCCATTAACTCTTCTTCAAATGTTTGGTCGAATTCACCTGTGAAGTCATCTGGTCTTAGACTTTTGTTGGGAGTTTTTTGATTACTGATTCAATTTCTTTGCCAGTAATCAGTCTGTTCAAATTTCCATTTCTTTCTGTCTCAGTTTCCATAAGTTCTATGTTTCTAAGAATTTATTCATTTCTCCTAGGTTGCCCAGTTTGTTGGCATAGAATTTTTCATAATATTCTATTACAATTGTATTTTTGTGGTGTTGGTTGTTATTGCTCCTCTTTCATTTGTGAGAGTCCTCTCTCTCTCTCTCTCTTTCTATTTTGGTCGGGGGAGGGGGTTTGTGGCTGAAGGTTTATCAATTTTGTTGACCTTTTAAAAGAAACAGTTCCTGGTTTCATGGTTTTTTGGGGTTTTTGTTTTGTTTTGTTTTTTTGTTTTTTTAGTTTCTATATCAATTTATTTCTGGTCTAATCTTTATTATTTCCTTCCTTCTGCTGGTTTGGGGTTTTGTTTGTTCTTTTTCTAAACTTCTTTATGTGTGAAGTTAGCTTGTTCATTTGAGATTTTTGTTGCTTCTTGAAATGGGCCTGTATTGCTCTAAATTTCCCTCTTAGAACAGCTTTTGCTGCATCTCAAGGATTTTGGACCACATTGTGTTTTCATTTTCATTCAGTTCCATGTAAGTTTTGATTTCTTCTTTGATTTCTTAGTTGACCCCCATTCATTGTTAAGTAGCATGTTATTTAACTTCCTTGTATTTGTGCTCTTTCAAGTTGTTTTCTTGTGGTTGATTTCTAGTTTCATAGCATTGTGGTCAGAAAAGATGCATGGTATGACTTCGATCTTTTCAGATTGGTTGAGACCTGTTTTGTGGCCTATTGTGTGGTCTATTCTGGAGAACGTTCCATGTGCAATTGAAAAGAATGTATATTTTGCTGTTTTAGGATAAAATGTTCCGAATATATATGTTTAGTCCATCTGGTCCAGTGTGTCATTCAAAGCCATTGCTTCTTTATTGACTTTCTGTTTGAATGATCTCTCCATTGATGTAAGTGGGTGAGTTACTCTTTTTCAAATGTGTGTCCCTATGGCTGCAGAAGTGGAGAATGATGAGGGAAATGCAGAGCAAGAAAGGGAAAAGAAAGATAGTAAAGTAAAACAAGAAAGACAGGCATCATTGAAGGTTCAGAAAGAGAGACAGTCGAAGAATGAGCAACCATCTTGGTCAGCATTTCACAGAGGAGAGTACTAGGGTGGTCTCTAAGGATTTAAATAATTCTAAGTAATTCTAACAGTTTTCAGTTCTTTGCTTTTAAAGTGAGAATCTGATTTTAGTCAATGAAATATCTCAAAATGATTGTCTCTCATATCTTTGGATAAAAATATCTCCTTTAAAGTGATTTGTGAGAACTGCCTTACAGCTTTTTGGCATTTTTTTATACAAAAGATCAAATTATCAGGTGTTCAATCTTTGGAAAAGTTTGCGCAGAATTACCAAGTGGCAGAATACAGTTCCACATTCTGGTTATTTGAGGGCTGCATAGGCCATAAATCATGCCAGCTGATCCTTTCACTGCTCAGAAGTGCAGGAATTACCTACATATAGGCAGTCAGTCTCGAGTTTGCTGCAGTGGATCTGGGATTTGAACCAAGGACTTAAGATTTCTCAGCTACTCCATGGTAGTAGCAAATATTTCTTTGTTAGCAGAGCTATGTCAAGGGTAAAGACACCTTAATCATTTTTTTTTTTTAGAGTGCAGATCAAGTTATTCCCATTTCACAGATGAAGAAAGACAAGCCCTGGGAGAATTTTCCTTTTTTTTTTTTTTTTTTTTAATAACCAGCTAGCCACTGAGAGAAACCCATAGGGAAATACTAACATATTACCTTCTTAAAGTGACTAAAAGCTGCTACCATATAGGTGCTCAGGCAACAAGGAGCAGATGCAGCTATACATACTGAGATGGTTCTGATGGAATAGTAATCATTGCTATAATCTGAGAGGCTCACACTTCTCTGCCTTTGTTTGGACTCCTAGCCAAAGAAAAGGACTCTCTTATAATGCTAGCATTATAAACTTTTGAAGCTCGGATACGGAGCAATTCCACACTCAAGATTCTGGGAGCTTCTCTGACTTAAATTAAGCAAATCATCCTTGTTGCCCCAAGTCCTTCTCTAGTCCACATCCCTTAGGAGATAAAAATGTAACTGCACAACATCAATTAATGGCCACTTGAGGAGTCTAGGCTTCCAGAACCTAGAGACAAAAACACAGATTACCAATTTTGATATAACCAAAAAATATCAACATGGGGCGATTTAAAATGAGATTTAGGCCTTTCTTGTTCCCTTCAGATTTTGTGTTTGGTGTAGGATAGGTAATGGAAAAAAATTTCATGGAATATTTGGGGGTGGCTCTTTATGTAAAAGAGGAAAAGAAAAAACTCCCAGTGTTTCCTGATTTCAAGGCCAAATGACAACAACAACAAAAAAATGTAGTGTTTCTTTTGTTGCTCCTTCCAACTGTGCTAAAAGTCCCAAGGGGAGTGTCAGCCCAAGCAAATTAAGCTGGTGTATCCACTATTTCACAGAGTCCAAGTTGGAGTCAGTCAGCATCCTGCCAAGTGAATATGTCTTGTTAGAGTTTGCATTAATGGATGATCCTTAGGGGGCTTGGGTCACCTTAGTGGCCAAACACCACTCCTTCATACTGGCAAGGTACTGACACCCACCAGACCAGACCATAGTATCCGCTGGACATTAAAGGATAAAGGATGAAGGAAATATGTCAGAGCTATATATTTTGGTTAACTCATTGTGTAAATTAAATGTACTGCTCATAATATGTCAGAAATGGAAAAATGTTTACTGGTGGTATCATGTCAGTCCCAGGCAACCTAAACCTAACTGGAAATCAATTTTTAAAACTCATCCAAACAGAAATTGAATATTAATTTGTAAAAGAATTATTTGTAGACAGGATAAATTTCGTATATGTTGAACCATTCTTGTACATTTTATATAGAATTTGATTTGTCTAAATCTGGTTTATATGCATTCTTTACAAAAAAAGACCTATAACACAAATTTCTTTTGGGTCTTAGAGGAAATAATTTATATTTAATTTAAGTTGTACAAGTAAAGCTCCAATGAATTGCAAATGCAATAAAACTTGTTCCTGTTCCAAGATACGTCTGGAAATCAGGAAGCAAAAGTAGATTTCAGTTTATTGTTGAAAACAAAATAACTCAACATGGATTGAGAGAAATATCCTCATCTTTGATTTAGAATAGTGAATTCCTTATTATCTGTAAATGTACAGCATATCTGTCAAAGACAGAACAGGATAAATACAAGACTGAATAGAACAACATCTGGGGAGAGATCCCAAAAGAAGAAACTCAGTGTCCACAGCATCTTAGCACAGGCTGAATGAAAGGGCATGATTAGGTGGGAAAAGGCATTCCATTAGGAGTATTCTAGAGAAATGCAATCTTTGCATTATTTACACTCATTAGAGACTGTTTTAAAAAATCATGAGAATAAGCTGTGGACATGTTTTAGAAAGGTTCTATTGAAGGAGCAGGAATTTAGATAGGAAGCAAGTCCTAGGAGGCATTTGGTCATTCTGTCCTGTGTGCACATAGAATGAAAAAAAAATACATTAACTTGAAATGTACAGACTGTGTTTTACCACTGTGGGTGTTTTTCGTTGTGAGAAAATGAGTGAAGAGAAGTTCTCCTCAAAGGAGAAAATCCAAGCAATGTAAAAGAAAGAAAACAGGTTAATATTCAAAACAATACATTAAACACTTCAAAAGCAGTAATAAAACTGACTCTAGAAATTGGGAAAATATAGTGTTGGGGCTCGACTTTGCTTTTATGAAAGGCAAAGTGATATTTATGTTAGAAGAAGCCAAAAGAAAGTCATGAGAGTCAGAATTATTACATGTGAAAGGAAATGGGTAACAATAGGCTTAGAGTACTCAGGAGCAGGGAAGTTTGGTGGTTAATTTCAAGAACTAGGAGTCTCATAAAAGAAAATGGATGGGATATCACAAGAGAGAAAAATGTAGCATCCAATTGATGGGAAAAAAAATATGGAAAAAACTTCTTTTCTTCACCTTAAGATATTACCCTCTTGAAGTTGCCTTAGAATGATCAATCTATTTATCATTCATCCCAACCTCCTTCCTTTTACATTCGTTATCCCCCTTGTCCTGCCCTAAT
The DNA here is from genome assembly GCF_017311325.1 of Ursus maritimus. Classification (NCBI taxonomy): domain Eukaryota; kingdom Metazoa; phylum Chordata; class Mammalia; order Carnivora; family Ursidae; genus Ursus; species Ursus maritimus. The sequence continues at coordinate 12,516,150 of NW_024424675.1, forward strand.
TTTTTCCATAGTACAGGCCCCTCTAATGTACTGTATTAGTTTCTCATTTACTTGGTTTATTGGATGACATCATTTCCCTGTCTAGGGTAGAAGCCCACTGAGGGCAGACAGTTGCTTATTCAATGATGTGCCTTGAACCTCTAGAACTGCCTGGCATACAGAAAGCACTTGAAACATATTTGCTGAATGTATGAAAGAATGAGAAATACGATATTCAAGGAGTCAAGGTCACATCTTGAACTTGAACTTGAAGATTTCCCATTATAAAATAGGTACACTTGATAGTGATACATACAGGAAAGAAGCCCCACATATACTTTCTCTTGGAGCCAGCCTACTTTACAGGAAAGTGGTAAACATTAGTGATACAACAGAAAATTCCATTATCATAAAGAAAGAAAATGAGAACCACAAGTTGACATGGCAGCTAGAGGTTGAACTTAGGAATCTGGCTTTGTGGTGTGTGTTTTAAACTGCACATAATTCTAATATCCTGCTCTCCAGTAAAACAGTGTGTCTGAGTATCCAGTGCATAACACAGACTCATCAAATTCATAAAACTTCTTAATACCATCTGGTATCCAGAACAACTTTTATTAATTGGTAAAGCACAAACACAGTGGCATTTAATCTTGATAAAATTTAATTTTAGGAAAACCAGAATTATTGCCTTAGGCTTCTCAAATTTTATAAGACCTCTAGTCTAAATATGTGTTTAACAACCCCATTTATACCACTTCTTAGTCATCAGCAAACAACAGATCAGTGAAATCAGTAAAGATGTGACTGCATGTTCCCTGTAAAGTGGAATGGTGGATTCAGATGCATATATGATTCTTATCTTCAGAAGCTGAGGTGGGTTGATGGCCCACCCCATCTCCTCAGCACTCACAGTTCTCTTTTCCAAAAACCTCTTACTGTAGTCACCTACCTCTCTTGGCCTGAAAGCATTCTCTGGTAGAAAGAGCATGCTTGGCCTATACATGCCAGAAGTACCAGGGAGTTAGCTGCCCCACATGAGGCACCCCTCAATTATGGACAAGAATTGGAGGATAAATGTCCCATTTCCTCACCCTTTGGGTGGAATGATTCTGAGGTGTGCTCTGCAGATTCTCCCAGAGGTTCTCAGTGGAATTATGCTTCAGTTGCTGACCATAGTTAACCTTGGTAATGTGCCTCGAACTGCCTGCATCCCATTCCCTGTCTCACTTCTTCATTCCTCTGTCAGCGCTCCCTGGAATCGCATCCTTAACACTCAGATCCTCATCTCAGGTTCTGCTTTTGGGGACTCTCAACCTAAGATAGTCTTATAGTCTATTTATGAAGACAATATATCTTGAAAGCAAACACCACCAGTAATTAAATGTTAGACTATGTGAGGAGAAGAGGTTGAACATGACAGATAAACTTTGTACTTTGGAGAGAAAATGGGATATTTTGCAAGACTCTGGGGGATACAGTGGCTTTTCAGCTGGATGTGAGAGGTGAGAGATGTTAGGAGTCAGGGAAAGAGCACAGAGCAGGTTGTTTCAGGAATAAGTCTCATGAAAGTTGGCCAGATACCTATTGGTAAGCAGAAGATGCCATCATAAAGTGTCCTCTGTTATTTCCTGCATGGCCAAAGGTTTAGAGTTTAGAAAAAAATAATCCCTCTACTCCCACCCCCCCTGTAGAAAATCCCCAGGAATCATAATTTGTGTGTAGTAGATACTACTGGTGTCCTCACCTGGGTCTGTATTACTAGCTGGGGTATCTATTCCCCAGTTCCTGTTGGTTATGAATTGCTCTCCACTGCCCCCTTCTCTGAAAAAGTACCCTTGGCTGAATGGGAGCCTCCTTGGCCTGGGAGACAGCTCGCTGCCCCTCACAATGGCTTCCTGCAATAGATGACTGACTGATAAGAATGACAAGGGGGTACAAAATGTTGGACCCCCCAAGCCTCTAGATGGTACAGCTCATATTCCAGAGCCCCCACGGGATCAGGCAGGATGATAGGATCAGGGAAAGATGGCTGCTTCTCTCATCCCTTGCTCATGAAAGCACACCTTCAGTAAATCACATCAACCAAATACCTTCTTAGGCTCTGCGTGGGAACCTGATCTAAGATTCCAAGTGTATGACAGGAAAGAGCCTTCTTCATAAGCCCACTGGGAAAGGCCCTATGGCTTACTTGGTCCTTCTCAGACCCCTATTGCCTCTCAACAGAAGATGAATGACTCTCCACCTTCTTGAAGCCACCTACTTAGTCACTCTCAGACTTTCTTATAATCTGCTACTAACCTAAGCAGAATGCACTGCCTAAAATGGCCGTATCCATTCAAGGTCCAGCAGGCTACTAACTGATAAGGTGGACGTGACCTCTGGCAGAAACAGATCTCCAATAATAGTAGCACAAAGACATCGGAACTGTTCTTTGGGCCAAACTACCCCACCCACACGCAGTGGAAATAATGAGCAGGTGACTTTCTGAGAGGCCTAAAAATGGATCTTGCAGGATGGCTTGGAAGAAAAGAGCCATAAAACTTTTATATAACAAATCTTGGGATCAATTTAAGGGATTGATGTGTGGGAGGCCCTTGTCCCAGGTCCTAAATGCATTGCCTGAATCCTCTGTTAAACTAAAAACAAAGCAAAACAAAGCACAGTCCCACTGTGCCTAATACTCCCCAGATGACTTTAAATGAATACACACAGAGTATTAGCAGAACATGATGTTTTTCTTTCTTTCCTGTTTTTGTTTTTTCTTTTAAAAGGGCATTCTTCAAACTCATTGTGACATTGTAGTGCCTGTTGCTACTATGTTGTATAATGGGGTCTCTCTCCCTCTGCCAATATGTGATTTTTGTTCAATGAACAGAAATGTGCTTTAACATCAGCCTAAGTAGGCTTAAGCAGGAAGTTTATCTGTAGCTCAAATATTCATGCATGGTTACTTATGCATTTCTAATCCAAGAAGCAATGGTTTGGCCCCTTGAGGGTGGGAATGTATTTGAGACCCCAGTACCAAACAATAGGCCAGTTACATATAAACCACTCAAAGAGAAGTGTGTTGTACAAAATAATCCAACAGTTCAGCTCCAGGGATACACCCAACAGAAATGTGGGTATATGTTATCAAAAGACACAGGTCAGAGTGTTCATAGCAGCGTTATTTAAGAGCCCTAAACTGGAAACTACTGAAATGAGAATCAACATTAAACTGTGGTATTTGTATACAACAGAGTATCCTACAGTGAATGAGCAATGTTCACATGTATCTTACTGTCTGAATGAATTTTAAAACATAATGTTGATTGAAACGAGACAGTTGATTGGAAGGAGACAGATACAAATAAACATTAAAAAGGCAAAAACTAACCTGTAGTTTTACACATCAGGATGGTGGTTTAGCCTTGAGGGAATGGGAGATAGGAACTGGAAAGGAGCATTACGGGGTGGCACTTGGGCACCAGTAATCTTAAATTTATTAATTTGGGTGCTGGTTACATAGGTGTGTTCACAAAATCATCAAACTGCATAGGTACAACTTTTAGACCTCTATGCGTGTCACTCTTCAAAAACGATTAAAAGTATGTGTGTTCAGTTGAACTGAATGTTTCATTATTTGAGGTCATTCAGACTTCTCTTTCTTCCATAAATATCAATAATCAAATGCCAAGTGGTTAAACTAAATCTGAGTTGCTAACAGGTCTCCTGTTTTAGTTTACACTGGGAAGCACTGGTGAACCAACACAAATGACTGATTCATAAGATTCAGGGAAAAATAGAACAACAGTGTATTTGGGTTGGGGGATGGAACAAGGAGAACATTAATGTGTTAGGTATTTTTGAGTTATGAAGATATTACAATAACTCTATAAAACCCATAGGATTTGGGGGCACCTGGGTGGCTCAGTCAGTTAAGCTTCTGCCTTTAGCTCAGGTCATGATCCCAGGGTCCTGGGATCAAGCCCCACCTTGGGCTCTCTGCTCAGTGGGGAGCCTGCTTCTCTGCCTGCTGCTCCCACTGCTTGTGCTCTCTCTATCAAATAAATAATAAAATCTTAACAAAAGTTATAGGATTTTAAATTGGGAGGGGGCTTGGAGAATAACATAGCCCACGCATATTACAGATAAGAAAACTGACCTCAAGAGGTTAAATAATAGGCCCAAGGTCACATGTGTGGTTAGCAGCAGCCCTCAGAGGAGGTCCAAGGTCCTTTTTCTCTAGACCACACAGCCGCCTTGTTTTCCAAACCTTCTGAGAAAGTTTGTGAATACATTTAAAATGTCAGTTTTCACAATTTTTAAAGATTGACTCATTTACCTCCTATTGGTGCAACACAGAGGATGTGAACTGACTCAACACCCTCCACTCCAATCTGTCAACAGTCAACAAGTCAGCAGACTACTGGCATTTCTGCTTCAACTTAATGGTTGATTTTAATTAGCTTATGGTTTCTGTGCTTGCTAAAACCCTTTATTTAGCTCACCCGAACAAGCTAAAAATCAACAAATATTCTCAGCAACTAAGACAACTGAGGCACTCAGGGTCACTTTTCAAAAGCAATAACATTTGCACATTTCTTGAGGGGATCACAAAATTATGGAGGAAAATATCTCCTAATTCTTTGAAGTTTACTACAGAGATTCACAACCCTGACTTCTTTCCAGGACTATCTGTAGAGGATTTTCAGCACTGTGATCCTGTGGCTCTATACCAGACCTCCCAAGTTGGATTCTCTAGGGACAGGGTCTGGGCATCTCAATACTTTAAAAGCCCATGGGTGATTCTGGTGCAATCACAGTTGGAAAAGTCTGCTCCCTATGGCACAGCTCTCACCATCTTCTCTCTGATCATTTAAATATATGAATATTTAACAAAGGAGTAACTGGCAAATGGCTGATTCAGCTGAACCAAACTTGAGTGTCTACTTTTTCCCAAAAGTTCACTGATTACATACCACAGATTGATATATTGCCTCCTTGATTGGCTACATCCAACCAACAGACCAATTAGTTTTTTATGGATAGGTACTGAAAATTTCTTAATCTAAACTGTGCTCTTACAATAGCACTGGTAAGGGTCATACACAAATTGAAAGAAAAATCAAAGAAGGCTGTGAGAATGATCAACTTAACAGTCAGAGATTCAGCCTGAACTCTGAATCCAAAGTCAGAGGAGTCTAGGGGGGTCAGAGAAGGCCGTGTGGATCAAAGGAAAATGGACTGTCAAACGGAAACTCATCATATTTGCATTTTTGTTACAGAGACATTTCTACTTATATAAGTAAATGAGTGTTACTGACCACATTGCTATAGAATAGTGTGAATTCTGTTAACAAGGACCTAAGAGATATAAAACACTGACATCATCAGGCATCAATAATTAATCACTGACCTCATTACTTAGTTCATTAACTAATGAATTCATACATTTTGTGTCCATTATACAGTAGTTTTAAATAAAACAAATTTTTTAATGACTCTAAGCATTTTACATCTAGTGGGATGGCAGATACTGTAATATGGTGCTAGGATAAAATTCAAAGACAAGGGCTATGGATATGCAAAGGAGAGCTCCTGCCCTAGAGAGACCTGGTCATGTAAAGTCACTCCTGATTTAAGTCTCAAATGATAAGCAGGAAAAGGAAAGAAAAAAAAAAGGTGCCAGTTATGCACAGGCACAAGCCCTATAGCATAGGCTTAGAGAGATTCTATTCAGTTCATAAATTGTCAGAAAGTTCGATATGATATGAACACAGGGCTCATGAATTTAGAAAACTCCTCTGCTTAGCTTACACATTCCCATCTCATGTTATCTCTCATGTACCCTGGACTCATGTGTGTCTTATGAGTTCTTTTTGGACAGGGGTCATGTCTACCCCTTTTGCAAGTATATCCCACGGCTTACTGTGTGGTAGGTCCTCAACACATACTTCTGAATGAATTTTTTTGCAGCTGCATCCTGCTGTAATTGAGGAAACTGAGGTCCAGGGGGATACAGTGGACAGTCTAAAATCACACACAATTTAGGAGCCAAACCAGATATTAAAATAATCTTGGGGGTCACTGCTATGTCTAACTCTGCCATAACAACACCCATTCAAAATCCTTAATTGTAGGACTCTTTTCAGCTTTCTGTGAATGTATCCAAAGAATACTGGGAGTGGAAAATTCATTTGAATTTTTATTTCTTTAAGTAAGTATTGGCTATTGGCATTATTGAATGCACCACAGAGAATGCATCTGAACCAATGACTCTGTGATTCAGGAATTCTATATTAACCAAACCCATCTTTAAAAGTTGGCCACTGACAGGGAAGAAGGTGGTGGAGTAGGAGGACCCTAGGCTCACCTTGTCCTACAAAACTATCAAATCATCCTAAGTACCCCAGAAATCAATCTGAAGACTGGCAGAACAAACTCCACAACTAAAGGTAAAGAAGAGGCCACATCAAAGAAGGTAGAAAGTGCAGAGATACAGTTTGGGAGAGAAATGGATCATGGCCACTGTAGTGGAGAGAGAGCCATGGTTGTATAGACGGGCAAGAGACTGACACACAGGGAAGCACACAGAAAAAATGAATCCCGATAGCATGGGGGAAAGTGACGTGGCCTGAATCTCATGAGTTCTTGCAACTAGCAGGGCTTAATGCCTGGAGTTTTAAAGGTCAGAGTACTTGGTTCCAAGAGAGCTAGGAGGACATTGGGACTGCTCTTGGAGAGAAGGCAAGGCAAACAGCCCATGGACATACAGCATGGAAACAGCAATCTGAAGAGCACCTGGGCACACGGTGGGGTGTTAGTCACTCATCTGGGAGCATGTCCCACAGAGGCACACTTCACAGAGACCCCCCCTCTAGGAACAAAGGAATGGGCAGGTGCCATTTCCCTCTCCTGCCTCTCAGCATAAGCACAAGGCCACCTGCAGGAACCAGTACAACAGCAACACTTGCTACCTAACTTGATTACATCAAAATCTGTCCCTCCTCCACCCCCCCATACTCCAGAAGAACCACCCTTCCCAGTCAAGCTTGCATCGACTCCAATGCAGCAGGCATCTACCCCCAGAAGACCAGCCCAAACCCTTGCCAATACCACATCTCCTGACCTGGGAGTTTTGCAAGGCCTCAGTTCTGGTGGCGGCAGTGGTGACAGATCTTATTTCACAAGGAGACTACAGCACATTAAAATGTGCCACATTCAGGCCAGGGACCAAACATTGCCCACAGCAGGCAGAGAGCCTCTGCAGACGACTGGCCTGAGGGATAAAGCAGCCAGGATACAACAACAGAACACACATAACACATACTGGAGATAATCCTGGAAGTAGAAGACCCTGGAGAACTGGGGACCCTATACTGCAAGGCACTCCAGGATCTCTTCATAAAGCCATTACCCTCAAGAGCAGAAGACACAGCTGACTTTCCTAACACACAGAAACGGTCACAGAGATTTAGACAAAATGAGAAAACAGAGGAATTTGTCTCAAATGTAAGAACAGGACAAGGCCACAGTCAGAGATTTAAGTAAAACAGATATAACAAACATGCCTGACAGAGAATTTAAATCAGTGATCAAAAGGATACTTGACCTGAGAAAGGAGTAGAGAACATCAGTGAGACCATTAAATCAGAGATAAGGAATAACAGAAAGAAAGTGCCCAATAAATGAAATGAGAAATACACTTGCTGGAATGAACAGCAGGTTGGAAGAAGCAGAGGAAAAAATTGATCTAGAAGAGTCTTCTGTAATTAAGCTGAACAAAAGAGAGAGAAAGGGAAGTCCGTAATTCCATTAAAGGCAATAACATTTGTATTATAGGAGTCCCAGAAGAAGAGAGAGAAAAGGGGACAGAATTTATTTGAAGAAATAAATAGCTGAAAACTTTCCTAATCTGGGGAAGAAAACAAATACCCAGATCTACCAGGCACAGACAACCCCCAACAAAATAAAAAAAGCAGATCCACACCAAGACATATTGTAATTAAAATGGCAAAATATAGTGATTAAGAAAAAATATTAGAAGCAGCAAGAAGGAAGAAGACAGTTACAAACAAAGGAACCCCATAGGGTATCAGCAGTTTTTTCAGCAGAAACCTTCCAAGCCAGAAAGGAATGGCATGGTATTTCCAAAGTGCTGAGTGAGAAAAATCTGCAGCCAAGAATACTCTAACCAGCAAGGCTACCATTCAGAATAGAAGGGTAAATGTCTAAACAAAAACTAAAGGAGTTCATGAGCAATAAACCAGCCCTGCAAGAAATATTAAAGAGGACTCTGAGTGAAAACAAGAGACCAAAAGTGACAATATAAAGATAGAAAACACAACAGCAGTAAAAATGAGTATTTCTGTAAAAAAAAAAAAATCATTCAAAGAACACACAGAATAAAAGGATGTTAAATATGAAACATAGGGAAGAAAGGAAGAAAGAATGGGTCAAACTTAAATGACTATCAACTTCATATAGACTGTTATATGCAAAAGATGTATACAAACTTAATGGTAATCACAAATTGAAAACCACTAATAAATATGCAAAGAATAAACAGAAATAAATCCAAATATATCACTAAAATCCCCAGCAAACCATGAAAGACAGAAAGACAAGAAAGGATCAAAGAAAGTCTTCAGAAACAACCAAAAAACAAGTAAAAAAATGGCATTAAATACATTCTCTATCGATACTAATTTTGAATATAAATGGACTGCACACTCCAATCAAAGACATAGAGCAACAGAATGGATAAAAAAACTAGTAATAAAATGGCATTAAATACATATCTATCAATACTTATTTTGATTGTAAATGGACTACACACTCCAATCAAAGACCTAGAGTGACAGAATGGATAAAAAAACAAGACTCATCTATATGCTGCCTACAAGAGAATCATTTTTGACCTAAAGACATGCAGATTGAAAGTGAGGGGATGGAGAACCATTTACAACACAAATGGATGTCAAAAGATAGCAATACTTATATTGGACAAAACAGACTTTAAAACAAAGATTGTAACAAGAAACAAGGACACTCTACAATAATAAAGGGGACAATCCAACAAAAAGATTTAACAATTGTAAATATTTATGCACCCAACATGGGAGCACCCAAATACATAAAATAATACAATAGTAGGGAACTTTGATACCATACTACATCAATGGACAGATCATATAAGCAGAAAATCATCAAGGAAACAATGGCTTTGAATGACACACTGGACCAGATGGATTTAACAGATATATTCAGAACATTCCATCCTAAAACAGCAGAATACACAGCATTTTCAATTACACATGGAACATTCTCCAGAACTGATCATAGCCTGCAAAAAAAGCCTCAATGAATTCAAGAAGATCAAGGTCATACCATGCATCTTTTCTGACCCAGTGCTATGAAACGAGAAGTTAAACACAAGGAAAAAATCTGGAAAGACCACAAATAAATGGAGGTTAAATAACATGCAAATAAGAACAATGAATGGGCCAACCAGGAAATCAGAAGAGAAATTTTTAAAAGTACATAGAAACAAATGAAAATGAAAATAAAATGGTTCAAAACCTCTGGGGTGCAACAAAAGCTGTTCTAAGAGGCAAATTTAGAACAATACAGTACTGCCTCCAAAAGCAAGAAAAACCTCAAATGAACAACCAAATCTTACACATAAAGGAGCTAGAATAAGAACAAACAAAACCCCAAACCAGCAAAAGGAAGGAAATGATAAACAATAGAACAGATCAATGAAACCAGGATCTGGTTCTTTGAAAAAAAATCAATAAAATTTATAAACCTCTAGCCAGACTTATCAAGAAAAAAAGAGGAAGGACACAAATAAACAAAAGCACAAATGAAAGAGGAGAAGTAACAACCAATACCACAGAAATATAACAATTGCAGTTTCTAGAATATAGATCTTTTACCTCTTTTGTTAGGTTTATTCCTAGGTATCTTATGGTTTTCGTGCTATTGTAAATGGAATCGAATCCTTAAGTTTTCTTTCTAGAGTTACATTGTTAGTGTATAGAAAAGCAACTGATTTCTGTGCATTAATATTTTATCCTGCCACATTACTGAATTGTTGTAGGAGTTCTAGTAATTTGGGGGTGGAGTCTTTTGGGTTTTCCACATAAAGTATCATGTTATCTGCGAAGAGAGAGAGTTTGACTTCTTTGCCAATTTGAATACCTTTTATTTCTTTTTTGTGTGTGTGATTGCTGATGCTAGGACTTCTAGTCCTATGTTGAACAATAGTGGCAAGAGTGGGCATCCTTGTCGTGTTCCTGATCTTAAGAGAAAAGCTCTCAGCTTTTCCCCATTGAGAATGATATTCACTGTGGGCTTTTTATAGATGGTTTTTATGATATCAAGGAATTTCCCTCTATCCCTACACTCTGAAGAGTTTTAATCAGGAAACGATGCTGTATTTTGTCAAATGCTTTTTCTGCATCAGTTGAGAGGATCATGTGGTTCTTGTCTTTTCTTTCATTAACGTGTTCTATCACATTAATTGATTTGTGAATGTTGAACCACCCTTGCATCCCAGGAATAAATCCCACCTGGTTGTGATGGATAATCCTTTTAATGTACTGTTGGATCCTATTGAGTAGGATCATGTTGAGAATTTTGGCATCCATATTTATCAGGGATATTGGTCTGTAATTCTCCTTTTTGATGGGGTTTCTGCCTGGTTTGAGGATCAAGGTAATGCTGGATATTACAGATAAAGGGCTGGTATCCAAGATCTATAAAGAACTTCTCAAACTCAACACCCAAAAAACAAATATTCAAGTCAAAAAATGGGAAGAAGACATGAACAGACACTTCTCTAAAGAAGACATATGAATGGCTAACGGACACACGAAGAAGTGTTCAACATTATAAGCCATCAGGAAAATTTAAATCAAAACCACATTGAGATGCCACCTTACACCAGTTAGAATGGCAAAAATTAACAAGGCAGGAAACAACAAATGTTGGAGAGGATGTGGAGAAAGGGGAATCCTCTTACACTGTTGGTGGGAATGCAAGTTGGTATAGCCACTTTGGAAAACACTATGGAGGTTCCTCAAAAAGTTAAAAATAGAGCTATGCTATGACCCAGCAATTGTACTACTGGGTATCTACCCCAAAGATACAGATGTAGTGAAAAGAAGAGGCACATGCACCCCAATGTTCATAGCGGCAATATCCACAATAGCCGAACAGATAAAGAAGATGTGGCTCATATGTACAATGGAATATTATTCAGCCATCAGGATGAATCTCCACCATTTGTATCAACATGGATGGAACTGGAGGGGATTATGTTAAGTAAAATAAGTCAAGCAGAGAAAGACAATTATCATATAGTTTCACTCATATATAGAACATAAAGAATATCACAGAGGACATTAGAGGAAGGAAGGGAACACTGAAGGGGGTATATCAGAGGGGGAGAAGAACCATGAGACACTATGGACTCTGGGAAACAATTCAGAGGGGAGGGACATGGAAGTGGGGGGATCGGTTATCCCAGTGATGGTTATTAAGGCGGGCACGTATTATAATGAGCACTGGGTGTTATATACAAATAATGAATCACAGAACACCATATCAAAAAATGATGTACTTTATGGTGACTAACATAAAAAAAAAGAACTATCACAATTTTAAGAGAATATTATGAAAAATTACATGCCAACAAATCAGACAACCTAGCAGAAATGGATAAATTCCTAGAAACATAGGACCTACCAAAACTGAAACAGGAAGAAATAGAGATTTGAACAGATTGATTTGGTAAGCAGAGAAATTGAATCAATAATCAAAAAACTCACAACAAACAAAAGTCCAGGACCAGATGACTTCATAGGCAAATTCTAAAAACATTTTAAAAGGAGTTAATACCTGTTCTTCTCTATACACGAATAATGAGACTGAAGAAAGAGAAATTAGGGAATCCATCCCATTTACAATAGCACCAAAAACCATAGCGTTACCTTGGAATTAACTTAACCAGAGACATAAAGGATCTATATTCTAGAAACTATAAATCACTCTTGAAAGACATTGAGGAAGACACAAAAAGATGGAAAAATATTCCATGCTCATGGATTGGAAGAATTAACATAGTTAAAATGTCCATGCTACCCAGAAAGAGAAAAGATTGAAGAAAAGTGAATAGAGCCTAAGGGACCTGTGGGACACAGCAAATGCACCAATATATGCATCGTGGGAGACCCAAAAGGAGAGAGAGAAAGGGGCAGGAGAATATTGAAAAAAGAAGAACAAAGCCAACAGAGTCACACTTCCTAATTTCAAAACTTATTATAAATCTACAGTAATGAAAATACTGTATACAGAAAATACAGAATAGAGGTCCCAGAAATAAACCCTCACATACACCATCAAGTGATTTTTGACAAAGCTGCCAATGCCATTCAATGGGGAAAGGACAGCTGTTTCAACACATGATGCTGGAAAAGCTGGATATCCACACATAAAAGAATGAAGTGGGACCCCAGCCTCACATCATATATAAAAATTGACTCAAAATAGATCAAAGACCTAAATGAAAAACCTAAAACTATAAAACTACAGAATAAAACGTAGGGTCAAAGCTTCGTGATACTGGATTAGGCAATGATTTCTTGGATATGACACCAAAAGCACAGGCAAGGAAGAAAAGAAACTGGACTTGATGAAAACTTAGAATTTTGTGCATCAAAAATATCAGCAGAATACAAAGGCATCCCACAGAATGGGAGCAAATGTTTGTTAGTTATATACCTGATAAGAGATTAATATCCAGCATATATAGAGAACTCCTAAAACTCAATGACATAAAAACAAACAACTCCACTGAAAAATGGGCAAAGGGCTTAAACAGTCATTTCTCTGAAGAAAAGAAAGAAAAGATTAACAAGCATATGATGAAATGCTCAAATCACTAACCAGCACTAATGCTGGGGGTGGGGGGAGACTGGTAAAATGCTTGGAAGGGTAACAACAAATGCCTCATAAACATTTAGGATAAAAGCTCAAACTCACTCACTGTGAAATATTTTTCACTTATCAGATTGGCATATTACAAAGCTTTATGATTTCAACTGGAAAACAGGAACACCAATGCCCTGTTGATAGGAGGTTACTAGTTACTCGTTACAGCCTAGTTACTAGAGAGTATTTTCAGAGCAACTCTCAAAAGCTTTTAACACTTAACATGCTAAGTGAAATAAGTCAAGCAGAGAAAGACAACTATCATATGATTTCTCTCATCTATGGAACATAAGAACTAGGAAGATTGGTAGGGGAAGAAAGGGATAAAGAAGGGGGGGTAATCAGAAGGCGGAATGAAGCATGAGAGACTATGGGCTATGAGAAACAAACTGAGGGCCTCATGGGGGGAGTGGGGGAATGGGATAGACTGGTGATGATGGGTAGCAAGGAGGGCATGTATTACATGGTGCACTGGGTGTTATGCGCAACTGATGAATCATCGAACTTTACATTCGAAACCGGGATGCACCGTATGGTGACTAACATAATATAATAAAAAAAAAAAATCATTAAAATAAAAAAAATTTAAAAAAAAATACCTGTTCTTCTCAAACTGTTCCCAAAAATGAAGAGGAAGGAAAACTGCCAAATTAATTTTATGAGGTAAGTATTACCCTGATACCAAAGCCAGATAAAGACACCACAAAACAAACAAACAACAGCAACAACAAAAATAAGAACAGGGACGCCTGGGTGGCTCAATCATTAAGCTTCTGCCTTCAGCTCAGGGCGTAATCCTGGAGTCTTAGGATTGAGCCCCATATCAGGCTCCTCCGCTGGGAGCCTGCTTCTTCCTCTCCCACTCCCCCTGCCTGTGTTCCCTCTCTTGCTGGCTGTCTCTCTGTCAAATAAATAAATAAAATCTTAAAAAAAAAAGAAGAACAAAAAACTACAGGCCAATATCTGAGATGAACATAAATGCAAAAATTCTCAACAGAATACTAGGAAACTGAATCTAATGATACATTAAAAAAAAATCATTCACTCCATGATCAAGTGGGATTTATTCCTGAATTGCTAGGGTGGTTCAGTATTTGCAAATCAATCAGTGTGATAAATCTCATCAACAAGAGAAAGGATAAAAACTATATGACCATTTCAACAGATGCAGAAAAAGCATCTGACAAAGTAAAAAATCCATTCATGATAAAAAGCCTCAACAAAGTAGGTTTAGAGGGAACATACCTGAACACAACAAAGGCCTTATTTGAGAAGCCCACAGTGAACATCATCCTCAATGAGGAAAAACTGAGAGCCTTTCCCCTAAAGTCAGGAACAAGACAAGGATATCCACTCTTGTCACGTTTATTTAACGTAGTACTGGAAGTCCTAACCACAGCAGTTACACAACAAAAGGATATAAATGGCATCCAAATTAGTAAAGAAGAATTAAAACTTTCACTGCTTGCAGATGACATGATACTATATATAGAAAATCCAAAAAAGTCCACCAAAAAACTACTAGAACTGATAATTCAGTGAAGCTGCAAGATACAAAATCAATGTACAGAAACCTGTTGCATTTCTATACAACAATAATGAAGCAGCAGAGAGAGAAATTAAGAAAATAAACCGATTTACAATCGCACCGAAAATAACAGGATACTTAGCAATAAACCTAACCAAGAAGGTGAAAGACCTGACTCTGAAAATTATAACACTGATGAAAGAAACTGAAGATGACACATAGAATGATATTCCATGCTCATGGGTTGGAAGAACAAATATTGTTAAAACGTCCATACTATTCACAGAAATCTACAGATTTAACGCAATCCGTATCGAAATATCAACGGCAGTTTTCACAGAACTAGAACACAGTCCTAAAATTTATATGGAACAACAAAAGAACCTGAATAGCCAAAGCAAACTTGAAAAAGAAGAGCAAAGCTGGAGGCATTACAATTCCAGACTTCAAGTTATATTATAAAGCTGTAGTAATCAAAACAGTATGGTGCTGGCACAAAAACAGACACATAGATCAAGGGAACAGAATATAAAACCCAGAAACAAACCCACAATTATATGGTCAATTAATCTTTGACAAAGCAGGAGATAATATCCAATGGGAAAAAGATAGTCTCTTCAACAACTGCTGCTGGGAAAACTAGACAGCTACATGCAAAAGAATGAAACTGGACCACTTTCTAACACTATACACACAAATAAACTCAAAATGGATTAGAGACCTACACGTGAGACCTGAAACCATAAAAATATTAGAATACAGGCAGTAACTTCTTTGACATTAGTTGTAGCAACTTTTTTCTAGACAGGTCCCCTGAGGAAGAGAAACAAAAACAAACTGTTGGGACTATATCAAAATAAAAAGCCCTGTTTTAAAAAATAAAATAAAATAAAATACATTTTAAAAAAGCTTCCATACAGTGAAGGAAATAATCAACAAAACTAAAAGGTCACCTAAGGAATGGCAGAAGGTCTTTGCAAATGGCATATCCAATAAAGGGTTAGTAACCAAAATATATAAAGAACTTCTACAACTCAACACCAAAAAACCCCCAAATAATCCAATTTAGGGTAGAAGACATGAACAGACATATCTTCAGAGAAGACATACAGATGGCCAACAGACATATAAAAAGATGCTCATCATCACTTATCATCAGGGAAATGCAAATCAAAACTACAATGAAATATCACCTCATACCTGTAGAACTGCTAAAGTCAACAACATAAGAAACAACAAGTTTTGGCAAGGATGTGGAGAAAATGAGCCATCTGGCACATATGGTGGGTATATAAACTGGTGCAGCCACTCTGGAAAACAGTATGGTGGTTCCTCAAAAAGTTAAAAACAGAACTACCCTACCCAAGATCCAGTAATTGCACTACTGGGTTCCTACCCAAAGAATACAAAAACATGAACTCAACGGGATACATGCAACTCCAAAAACATAGCAATAAACAATAACTTATAACAGCCAAAATATGGAAGCAGCCCAAGTGTCCATTGATTGATGAACAGGTAAAGAAGATGTGGTGTATACACACGCACACACACACACACGAATATTATACAGCCATAAAAAAGAATGAAATCTTGCCCTTTGTATTATTAACAGCTGGAAGAGAGGACCCCTCTCAGGAATTAAACATTGGGAACAGATAGTCAAATAGAGGGTGACAAAATGCTCACCAATATTTCCCTTTTTCCGGCATTCTGGAAAATCTATATTTCTAAGCCCAAATGGATGGAGCTAGAGAGTATAATGCTAAAGAAAGTAAGTCAGTCAGAGAAAGACAAGTACCATATGATTTTACTCATATGTGGAATTTAAGAAACAAAAAACAAATGAGCAAAAGGAAAAAAATGGAGAGAGAGAGACAAACCAAGAAACAGATTCTTAACTATAGAGAACAAATTGATGGTTATCAGAAGGGAGGTATGTAGGGGATGGTTGAAATAGGTAATGGGGATTAAGGAGTGCACTTGTCATGATGAACACTGGGTGACCTTGGTGCCACTGACATTGGTATGCAAATACATCATGCGTTAATAAAATTTTAACTTTTAATTTTTTTAAAGATTTTTATTTATTTATTTGACAGAGAGAGACAGCCAGCAAGAGAGGGAACACAAGCAGGGGGAGTGGGAGAGGAAGAAGCAGGCTCCTAGTGGAGAAGCCTGATGTGGGGCTCAATCCCAGAACGCTGGGATCACGCCCTGAGCCGAAGGCAGACGCTTAATGACTGCGCCACCCAGGCACCCCTTAGCTTTTAATTTTTATAAGCATAATAAGCATAATTTAATTTATAATTTCATAATTTATAAACATAATAGTCAATTTAATCAGATCATAATGGGAAAAAAAGGGAAATTAATGGGGAAAATGGGAATGGGAAAAAATGAATCCCCATTCACCCTTCAAGTGGTGAGTTCTAAGGACTGTATCAAAGACAGAAAATGAAAGAATTCAAAATTATGTGTAAACATTATCATAGAGCCATGAAGAGAGAATTGGTAAAATCCTATCAATCCTCAAATACTAATACCCAGTCATTAATTATATATTTCTCTCAGATCCATGGTGTCCTAGAAACAACACTTTTTTCAAGTCTGCAAAAGAGGAAAGCTGATAGCAATCTTCAGTTGGTGTTTAAAATTCTCAGTGCTGAGGCTTAGTTCTTTTTATTCTCAGTTCTGAATCTGGTATGCCTAGCTCTATTATAATGTTTATAATCGCCCTTTTCCACCAAAATGGTCCCTCTCCCCCGCCCAAGACATTTTAAAGTGGTTTACAACAAAACCATCCATCACAATCACTCTCTGGCTCCACCAGTGTGGCCATGCCCTAGTTACTCAGTCTAACACAAACCATGTGATCAGGCTCTATCTAGACTAGGATTGCAAAGGTGAACCCTTCAAGCGCTCTTCAGAGCAGAGGGTTATACAAACACTTACTCTCTATGAATGTAAAGGACTAAAAGGACTTACCAAAGGTCCAAACTAGGAACCAGTGTTCAAAGGGGTCATTAAAGCTTACCAGGAGTGGAAGAAATACAGGGAGTTAGTCTTCAAATATGTAATAGGATTTTTTAAAAGATTGTTTGTTTATTTATTTATTGAGAGAGGGAGCAAGTGGGGGGGCAGGGGAAGACGGAGAGAGAGAATCTCAACCAACTGCATGTTGAGTGTGAAGCCCGATGTGGGGCTCAATCCCACAACCCTGAGGATCATGATCTGAGCCAAAATCAAGAGTTGGGTGCTCAACCACTGAGCCACCCACGTGCCTGAGAACATTTAATAGGATTTTAAGTAGAGTGCCCTGAATGCTCTGCAAACATGCCTGGATTTTTTTCTATAAGCTGTGGGGAGCCATTAAAGATAAATAAGCAGGGTTGCTTGAGGGAACAGCTTTGGCAGTAGGGCAATTGAATTCCAGATGAAAAGCAAGGGAAGAGTTAAGGACTTCATCAGATCTATAGTCTTGGCATTCATAGCAGCATCTGTATTACCTGGGATTTTGTTAGAAATACAGTATTTCAGGCTCCATCTCAGACCTACTAGCCTACAATCTCTTGTTTTAGTGAAATCTCTACTCTAATTGCCAATGTTGCGTATGCCCAGTTTGGCAAGGCTGGCTCTCAAAGAGTTGGGACTGGCCCAAAGCTTTGTGTGAGGAGAAAACAAAACCCAAAGTTGATATACTAGTCAGGGCTAAACTCTGGAAGTGGAGGATTATTTAAAGATTCAAGGCCCCCAAGTATACACGAAATATAAGAACTTTTTCAGAAATGAAAGGGCTGCAAAACTGAGCAGGCAGGACCAGGTTTTGTCAGGAGTTAGGGTATCTGGAGGGATTCCAGAAAGCAACTGAGGAAGGAAAGGAACCTTCTATGAAACAGCTGCCAGGGACGCTGTGAGCGAGGGTTGCATCCAGGTGCGGGTAGGAGGCGGGGGTTTGGAAGAATGTCCATGCACAGGATGCTAAGTAGTTCTAACTTGGGAACAGAAAGCAGGCAATTTCAGAGTCATAATGGAGGAACAATTTACAAGTTTGAGTGACAGATTTTATGTACAGAGTGAGGAAGAGAGAGATGCTGAAGGTGACACTTATGTTTCCAACCTGCCGAACTACAGGAAGACAATATCAACTACATGTGAAGTTAAATGCCTAAAACTTCAGACAATCTTATATTACTAAGGACTATAAACCTCTAGGATATTGTGTTTAGGAAGTGCACACTGTTTGCACCAGGTTAGCTTTACACAGGGAACCTTTAAGAATGAGTAAAAACATCTAACATTTACTGAGTGCTTTCTAATACAAAACATGCTTTCCAAAGTTTAAAATGCCTGTTATGAACCTCATAACGACTTCATGAACTAGGCTCTATTATTATTCCCATTTCACAGATGAGGAAACTGAGGCATGTAAAGGTTATTTAAAGACAAAAATTAGTGTCAAAGCCAAGATTTGGATCTGGTTAGTGATTTTATAGCCCATCATCATCATCACTATGCAGAGCTCTACTCCTTCCCTCCCCACGTACCTTTATCCTGTGGCCTAACCGACAGGGCATTTCTAAGTTCAAACAGGTGCCCAATTTTTATTTACTATACAAAAAAAAAAAAAAAGTGTTAGACAAGATATTTGGTTCTTTGGAACCTAATGTATCTCTAAATTCCTGAAATTGTTTTTATGATTTGAAAAGCATTAAAGGGAAAGATTACCTAGAAATAATAAATTAGCTTTACAAATTAGAACAGAGCCAATTCCTGATTATCTGTGTTAGTGACAGTATTAGCAGGGGCACTGAAATCCTCCAATATCCCACAAACTTGACTCTGATCAGCCAGATGATTGATCTCTTACTATCCTCTAATATAGATCCCAGGCATTTTCAAAGGTAGCCTACATGAAAAAAAGGAAAACATGAAGTGATATAAAGAAACAAAGGTTATAATAAAAATACTGTGTAATTACAAGGCATGGTGCTCAAAACTAGCCTTCCATGTTCATGTCCACTTGTCAGTCACAAATCCATAAGTAAATCACCTACCGTCTGTGCATCAGTTTCCCCATCTATAAACTGGGGTCATAATAGTATATACCCAAATATTGTTGGATGGAATATAATGACATAATTCATGATGAGCATATAATAAACAGAGAATGACCCAGTAATCATCAGATTAATAATCAAACCAATACATAAAAATTAAACTGAAAATGGCGATTCCCCTTTTATGAACTATCCACCAGACTACAGCCTATCTGTCTCTGCTTCCATCTCGCTTAGTTGTGGATTGAGAGACGAAGCCCAGGTTGGCAAGAAAAATCTCTTTTTAGTATTCTTTAAATAAGCTCCAGAGGGCTTTTTTCCCTGGCCACTACTGTTTACTCTGGCACTCAAAGTCAGCAGCAAAAACTATTAGCAAACCCCCCCAAAATCACATGGATATCAATACAATAAAAACCTTCCAAGATTCCATATCCTGCCTATGCCGCAAATCCAGAAACATCCACTGACCTCCTTTTTGCACTGACTGATGACAATGCAGATATTTCAGGCTGCAGTTCCCTGTTCACTGCAGTCTGTCTGAGGTTATTTTGCCCCTAGACTATTTTTGCTCATATGGTTGCTCTTGGCCGCAGACATTCAAAGAGAAACCAGAGAGATCCAAATACTTGGGAGGAACCTCTAAACAAATGCAGGAAGAAGCATCCAGTCTGACCATGGCGCCCATAAAAGTTTCTGTAGACAGAATATAAGGGGCTGGGGGCGCCTGGGTGGCACAGCGGTTAAGCGTCTGCCTTCGGCTCAGGGCGTGATCCCGGCGTTCTGGGATCGAGCCCCACATCAGGCTCCTCCGCTGTGAGCCTGCTTCTTCCTCTCCCACTCCCCCTGCTTGTGTTCCCTCTCTCGCTGGCTCTCTCTCTGTCAAATAAATAAATCTTTAAAAAAAAAAAAAAGAATATAAGGGGCTGGATTCCCAACACCTACTACTTGAGAACTTGCCTAAATCTTTCTCAGAAGCTTAGCTACTTAAAGGGTGCCTGGGTGGCTCAGTTGGTTGAGTGTCTGACTCTTGATTTCAGCTCAGGTCATGATCTCAGGGTCTTGAGATTGAGCCCCACATGGGGCTCTGCACTCAGCATGGAGTCTGCTTAACATTCTCTCTCTCCCTCTTCCTTTGCCCCTCCCCTCTGTGTTCTTGCTCTCTCTTTTAAAAAATCTTAAAAAAAAAAAAGAAACTTAGCTACTTCACAGGGTTGGAAGGATAGAAAGTGACAGGATCAGGCTGGGGAAAGCTTATTCAGTGTGTGTGTGTGTGTGTGTGTGTGTGTGTGTGTGTCCAAAAGACTTCCCTTTTGGGAACTCAGAAGAACTGAGGATAGCTGGATACCTGCCATTTTGTGCTTAGAGAAAAAATACAAATTGGGCCATATTTATTTATTTTTTAAATCAAAAGTCAAACAAAAATAGGTCCCTAGGTTCAGAAATGTAGAGAAAAACATCCAGCCAAGTTAAGGTATGTTTTAATTAAGAAAAGAAAATGTTTATAATAAATTCTAAACACTGTATGAGCAGTATCTATTTGGAGATCAATAAGTAACCCCAAACCCAACAATAAATATCCAGACACCATTAACCACTAAAGAAATCTCTAATTCTGTAGAACCCTGAAATGCAGTATTCTACCTTGTATAGGGCCTTCCAAATTCCTATTCTTTCTCTCAGCGTCAGGTTCTTTCTCTTCTCCTCCCCACACCATTCTAATTGACTCACCATTCACCGAGAAACTGATGCAAGATAAGGAAAGGAGAGAACCCAAACCACGAGACTGCTCTGGCAAAGCATCAATTCAACTTACCAGCAGTTTCGTTCATCACAAGTCTGGGTCACATTAATCGACATGTTGTCACTTTTGAGGGATTTCCAGCCATAAATCCCCAATGCTTGAATGCCAGAGAGAAAGAAAACAATGTTATCTGAAGCCCTACTGTCCTAACTTAATGAGCACATTGAGCCACTGGCTCTAAATACATAAAAACAAGCAAACAAAAATATCCCAATCCAAAGCAATAAGAAAACTAGAAGGAATTCTAACTTTCACAAGTAACCAAATCTTAAAATGTGTATCTATTAAATACATCTTCTAAGACTACCTAGAAAAGGACATGCGCCTGCCAAAACAAAATCAGCTTATAGAACGTTTTCACCTTTTCGCCTTCCAGCAAATTGCTTGTTTTCCCATCCGAACAATAACCTTATTGTTTATACTGAAGTACAGTACATGACTAGTCATGTTAGGAAGTGAATGAATTGTTGTCCTGTCAACAGAGTTTTTTTCCCACATACCTATTATATCTAGGAATTCCTTCTGAGGTTAGAAACTTTGAAGAAAATATATACTGCTTTCATCTGTTTTCATTATCCTGAGTTCCACTGGCATATAGACTAGGGTTGCTTAGCAATGTGAAATTAGTAGTAGTTATCGTATTTGTATAGGTTTCTGAGTATATACTGTCGTATACATGTCAAAGTCTGAGAATTTTGGTCCATGAGGCTTTCTGTGTTTTATTTAAGCTCAGATTAAACACATGAATGCTCTGTAAGGGTTCAGTTTACTAACTGACACAGGAATATATGGAGACATAGTAAGGGCTCAGGATTGAAATGGGATACCCTAAAATTCTTCCTTTCCCTTCCTTCTCTCACAGCCCCTTGAAACTTAGGAGCCTGTTGGTGAAGAGGAGCTAGCAAACGCCCATCCCTATCTGATCTGGATGACACTCCCTTATTAATTAACCCAGCAAAAACGGAGCACAAACCAAATCTTTTAACTGTGAGTCAGCAGAACAGCACTCACGTCTTCCTACCTTGTTCAACAGCCATAAAGAAAAAGTCAGACTGTCAGAGAAACTGATGCATGCAGCTGGATGAAATAAGTTCCACGTGATATCCATTTCCAGCCTCAGCCAAGGCCATGCCTACACTAATGAACACCTAAACTTTGCCTTCACATGTTGAACTAAAGTTGCCCATGAAACTCTTGCCACATGGGCCAACCAGCCTTCAGTACCCACCATTCATTTTTACTTGCTTTTTTATCCTGTAGTCCTCTATTTCTTTATTTTTCTTAAACAAGGAAGGGGTGATATAGTATGAAAAATGAAGTTTATCTTTAGTTCCTTGGTGTGCTCAGAATTCTAGGGCTGAATCACATTTTGCTTAAGATGTCTATATTCATGTATGAATATGTTTTCTCAAAAACTTGCTGATATCTATATATGAATGATTAATAATGATTCTTTAAGAAAAGTAAAATATTTCAATCTAACTATTTCCTCTCCTGGGTGAGAGACAGGAATGCATAGAAGCTAAACCTTCTTCTCCATCTTACTCTCCCATCCTTCCAACAGGCTAGCCTAGGCATGTTCTCATGGTGATGGCAGATGTGTACCAGTGGAAGCAGATGCATGCCAGTACAGTTATTTTTCAAGCCTCTGCATGTATCCTGTCTGCTAACATTTCATTGGCCAAAATTAGTCACATGGCCACAGACTCAAGAGGCACAGAAATAAACTCCATTACCTTGTACATCAAAAGGTATGGTTACAAGCAAGAGAAAAGAATGGGAGTCATTAATGCAGTGAATCTACATCAGTCATTGATGTACTCACGGTCACTGATAAAAATACAGAGATCCAGAGATGAAACTAGAACCCAGGTCTCTCTACTTATGGTTTACTCCTCTTTTTATGACACTCACTGCCATTATTTTATTAAAGAGCAAGGAAATGACTCATAAAGTAAAGCATAATCAATTTCAGTATTATCAAATGTAATCATACTCTCTAAAATAGTACATAATATTATATTTATAAAATATATGTGAACCGAACATGAAAAACTTCATTCCCCTGTCCAATGTTTTAGGAGTTAAAATCTTATTCTATTAGATTGCAGATAAAGCAACTATTAGAAAAAGAGAAACACAGGGGCACCTGAGTGGCTACAACTCGATTAAGCATCCAACTCTTGATTTTAGTTCAAGTCATGATCTTAGGGTCATGGGATCGAGCCTCACATCAGGCTCCACATTCAGCACAGAGTCTGCTTGAGATCCTCTCCCTCTCCTTCTATTCCTCCTTATGTGCTCTCTCTCTCTGATGAATAAATAAAATATTTTTAAAAAAGAAACATAAGCTATGAAGGCTGGAGATACGCTCTATTAAGAGTTACCAGATTTAGGGGCACCTGGGTGGCTCAGTCGTTAAGCGTCTGCCTTCGGCTCAGGGCGTGATCCCAGAGTCCTGGGATCGAGCCCCACATCAGGCTCCTCCGCTGGGAGCCTGCTTCTTCCTCTCCGACTCCTCCTGCTGTGTTCCCTCTCTCACTGGCTGTCTCTCTGTGTCGAATGAATAAATAAAATCTTTAAAAAAAAAAGTTACCAGATTTAGCAAATAAAACTACAAGATGCTGTTAAATCAATTTCATAAATAATGACTAATGTTTTAGGATAAGTATGTCTTATGCATTTTTTGAAATACACTTATACTAAAAAAAATCATTATTTATCTAAAATTCAAATTTAACTAAGCATCCCCTATTTTATCTAGAAATCTTAAATCTATTAGCAGATTAAAGATACATACTAATCATAACTAACAATGAGTAGTATACATACATAGATGTTAATTCATTACTAACATTACTGAAGTTTTTTCAGAGGAGAATTACTGTTAAGTATTCAGAATAAAGGTACCTTTATAATGAAAGTTGCCATATTTTGCATATAAATATCTTCCAAAACAAGCTTTTCTGCAAAATTACATAAATAAGAGAACATAGTAAGATTTCATATGTATATATGGCAGTTGATTCCATGATAGGGTTTGAATGCATAGGAATCGAAACTCATCAATGAACAATACGTTCATTAAGGTTATAGAGCCTTTGCTGTGCCTTTTATGGGCTACAAAAGTGAAAACATGGAGAAGGAACTCTCTGGATTCCATAACCACTGTTGAAAGGTCTGCCCCAAAGCAGATGTAATTAGGAGATACGGATTCAGTGGCCTCAGTAATTTCTTCTCAATGCCTTTCAGTGCTCCACTGACAAGGAGATATCACTGAGTAGATTCACATCCATGTACTTCTCTCTAGGAATTCCAGACACAATGCCTGGACCCCAATATTGGAGCCCACCGTTTGTGAGGAAAGGAAGCAAATGGGTAGCTGAGAAAATCCAAAATTGTAAAAAGAAAAAAAAAGTAAAGTTAAATAAATGTAAAAGATTTTTGTCAATGTGAATCAGTATATGACATGAAGAGTTCACAACTGTCTGGTGGTTCTATCAATAGCTGTCAGGAGGAAGGAATTAAAAAACACCAACAACAACATAAAACTTCCTCCTAAATCTGGCCAAGCTATCTGTTAAAGCTGGTTCCCATTAAATGTTTGTTAATTTAATTTATAAAAGCCAAAGCCCAATGGCTGCTGTCTGCTATACACAATAAGGGCTGTATGTGTACAGGCTGGCTCTCTGCCAGTATATAGTGTCATACAGACTGGTATCTTGTATGTAAACATTGTTTGAATCTTTAATAATCAAAAAATTTTAAAAAATCTTTATGGCTCCAATATCCTTATAATGCAAAGTAAATACTGAACTTCCTGTGTTGAGATTGTGGGCCTTCTTATTGGCACATGGATGTGAGCAGGGATTTGTTTCACCATTTTCATTAGGTCAAAGTTTTTACTTCCGCAAGGGAAAGACAGGAAGTTCCCTCTAAAGGACAATGAACTCTGTGTTATATGCTTTATTGTCACTGGACTGGAATATTAAATTTAATAAAACTCCTTATATTATAGAATGCTTGTTTCTAAGTTAAATATTGAATATGTATAACTTATGGACATAAGTATCTTAAGGATATGTAATTAAGCATTTAATTTTTCTCTAAACTTCCTACCAACCAAGTTGAAATTTTTAAAAAAGAAAGAGAATATTCATTCTCTTTTCCTGGCTTCTATTCAGTCCATAATTATCCTCCACACAGCTTTTCTCCCTTTTCCAACCCACAAACAGGCAATGAGAGAAGCAAACATTGTTTTATTCACTCTGCCAATCAGGAAGTCTTTGGTAGGCATCTTCTAAGTGCTCTGCACTGTGCTAGACAGAAGGGAGGATAAAGAGCAAGTACAAGACATGTCCCTGGTCTATAGCAGCTTACAGTCCACTAACAACATCTCCATAATGGCTCTGTCTTGGGATTTTGTCATTTATATCAAAACTTTCCATTGGCCATACAGTGGCCAATAGTCAATGTGGATCCTATTGGATGCCTGTGGTGAGAAACACTGAGATACAGGCTAATCTCATCCATCTTTTTTAAAGAATTATTTATTAAATGCTCATCATGTCCCACTGAAAACATCAATATATCAGTATTTGTTTAATCTTGAGTGTGTGTGTGCGCACAAGAAAGAAAAGGGGAGAAATTTAACTTAAATAGTTTCAACATGAACCTTAATAATAGTAATCTGAAAGGGTCAGTGTAGCACCCATAACTGGGTGTCTACTTCACCAGAGAAAGGGGGAAATTAAGGGATTAAAAATCAGAGTGGATGTTTGATACAACATTGAACAAACAACAGTTTAACTGTTGTTGTTGTTATTTGTTTTGTTCAGTTTTGTTTTCCAGTGTTAACTGGTTGCCATGATATTCTGTGGATGTCATTTAATTCCCAGTCCAGGACGTCACTTAGGCATGGAGAGAATGTGGTGTGTTGATGAAAAACTTATCTGTGTGCAATACTCATGTGGACTTCATTCCTATTAAAATAAGATGCTTTATTTAGCCAATGAATTGGAATTTTAAAAAAAAATCCTTTGTGCTAAAATCATCCCTATATCTCATTTTAAAACCAACCCAAATACCTTAGAACCAACCAAAGAGAAGCATTCAGTCAGCACTTTGTCAAACTCTAGAATGTTGATTTGTTAAAACTAACATGTTTTTACTTTGTTTTCTTATACATACCTCTTAGTTTTATCCAGCCAAGTACTTTTCCATCTGAACAGATGGTAGAACCAAGAGACTTTGACAAATGTGGCTATTCACACCTTTGGTATGGCTTCAAGTGAGTGAAAGTTGGCAACTGAGATCTATGAGGAACACTTGTGGATTTGGTATCTGAAGACCAGGTTCCAGTGTCAGTGCTTCTTGCCTGATGGACATTGGATAGGCCCTTCAATGTCTTCTGGGCATCAATCCCCAGTCTTTTTTAGATAAAGATGATACACAAGGCTTGTAGTGTTATGGGGAGGGTTAAATGAGAGAAGGTATGCAGAAATGCTTCATATAGTGGAGTACTGCGATATGGCTTCTATAACTCCATAAAAAATAGGGCAGAACCACCTGAGAAGTCTTCCTGAAGATACCACTCAGAGAAACCTTTGTTCTCTCTTGAACACCTGATCTTGGTCAATCACGTCACCCTGTAGTTGCCCTGATGACAGAACCATTTGGAATTTTTGTTGCTAAACCCTCAAGAAAATGCTAGATCTATCACAATAAAATTAAAGAGTATTTCTGATTTAAAAAAATAGTAAGAAAGTATTGATGATTGAGAGAATTTAAGTCAATAAAAACCTCAATAAGTATTCTCTCTCTGAGCTTAAAAATACTAGGTGCCTTATTTTTAAAATAACATATATAGTAAGAGAATTAACATGAAAAGCTGAAATTAAGTGTCCATGGAAAACGTGGAATTTTTAGCAAATATACTAAACAACTAGACTAATAAAAATCACTGTAAATAAAGGTAGAGCACTGAAACAAACAAAATCAGAAATGAAAGAGGAGAAATAACAACAAACACCACAGAAATAAAACAAATGTAACAGAATATTATGAAAATGTATATGTCAGCAAACTTGGACAACTTAGAAATAAATTCACAGAAACATTAAACTCCCAAAATTGAATCAGGAGGAAATAGAAAATTTGAACAGACCAATTACCATCAATTAAAGTAAATCAGTAATCAAAAAACTCCCAAAAAACAAAAGTCCAGGACCAGATGCCTTTGCAGGTGAATTTACCAAACATTTAAAGAAGAGTTAATACCTATTCTTCTCAAATTATTACAAAAAGTAGAAGAGGAAGGCAAGTTTCCAAATTCATTCTATGAGGCCAGCATTACCCTGATACCAGAACCAGATAAAGACACCACTTAAATAAGAGAACTACAGGCCATACCTCTGATGAACATAGATGCAAAAATCCTCAATAAAATACTAGCCAGCCGAATCCGATAATACATTCTAAAAGATCATTCATATGATCAAGTGGGATTTATTACCAAGATCCAAGGGTGGTTCAATATTTGCAAATCAATCAACATGATATATCACATCAACAAGAGAAAGGATAAAAACCATATGATCATTTCAACAGAAGCAAAAAAAGCATTTGACAAAGTACAACATCCATTCACAATGAAAACCTTCTGCCGAGTAGGTCTAGAAAGAACACACCTCAACATAACAAAGGCCTTACATGAAAAACCCACAGCAAACATCACACCTGATGGGGAGAAACTGAGAGCTTTCCCCCTAAGGTCAAGAACAAGACAAGGACTTCACTCTCACCAATTTTACTCCATGTAGTACTAGAAGTCCTAGCCGCAGCAACTAGACAGTATAAAGAAATAAAAAGCATCCAAAGCAGTAAGAAGTAAAACTTTCACTATTGCAGATGACATGATACTATATATAGAAAATCCAAAGGACTCCACCAAAAAAATGCTAGAAATAATAAACTCAGTAAAGTCACAGTATACAAAATCAATATACCAAAATCAGTTGCATTTCTATATGCTAATAATGAAGCAGCAGAAAAAAAATTAAGAAAACAATCCCATTAACAATTGTACCAAAAATAGTAAAATACCTAGGAATAAATATAACCAAAGAGGTGAAAGACCTGTATTCTTAAAACTATAAAACATCAATAAAATAAGTTGAAGACGAAACAAATAAATGGATAGTCCATGTTCATGGATTTGGAGAACAAATATTGTTAAAATGTCTTTACTCCCCAAAGCAATCTACAGACTTAATGCAATCCTTATCAAAATACCAACAGCATTTTTTTCACAGAACTAGAACAAATACTCCTAAAACTTGTATGGAACAACAAAAGACCCTGAATTGCCAAAGTAATCTTATAAAAGAACAACAAAACTAGAGGTATCATAATCCCAGATTTCAAGACATACTACAAAACTGTAGCAATTAAAACAACATGTTACTGGCACAAAAATAGACACATGGATGACAGAACAGATTAGAGAGCCCAAAATTAAACCCACAATTATATGGTCAATTAATCTACGACAAAAGAGGCAAGAATATGCAATGGAAAAAAGATCGTCTCTTCAACAAATAGTGTTGAGAAAACTGGACAGTTACATGCAAAAGAACGAAACTGGACCACCTTCTTATACCATACACACAAATAAACTCAAAATGGATTAAAGACCTAAATGTGAGACCTGAAACACATGCAGTAATTTCTCTGACATTGGCTGTAGCAATATATTTTTGTATATATCTTTTGGGACAAGGGAGGCGAAAGCAAAAATAAACTATTGGGTCTACAACAAAATAAAAATCCTCTGCACAGCAAAGGAAACGATCAACAAAACAAAAAGACAGCCTACTGAGTGGAGAAGATATTTGCAAATAACATATGTGATTAGGGGTTAGTATCCAAAATATATAAAAAAAAACTGATAGAACTCAACACCAACCCCCCCAAAAATCCAATTAAAAAATGGGCAGAAGACATGAACAGACATTTCTCCAAAGAAGACATAACAAATAGCCAACAAATACATGAAAAGATGCTAACCATCACTACATCACTAATCATCAGGGAAATGCAAATCAAAACTGCAATGAGATATCACCTCACACCAGTCAGAATGGCTAAAATCAAAAACACAAGAAATAACAAGTGTTGGCAAGGATGTGGAGAAAAAGGAACCCTTCTACACTGCTGACCAGATTGCAAACTCTTGCAGTATGGAGGTCTCTCAAAAAATTAAAAATAAAATTACCATATGATCTAGTAATGCCACTAGTGGGTATTTACCCAAAGAATATGAAAACCCTAATTTAAAAAGATACATGCACCCGTATGTTTATTGCAGCATTATTTACAAGAGCCAAATTACAGAAACAGCCCAAGTATCCCATCAATAGATGAAGTAGATGTGTGTGTGTGTGTGTGTGTGTGTGTGTGTGTGTGTGTGTGTGTTGAATATCACTCAGCCATCAGAAAGAATGAAATCTTGCAATTTGCAACAACACGGATGGAGCTAGTGAGTGTAATGCTAAGCAAAATAAGTCAGAGAAAGACAAATACCAAATGATTTCACTCATATGTGGAATTTAAGAAAGAAAACAAATGAATAAAGAAAAAAAGAGACAAATCAAAAAACAGACTCTTAACTATAGAGAACAAACTGATGGTTACCAGAGGGTAGGTGAGTGGGGGGATGAGTGGAATAGATGAAGGGGATGAAAAGTTCACTTACTTTGATGAGCACCAAGTAATGATAGAATTGCTGAATCACTATATCGTACACCCAAAACTAATATAATACTGCATGTTTATTATACTGGAATTAAAAAATCAATAAAAATTTTAAAAACGATGT
Organism: Ursus maritimus; assembly: GCF_017311325.1. Lineage (NCBI taxonomy): Eukaryota > Metazoa > Chordata > Mammalia > Carnivora > Ursidae > Ursus > Ursus maritimus. Next base: position 12,546,380 of record NW_024424675.1, read on the forward strand.
AATTAAGATTTTAATTTTTTCTGAACTTCCTGCCAATCAAGCTGAAATTTTAAAAATGATGTAATTCTCATTATAAAACATCTCAATATAAAATATCAGTGTAAAACAGCTTTTATTTCTGGAAACAAATTATAAAGAGGGTTTATTTATTCTTTTTTTATTGAGCTATAATTGACATATAACATTGTATTAGTTTTAGGTATATAACATAATGATCTGATAAGTGTATTTTGAAAAATGATTGCCACACCAAATTTAGTTAACATCCATCACCTCACAGTTACAATTTTTTTCTTGTGATGAGAACTTTAAAGACCTCTCTTAGCAACTTACAAAGATATAATACAGTACTGCTAACTATAGTCAACATGCTGTACATCCATAGGACTTACTGATCTTATACCTGGAAATTTGTACCTTTGACTTTATTTATTTGTTTATTCTCTATTTCTAGGACCCTAATTAAGATATAATGCTATAATTCTCAAGCTTTACTGCAGTATTATTTACAAGAGCCAAATTACAGAAGCAGCCCAAGTAGCCCACCAACAGACGAAACGCCCCGAGGAATGTGGTGATGTACCGAGCTATACCTAAAGCCACAGATGACTTAGAGCAACAACTTAGCAATTTGGGGTAAAATTCACCTATGTTTATATTAGTATAGATACATGTCTTGTGAAATAGGAGCAAAATTTTCATTTGCTTTTACAATAAAGACATGTCTAGAACTGTTCTGTTCCATATAGCCTACACCCCAAACTGCAGGAGCAAGGCTATACTCCTCTGCCAGTGGGGTCCTTTTGCAGAATTTTCAGATTTTCTGAAATAATGACAGTATCTTAAGTAACAGTTTAGAGAAAATGCTAACATATATATCCTCCGTAAAAATCCAGGGCAGACCGTTAAAACATGACTCATAAAAGTGCATGTTCCAGGAGCCAAAACAGGGAAGCTTGTTTCTGGCCAGGTTGCCTGTGCTCTAACTCTTAAGGAAACAACTTTATCTCAAAATGTGGTCCTCAGAGCAACTGCATCACAAAACCCTGGGAGTGCTTATTAAGATGAAGATTTTTTAGAATATATTCATGCCGAAAAAGGATGATCATTTTCGGAGCAATGGCCCAGGAAGCTCCATAGAAGCTTATAAGACAATTGATAGATAAATCCAGTAAAAGTTGCAAACAATGTAACATGGTTGGAGGGATTTTAAATTCCCCTAGTCTAGCTTTCCTGTGTATCACTTTCCTCAGCTGGACTCTTTGCAAGAGCATGGTGCAGCTAAATCCCTAACAATTTTTAGAGCTGACTGAAGGGAGCCCCAAAGATTATGAATACCAAAACTCTAGGTGGAAAGTTTACTGTTCGACTGGAAATACTGAGAGCCTGACTTATAGCCTCATTCATCTGGAGAAGTAGTAACACTCACCTAAGAAGAATTATCACGGTCACCACAAAAAAGGTCAAACAAAGAGGGTCTAAAACTCCCTTTCAACATGCTCAAGCGCCTGAACAAATATTTGAATGGAGACCACACCTCAGACCATCCCTTCCTTTCACAAATGTGCAATTTCCCAGGTTGTTAAGAGATAGCATACTAAAATATGGTTCTATAGTCTATTAGTTTTGTATCTGACTTCCTCAGAGCAGATTTTTCTCAGTCTTTAATTTATTAATTTGCAGAGTTTTGAAGAGGAAGCTAAAAATGCAACTGTCCTTTTCCTGAACTTATTGGACCAGAGACTGTGTTGGACAGCATCTTACAAGACCAACTTTCTGTATCTCAAATATACTTAAAGTTGAATTCAGGAATCAACATGGATCCACAGCTTCCCCCAGGAGCTGGTCAGAAATGCAGAATCTCAAGCCCCCATCCCAGAACTACTGAAACAGAATCTGAAGTTTAATAAAATACTCAGGAGATCTGTATGTACATCAAAGTCTGAGAAGCAAGGCTAGAGAACACATTTTGAGAACCAGTGCCAAAGACAATGACAGAAATGGTTTTAACCTGGAAAACTTCAAGAATCGGTTTTATAGCTCATTCACCTTGGCTTCTGAAAAACTCTGGTATTTTTTCCAAAGAACATCTGTTCTCGTGCAGGGAGTTTTCACTATGAAAACTACATCTGAAGGCTATGGAAAGCAAATCCTTATATAATTGAGAAAAGTCCAGATTTATGCTATGGTTTGTATCTTTCTTGGCCTATGGACAGATTTGATTTGCATCAAACTGTCCCATGCAGATAAGAGATGCTGAAAGAATTAGAACTCTGTCTGCCATCTGAATCTACTCTCTTGCAGAGAAATAGCCCATTTCCCAGCTGCAGCTGGGAACATATCATCCCATTTTAGCTGACAAATTGTCAGAGATTTTCCAAATTACTATTCCCAAGCCACTCTGTGTCCCAAGCACAGACTCTGAATCAGGTGCGTGTGAAATGCAAACAGGGCTTGAATTGGGAAGAAAAAGCTGAAGCTCGAGCCTTAACAAGCAAAATGCACATGTTAATAAAAGCCACGCACAGCTTCAAGTCCATGTAAGGTATGGATCAACCAGCAAAAGCAAGGTTCCCATCGGAATCTTCCCAGCGTACAGTCATGACTCATGCCCAGAGCCATCTTGTCCCTGTAAGAAAAGCATAAATCATCATCCATTTTTTAAAATGATGCCAAAAGTGCATTTTATTCAAATGCATTCCTTAAAATAATTGCTGAGAAAATAATGCAAGTGTGTTCAACTGACAACTGACTCTTTAGTGTTCACATCTGGAGGGAAAAATATGTCATGGAGTAGTTAAGTGGATTCTAGAGATGCTGGGAATTCCTAACCCCACAAAAGTCCATCAGAGCTTGTTTTATTCTTTTGAAGAGGAAATTTCTATGCCTCAGTCACACCTACAAATAGTACAAAGAGGTCTGCTAAGTTTTATAATGCAAACCTTATATTTTCTTTCCTTTTCTTCTTTCATATTTTAGCCAACAGCATCAGAGGAAAAAAAAGTATTTGTCATGGATTCCTATAATCTCTCCTCTCTCTCCTACATTCTTTCCACCAATATTCAAACAAGCTCAGGGGTCTTTCACAATTATAATAAACCACCCATGACTCTTTCTCCTCCTGCTACCCCCCTCTTAAGCTATTCTCATTAAGTCTGCATTTACTGCTCTACCTCCTCACCTTCTACATGGTGTGGGTACCCCAGAAGCAGCCTCCGAGACAGGGATTCAAGGGTGTGATCCCAGAAACAGTGATGGGGGAGTAGAAGAGTGTGAGGACGGGCAGAAATTTCATGAAAAGGATGTTATCCAACCAGTCACCACTGTAGGCAGCTAGAGCTCAGCCTTCCTGGCGAGCTCTGAGAAACAGCATAGACTTATCTCAACTGAAAGGCAAAGGACTAGGGTATTTAGTTATCAAATCTCTGTCTGTCATTGAGGTCTGTTTCTGTGGGCATTAACTCTGTCATTTTGGCTTGCTCTGTGCTTAGGCTAAGAGTGCACTTTAGCCAAATTCTTAAATGAATAAATGAATGAACAAAAGAACAAAAGACCTCAAGCGAAGCAGTCTTTGGAATACAGAAGTGATTACCAAAGGGATATGGGCAGGACATTAATACCTGCTACACCTTTCCATTTCTCCACTCAAGCCCCTGCAAGAGCTCTTGCTAAACGCCAATGTGGCTAAAATGCTTAAACTTATTTCAGAAATTATACTGCTTGACTTATTAGTCAGTAGTTTAAAGACTATCAGCTGCTGCTTCCTTCTTGAAGCTCCATGACAACACACTGTTCTGCGTTGTCTCCTTTCTTTCCTGCCACTCCTTTTCATCCTTGCTGACCTATCTTCTTCCAAACTTAAAATGTTAGGTCCCTCAATTGTGCTTTCCTTTCCCCCCTCATCTCCCTCTCTCTTGCTGGGTAAGCAATCTGTTCCTAGGGCTTGACTTACCATTTCTATCCCAACTACTTACAAATTTCTATCTCTGGTGGCTCAGACCTCCTGACCAATGAGGCTGATGGCCTACATAATATCTGACATCTCACTATTGCTTCAAATGCAGTGATCAGGCACCAGACTTCATCTTCTGTCCCTCTTTTCCCCTAGAAGAAAAAAATGGCCCTTATCTAGTATTTCCTATCTCAGTGAGTAATACCACCTTCCACTCATTTGGGCAAGTTGGAAAACTAGCAGTCGACCTTGATACATGCCTCCCTACCTCCTGCCTCTGCAATCTTCATTTAATTATTGGACCTTATACACTGGATCCCATCAGTGATTTATTCCTTAAATCCATCCACTCATGTCCATTTCCTGGTCTATTCGTACCTCTTACTATAGCATCCAAGTGGTTTCCTCAGATCTGTAAGGGAGCTTTTAACAATGCCACTCTGATTGTGTCACAGCACGTGTTATCTGGCTCTTGTCTCCCTCTCCTGTCCCATTCAGCACTACTTTTCACCTAGCCTTTCCTTTTCCATGTATGCTTATCTCTTTTTTTGTTCTGGAAAATGCTGTGATGCCTCTGACACTGGAATAATAACTGCTGTCCCCTTACCTTTATTTTTTAATGTATGCTCTCCCCTTATCTTTAAAGCCACTTCGCCCAGTATGTCCTTCCATTAACTAACTTCTATTCATTCTTCAAAGACAAGCTTAAACACAACTATCTCAAAGAAGCTGTTCCTGCTTTTCCCGATTCCTCCAAGAAAAGGGTTGGTTCTGCTAGTATTCCATTCTTTAGGAAATTCCACTGAAGCTCTTAACTGTTATTATAATTCTAATGAAATATCTGTGTAATTAGTTGCCTGTCTCAGTGGAAGCTCCCTGAGAACAGGTACTGTGTCAATTTAATTCACAGCTAAATACCTAGCACCTACAACAATGCCTGGCAAGTAAGATTATGGTCATTAGTCAAATGAATTTTTACCGACTATTGACAATTCCAAAAATCTAACTAAATTTAGCTTGGGTTACATTTGTTCTTTGCTTTTATATTCTACTTCTCTGTTTACATTTATAGGATGCTAAACACCATCGTAAGAATAATGGAAAGGTATTTATATTAGTTTTCTAGGGCTTCTGTAACAAAGTACACAAACTGGCTGGCTTAAACAACAGAAATGTATTGCCTCACAGTTCTGGAAGCTAGAAATCTCAAACCAGGGTGTCAGTAGGGTCAGGTCCTTCTAAGGGCTGTGAGGAAAGGATCTGTTCCAGGCCTACTTCTTTGGCTTGTGGATGACCATTTTCAAATTTACATGGCATTCTCACTATATGCATCTCTGTATCCAAATTTCCCCTTTTTATAAGGACACCAGTCATATTGAATTAGGGCCCACCCTAATGACCTCATCTTAACTAATTACATCTGCAATGATCTTATTTCCAAATAAGATCACATTCTGAGGTCCTGAGGGTTAGGACTTCAACATACGAATATGGGGGAGGTGCTTCCCCTGAAGCACACAATTCGATCCATGACAATATCCAAGTATTTTAAGCAGGGGAGATAAACAACTAGATTCACATTACTGATAAGTCATGTTGGCTACAGACAGTGTGAAGAAAAGATTGCGGGGGCGGGGGGGGGAGACCAAGGCCTGATGAAGGCTAGGGGCTTATTATAATACTTACAACAATGCCCATCAGTGTAGTTTCTTGATTAGCATTACCCAGAGTCAAAACTCTGCTCTACTGAGTGCCAGCAGTATGACCTTCACTATACTGGGGTCAGTTTTCTTATCTGTAAAATGGCTGTATTTTTAGCCTTACATAGTTTGTAATGCTGGAGGAAAGAACCACAACTAGATTGACCTGTGGCTTTAGAAATTTATGTCTTCCCCCAGCTTCCCCCCGGTTTTCATCATAACACTCGGAAAAAAAAAAAAAAGACGTTCAAGTTTTTAGGACAAAATCAACCAGTGAGATGACTTGTGACTTAATTTGTTTATATGAATATATTTTGTGTCAAAAAAGAAAAATGTAGGTATTATTCTAACATTTCAGTTTCCCATCATATGTGGGCATCTTATAGGACTATCCAACAGAAAAATGGATTTTGGATCTTTATAAAGAGAAGTATTAATTACAGTGGAAGCCAAAGACTCATCACATCATTTAAAACACCCTCTTCTCTACCTCTGTTCCACTCCAATCCATTCCTTTCTTTTCCTCTTAAATACATACCCCAATTCCCACCCATATTTTTATCACTACAAATAATGGAACTCTGGGCCTTGTCCCTAGAGAAGAATTGTCCAACTTATTTTTTTCCCTCCCAGTCCTTGGCACGTCTGCTGGGTGACCCACTCAGACACCTCAGAGGGTGGTGCTTCCCACCCCCTCAAGCCACAAGCAACAAAGCCTTAGTCATTTCATGCTCTTGGCTTTGTCATCATTTTGATTTTTTTTAACATTACTTTGTCATTAACTAATCTCACTTATGTAAGGAGAACAAGCCAGAGATAGTTAAAGAGGGCCTCTAGTTGTTCTCGAACCAAGCAAACAAACAAAAAGATAGCATTGCTTTTGCCCAGTGTCCAGAAAACAATGGCCATCTTGCCAAGATAGAATTCTGAATCACAGGACGATGTAATTTATTTATTCCATGAATTGCACTATGTAGCAAGCCAAATTCAGGCCATTCTCTTGGACATTTTAATAATTTTAGGGTCAAATGTCGTTCTACTTCCAAAGGCAAAGGAAAATGGAATGTCTTATGTAGGAAGGAGGCATATCTGAAGTTACTGGGCTATTACACATATTATAACCTTAGGTGTTAATTACAATAGGGTCATTTTAATTTCCTATAAGGCCAATTAATCACCTATATTTCAGAGATGTACATTTTGTAAGATATGAACGTGTGCTATGATTTTTGTTTATTTAAGAAGGTTAATTTATATTTTCCTTATTTAATAGAATTTGAAGTGAAGAGTGATAAATAGAAAAGCTACATTATAGGTACCTGTTTTTGTTCGGAGGAAAACAAATACAGTCTTATAATTCTATCAGAAAGTGGGAAAAGATTGATTCACCATTTTGAGGAACAGAAGAAACTAGCATTTGATGAAAGAAAATAAGGATGTCCACACAAACATTTCTCAAACTTAAGTGTGTTTCCAGTTAAAAAAAACAACCAAGAGCTTATGTGAGCAAAGGTAACATTCATTGTACAGATAAAAGTGCTGTCAAAAGCAGCCCAAGGAAAGGCCCTGATGGGAAGAATTAACTCCTGCGTCTGTAAAAACCAGTAGAACTAGATGAAATAGCCGAGGGTATAGTTTGAATTAAGGCTTTTACTGCTGTTGTCATTGTTTTTCTGATTCTTCTTTTACATTTTGACATGGCCAAGGCTTACATAATAAAAACTAAACCCAGACAATATCCTTCCCATGCATGGAATAATTAAAAATGTCAACTAGGTGCCCAAAGAAATTTTAACTAAAATATTTAAATCATAAGTCTTTGTACAGACCGTGTTTGGAGAAACTAAAATGGGTTTAATTCTAGTGAACTGTTCTGTAATAGCTATTCTCTCTCAATTGCCCTTAGCATTTTATTCTACACTACCTTAATCTGCAGACAATGTTTTTGGATTTTAAAAAAAGCCCAAGTTTGTATGTGATCCCATCAGCCCTCTGAGTCATTTTATACTGAATTGACTCCTACCTGTTCCCAGCTATGGAAACCTTCAGTAGGTTGCATTATAAAATGGCTTTTATACCTATCAGTGAATCATCACACAGGTAACGGACCAAGAATTCAATCCGGGTGGACAGAGAAGCCTCGCTATAGAGAATCATATAGACTTTAAAAGATACCCAATCTACCTTCTTATATTTGGAGAAGGCCATAAACTACTGCAATAGGAGTACACTGACCCTCCATAGCAGAGGCCCTAAGCTGGACATATGACAACCAAGACTCATACTAATTTTAACAACCATTTACTGAGCCTTTTAGTGAATACTATTGGTGTCCCAAATGGCCTTTCCTAGACTGATACACCTGCCCTCAGCTGCTGCCAGTATTGGCTGCTAATGGCTCACAACTGCCCCCTTTTCCAGATAATTCCTCTTAGCAGAATATTGGCCGTTTACCCAGGAGGCTACATCCTAGTCCCACCCCAGAGCAGGCCACAGCCAATGGCTGGCTTACATGAAGAATGCAAAAGGCCAGCCAGTAACATCAAGGTAGAACGACTACATGGTGTAATTCACACTCCAGAACTCTCTACTAGATCAGGCTAAAGCCAGTGCTCAGTAGAGACTACATCCTGGTTTAGTGCCTTCTCCTACCTCATCCGTCTCCTTCGCCCCCTTTCTCTTGAGAGCCCTACCCCAGTAAGTCACATGCACCTGAATTCTTTTCTGTCAGGCTTTGCTTCTAGAGAAGAGGACCTAAGTCAAGCCACCATTCTATGTGTATTACAGATACATTGCTTTCATATATTTATTTCATTTAATCTGCAGGATCACCCTATTTTGAAAGGTCATATAATTGAGACCAGACTTGAACCCAGGTTTCTTTTTTTTCTGGTTCCTAAACATAGTGAATATTTATAATGCTAAACTGCCACCTTAGACATTTATAGAAACAACTTCATCATATATCACCAATAAAATTAATAAAGTAGTTATGAAGTTCAGAATTTGTATAAAATGTGCCCTCTCCATGTTAACATGTCCAACAATGAACAGATGTTGCACACTGTTTCCTTGACATACAGTGATATTTTTTTCCATTAGGGTAAAAGGAGAAGGAGAAAGAAGGGAGAAGGAAAAGAAATGAAAGAAGGAAGAAGACAAGAGGGAGAAAGGAAGGATAAAAGAAAGGGAGAAAGAGGAAAGGAGGTAAAGACAGATAGACAAACACAGATGAAAAAGAGGCTGCAATAGATACTTGTTTTAATAGGCTTTTAGCTTCTTAGGTGACCCCTAGTCTTGCTCCTTGGCTGGAAATGCAGTGCTGGTCATTCCTCCTTTCTAATTCTTGTCAGTGTGGAACAGTTGGAATCGCTTTAACCATGGGCTGAGCTTCAGTGCAGCTCTTGGCTGAGAATCACTTTTCTACTAAGAACTGTGAGGAGTTTCCAGGGAGGGCTTGTAAACTAGTTATCTCTGTTGATGACCACATCTGTGTGCACATCTGTGGTACAGAAACACGCCATGTAATAAAGTGTATCTGTGTTCTGTGACTTTCTGCCATGTGGGCTTGCCTTTCCCACCACATTCAAGACGCCCTTTTCTTATTAAAAAGAATCAGAGGAAAGAGGAGTGATACCCCACCCACAGGGTGAGAAGGAGGCTTTTCTGTTTTTCATTTTATGTCCAAGCAAGGCAAATATGGAATTCATTTTGAGATTTCTTAAGACTTCTAAAATGAGCCCACTCCAAAGGCACTAAACATGCAGAATGCCTACTGTGTGCCTGACACGGAAATAGAACTGAGGATTTTATATCCCCCAATGGAAGCTCACAAAAACCACTTAACTAGGCATCCTGGTCCCCATTTCACAAGGGAAAATTGAGAGTCGAAAGGGCAAAATAATTTGTCTAAGGTCAAGCATCTAGAAAATGGAGAAACTCAGCTTCAAAGTCAGGTCTGAAGGATTCATCAGCCCAAGGTCTGTTTTATAACAGAAGCACAGTGACTTTTCAAGTGCCCACCACCATCTGAATAAGAAAACACCTTTTCACCTTGAAGATGTGTTATTTTTCCTTGAAATCTACTCTGCTCAATTCCACAAATTTTTATAGACATATACCAGTCTTCCAAAGAATATGAAAAGAATCACTACATAATATAGAGTATTCCCAAACCACAAGGCTGGGTAAGGAAAGCTGGAAGAAAAGGAAACAGGGAAACAGCCTGCTAAACAAGGATTACTCAAGGTAACTACAAGGAAAAGAGAAATAAATGCCTTCATAGAAGATTCTGCTTGAGCCCAGGGGCTGAAGAAACTGGAAATGAATGTGGTTGCTCCCAAGGAATTTGGGACCCCAATGCTATAATTTGGTCTTCCTAGGAATCTGATATTCACAGGCATGCCCAAAATAGTGACCTTTGGCTTCATCACTGATTTTAGTAAATATGGGGAAAAGATGATTTAAAGGAGCCTGAAAAACAAACAAACAACAACAACAACAAAAACACCTTATTTTTAAAGAAGAGAAGAAAGCATGTCAATCAGTCAACTAAAAAAAGTATTGGTTTGAAATTTAATCATCAAATAGGGGTAGGACTAAATGATTTCCATGTTTACTTCCAATGATATTTTAAGATTTTAGTAAATATCAGCCAGAAAAAGTACCTGATAGATGGCAATAGATTATATGAGGTTATAAACATTTGCAGAGAAGCTCAATGACCTTCTAAACCTAGAATATTGGCAAATGCTATGTGTTATTTCTTGAGCAGCAATTATTTTACATTCCTTTATATAAATTACATTTTAAGTAACATGACTTTCTCTCTTCCAATTCCAAAATAAGGGATATGATTCATGGGCTACAATGCTCTTGTTAATCAGCTAATGGAAAGAAATAATAGTGAATAAATTTTTTAAAGACATTTAAAGTTAGTACAGGCATTGTTGCAAAGATGATAGGTGGTCATTTTTGGCAGATGCTTGCTCAGACGTTTCTACTGGTCATAATTACCGATTCAGTTAGACTGTAATTAGAAGATGTGCCCCTGATATATTCTAGAAATAGATGAATTCTTTTTTATACAACATATATATTCCATGCTTTTTACATAAAAATAATTATGTACAGTTGCAGCATCTGTTGCTTCTTTGCTTTATCATTCTGAACCTAATTTTACGTAAGTGTTGGAAAAGGATCAGGACATTTTAAATTGCTGAAACCTTCTGTTCATCAATTAGGATAATAAGGACGACAACAGTGGAACCTTTACTAGCTGCTTATGAGTGCTCTTTCTAGCTCAAATGACTAACCTATATCCACGAACAGTAGGCAGAACTACTTGGCTTTATCCAGGAGGCCAGCATGGAACTGGCTATAAGAAGCATTAAAAGATATGCGCCAGAAAAATGGCTACGGAGTGTTTCCCTGGCTTTGTTCTAGGAGCATCCTAGACATACTCTGTGCACATCCCTGGGCTTCCACAGCTAGAGGAGCTCACAGACATAGTAGTGCTGCACCTGTAAGCTGCACAGCAACATTACCAGGAATGCACTGATATTTTCTTTATTTTACAGATAGAAAATTAAAGCATAGACAAATTAAAAGACATTTCCATTATTGGGGCGCCTGGGTGGCTCAGTCAGTTAAGGATCTGACTTGATTTTGGCTCAGGTCATGATCTCAGGATCCTGAGATCAAGCCCTACCCAGTGTGGAGCCTGCTTAAGATTCTCTCTCTCCCTCTTCCTCTACCCTTTCCCCTGCTCGTGCTGTCTTTCTCTTAAAAAAAAAAAAAAAAAGACCTATTGATATCCATGATGGCATAGCAGGGAAGTGGCAGAACCAGGATTTGAAGTAGCCAGTCTGACCTCGTGGTCCATATTCTTTACCACACCTTATCACTCCTTAGAGTCTATAGACCTGGGCATTTTCAAGACACTGCCTACAAATTAAGTACAATGCCAGGGGATGAATTATCTCCTCACTGAATCACAGCACTTGCCAACTAGAGGAGATGGAAGTGGCAAGAGGGTGCTTTTAGGATTACAGGAAAACATGCAGGTCAAATTGAAGAGACAAAGAAATCAGTATGCAAAGGGCAATATGAGGTTATGTTCCCTCCTAGCAAATTTAGAAGCATTAGTGAGAACCACATTTCAGGAAGAAGAAAAGCTGCCAAAAAGGTTTTTTATATCTCTTTAAAACTATGTATTTGGGAGCACCTTAGTATCTCCAGCAATACAAAGAAACATGCTGACAGTTCCTTTCCAAGATGTGTCTACCTGTACCTTGGGACTAAATCATAATTACCAAAATGTCCTAACTTGTTTTTTTAGCCCTTAGTTCAGATCTCACCTGTATCAGTTGAGGGGAGGGAATGTAGGTAAATTTCCCACCCTGGATCCTTACTGGTGCTGCTACCACCTGGGTGAGGACTGCTAAACCCACTGTGGGTTTCACGGCAACAGAAGGACAAAGATAAGGTTGCCAGCTATAGGCTGATACACTGATGCTAAGGGAGGAAAGTTAACTGGCGATATGAGAGCCAGAACCCAGATGTAGGGTTTCTATAATGAGACTTTCTATTTTTCCTCCAGAAAAGTTGAGCATTGTCACATAATGCTGGAATTAATGTAGCATACATTTCCCTTGGAAACTGAACATTCATTCATTTATTTATATAAACAAATTAGCATAATTAGTAGGGAAGACTATAGGGTTATTTTTCTTATACTCTTGTTCCCCGTACCTGTTACTATTAATAGAGTTGCAGTACTGAATGGAAAGGAAAAAATTAAATCAAAATCAAAATCATAGTTTTGATGATGAAACTAGCAAGCATTCAAAGATAAAATAATAATAACCAGTTGCTCCTTTCTCTTTCTCTTTCTTTGCATCAACATATTTTTCTGACACGTAGAAGAATACCTGCTTCATTCCCTCTCAGGTCCAACTAGCTTAAACGTAGATGATGAGAATCTTATTTTTTCCAGCTTTATTGAGGTGTAATTGACAAATTTTAAAGTGTACAATGTGATGATTTAATATAGGTATACATTGTGAAAGGTTTTCCCCCATCTAGTTCATTAACACATCTATACCTTTACATTTTTTTTAAAGATTTTATTTATTTATTCGACAGAGATAGAGACAGCCAGCAAGGGAGGGAACACAAGCAGGGGGAGTGGGAGAGGAAGAAGCAGGCTCACAGCGGAGGAGCCTGATGTGGGGCTCGATCCCAGAACGCCGGGATCACGCCCTGAGCCGAAGGCAGACGCTTAACCGCTGTGCCACCCAGGCACCCCACATCTATACCTTTACATACTTAGCTTTTTTTTTTTTTCTGGTAAGTACATTTAAGTTCTGCTTTTACCAAATTTCAATTATGCAATATAGTGTTATCAACTGTAGTCACCATATTATACATTAGATCCTCAGAACATATTCATCTTATAATTCAAAGTCCATTTCCTTTTACCAACCTCTCCCTATTTTCCCTGCCCCCCAGACCCTGGTAACTACCACTCTACTGTTTCCTCTGTTCCCTATACAGTTTGTTCATTTTCTTATTTGGGCATATGTCTCAAAAGAGCCAGTTATGAGACCTTAGTGGGAATGAGTTACAGCCCACATTTAACTGACATAATACAGAATTTGCCTTTCTCTGTCTGACTTATTTCACTTAGCATAATGCCTTTCAGGTTTATCCATGTTGTCACAAATAACAAGATTTCCTTCTTTTTTAAGGTTGAATAGTATTTCATTATATCCATATCTGTATCTATATCTATCTATGTATATATATTTATCCAAACACTCTGGTTGTTTCCATACCTTCACCATTGTGAATTATGCTGAATACGTATCCAGAAGTAGGACTGCTGGAAGGACAATCTTATTTAGGGGAGTAGGGACAACTCCTGTGATACTCAAATCATTCTTGGCATTGTTCCACTTCCACACAAGGTTCTGTTTCCATAATACTGGCCTCCCAAAAGTTAGCCCATTCTCCAGGTGTCCAAATTAGTGAATCTTTTTTTTTTTTTGCCTTGTTTTCCAAACACTTGATTATAGAACCACACAGCTCTTTACTCATCACCATAAAAATAGTGTTCACTATGTCTTTCCTCATACTTCTTTGTCCAGATAACTTTTAAATGAATCAAACCATGGTGTTTCTATTAAATATTTCATTAGGAATAATCTCTGTGCCATGATTTTTTTTTACTGCCTGTTATTTACTACCTGATATTTAGCTTATGTTTTGATTTGCTCCATTGCATAAATAAATCTTGTCCAGCACCAGCAGAAGCAAAGAAAGAGCTATTCCTGATAATTGTCACTTCACTTTGAGGTATAGACACCCTTCCTTTTACATCCACCAAACCACATTCTATAATGTGTCTCCTCCTTAAAACACATCTACCTCCAGGTCTCTTCTAATCACCATTTTGATGTACCAGTAACTGTCTCAGTTTTTATTCTTGGCAAAGCCCTGAAAAAGCTGTGAAATAACAAAAGCAAAGGATTTAATTATTTCAGTTCTGGTGGGACTGCTCCATGGATTTCATGTAGATACATAAGCACTCCCAAAAGCATGAGACTCCTTTCCACGTGTTTGCCTCCTGAATCAAGCCCTCAGTCTTACCTGATAATCATTTGCTTTTCTCCAAGTATTGGGTAAACCATGAAGCTCCATATACCTTTAAATTTAAAAACTCAAGAAGTACATTAACTGTGCTTTTTACCTGAGGGAAAACACACTGAATTTTGCAAAGTTTCAGTGATTTTTCCTCCAGCCTGTGAATTTTAAATAACACATATAAAGTGTTTTCTACATGTCATGACACATTTCTTCCTATATCGCTAAATAGAGCAAGCTAGGGGGACAAATGTAAAAAATATAAAGTCAGGCAGAAATTACTTGTCTACTACATAAGAAAACACATTTCCAAATGGAAGTTTTAAAAGCCCCCATAGTGTTATTGAATACCATTCCCTGACATGAGGACCAATATAGAATGAAAATAAGAATAAATTCCTTAGTTGCCAGTCCTAGAATTGAATAACAAAAGGAGCAAACACTGGAAGGCAGTACTGATAGCCATGTAGAAAGCATATATGTAAGCGGTTTTAGCTATCTGCTGGCTCAATTAGGAATCAGTTTGTTCATTTAAAATAAGCAAGGACAAGTTAGGTGGTTGGCACATGGATGAGAGGATCTTAAGTAAAACCAGGAGCCACTGAAAGCAGGATAGATAGTGTAGGAGGCAGGTTCTGTTCTAGGGGCATATGAGAGTTGTCATTATCCTCAGAATACAGATAAAGAATACAGAATATGAAATGGCAGGCCAGGAATTTGGGGACTCAAACTCTGGTGCATCTCTAAAAGATAAAAATAATCTTTTAATGCAGACTTTCTAGATTCTAACTCAAGCAAATTCATCAACTTTCTTTAAAGAAATCACCCTTTGATTGGCCATTCTCCTGCTTATTTCTAATAATAGGAAGAGTTTGTTTTATGTGAAATGAACATTTAATAGCTGTATGTGTTTAGCAAAACATAACTATTCTGAATCTGTTTTCCTACCTATAAAATGAAATAGGGGCACCTGGATGGCTCGGTTCGTTAAGTATCTGACTCAGTTTTTGGCTCAGGCCATGATCTCATGGATCCAGACTGAGCCCTACCTTGGGCTTTGTGCTCAGCTTACCAGGGAGTCTGCTTGAAGATTCTCTCCCTCTGTCCCTCCCCACACTGGCATGTGCACGCTGACACGTCCACGTGCGTGCGCTCTCTCTCAAATAAATAAATCTTTAAGAAAATAAATAAAAGGAAAATAATCATTTGAGGATTAAAGGAGATAAAGATGTGAAATGAATTGGAAACTTATAGAAATTATTATTGTTGCTATATGTATTGTCATTATTTGTTAAGTACAGAATAACAATTTTGTCATTCATTTAAAAGAAACAACTCAGTAAAATAACAGTAAAATAGTGTGGAGATGAGTGGCTCCAAAGTTTAAGTAGTAGTTGTTTTCATTTTTCCCTAATATGAAGCTTTCTCTAGACCTCCCTCTCCTTACAGACTTTGACCTTAGAGTGGAGAAATGGAGTTGAATGTCCTCAGTGATAAAGTACTGAGGACAGGTAAGCAAAGGAGCCTGTTGGATTGGTAGACTGCAGGGGAGAGCTTGTTCCAGATACAGAGGCCCAAGGGCAGATGAGAGAGAAGAAATGAAACAAAGAAAGCAGTTAGGGACAAGCCTGGGCCCAGCCAAAGGAAAGAGCAGAAGAAAGGGGAAGGCATGTTGGCAGAGGCCTAAGGTTCCTCATTCTATTTAAGGACGGAGTGAATGAAGGAGCATCATCTTCAGGCAGCCTCTGGTTGTAAAGTACTGCCTATATTCAGGGCTCCTTCCTACAATGAAAGTTTCCCATGATAATGACAAATTCCATTTCAACACATGTGGGCTTATGCTTCCTTTAGTCCCTTTGCAGCCTCAAGAGCAATTGGGGACCATTCTTCCATTACAGACTAACAAATTTAGTCATGTCCAACATGTTTCAAGGAAACAAATGTCTTCCAGCTGCCTGGGAGTGAGTTTGCCCTTGAGTACAAAGATGGCAAAAAATTAAATAAAAAAAAAGAAGTCCAAAGCTCCAAGAGCAGCGAGTCAGGAAGAGAACAAGAGAATAGAGAAAAGTCCACATTTCAATTACAGCTAAAATCCCCAAGACTCATAGATGTAGCATTAGTTCATCACTTGTGCACAGAGTTGGGGAGCTACTGTAGATAGACCCAACCAGCATGACCTCTAAACACATTCCCAAACTCAGGTTGGATAGTGCCCCACTAGGGCCCATCACTGTTTTACTTTCAGTCCATTTTATTCACAGTGCCCATTTAGACAAAGACTAGAGGGTGGAGAAGAGATGAAACTGTGATTAGCCTCTCCTTTTCTCTCTTAATACATCTCACTTATCAGAACCTGCCCCAATTCCCTAATGAGGATGCAATTTCCTGATGTCCTAGGCAGAGGCAGGCAATACTTCCACATGTTTCAGGAAACACATTAATAGTGACCTGGTTTTCACCATATCCCCTTGGAAATCCCCCAGCATGACTTTTGCACAACTAAAGTTAAATAGAGGAAATAAAGGTGGTTTCTTTTGAAATAGATAGGTCATTATTCTGCTTAATTCTCACAGGTGATGCCAGACTATATCTCTGTCCACAGAGATGAGTCCACTTCCCCCAAAATCCACCTGTGAGCATAGTCATCTCATTTCCAAGCAATGATTAGTTTCTGGTAAGTATCTCCTACCAAAGGTCTCTGGGTCTGCCATCGCCTACCAAAGGTATCATCATTAAGCTTCAACCACAACAGTCATATAAAAGAAATTCAACTTTTTCCCTTGAGGTATTTTTGTTCCTTTCTTTTTCCTACAAAGTTTGTTCATTAAAAAAAAATTGCACATGTCTCAGTGGAACCAGTTATGAAACCTTAGTGGAGATGAGTTTTATCTTATTCTGCCAAGTATATGTTCCCCTTTCTTATGGTAACGAGATCCTGATAATCCTGTAAGAAACCATCTCAATTTTATTCTTATTCCATGTGACTTGGAAAAGACATATGACCTAGGTCTGGCTAATCAGCATCTACACAGAGCCACTATTATTGGTTCAGGGAAAGCATGTAACTGAGGTGAGAGCAATCAGAGTTAATCTTACCACTTTTGCATTCTCTTTTCTACTGAGGTTACTGAAGGGAGAAAATGTACACATGGAGGTATTGAAAGCTTAACTGCCATCATGGAGGAAAGTCGTTTGAGATTGGAACCAACAGAAAAGAAAACAGAGGTGATAGTGGGAGACATAATTCTGATGGCATTGTCAGTTCTTAGATACAGTCATGCCTGATAGCCAGTCTACCTTTGATCTTTTCAGTTTTGAGCCAGTATATTTTCTTCTTGACTTCGTTCTAAGTTAGGTTTCCGGCCCATCTATGTTAGGTTTTCTGTCACTTGCCACCAAATATGTTGTTTTAAAATCTTCCCTTCTATGCCAATGCTTCATATCCATCTAAGACTTTATTAGCAATGTTCTCACTCTGCCACTTACTTAAAATTATGCCTAGAAACCAGGTGATAGTAATGAAAATGGCCCACAAGCTATGACAGTCATCACTAGCTGAAATCTTTGCTTCCAGTGAATAGAGGAATTTGGATCATAATGAAAGCACACAAAATCATTTCCAATGTGAATAATCTTTGGGACAACTCCATTCTTCTTTACTCCAGAGACAGACAAGAGTGTCTTCTCCTTTGGTCTGATAGGTTAGCCAAAAACACAATAGACTGAGAGTATGAAATTGCGAGTACAATAGGAAATA
The DNA here is from genome assembly GCF_017311325.1 of Ursus maritimus. Classification (NCBI taxonomy): domain Eukaryota; kingdom Metazoa; phylum Chordata; class Mammalia; order Carnivora; family Ursidae; genus Ursus; species Ursus maritimus. Next base: position 12,564,435 of record NW_024424675.1, read on the forward strand.
CTACCAATAAATAAGAGCAGAACAGGAAAATGAATATGCTATTAGTTGGAACTTTGTAAATCACCACCTGAGTGTTTATTAAGTGCTGGAGTTAAGTTTGATTATAATGGGTGAAGAATTTCCATGTGGTAAAAGTGAGACTAGGGTAGCCAAGAAGCAGTTGGAAGTCACACAGATCTGTTCTTGGCTTTCCAATGGGTGTGGAAAGAGTAGACAGAACTAAAAACACAACTGGAACTCTGGCCCAGTTCCTGAATATTAGCATAGAGGGGTGTGTTTTCCATGCAAAGGGTGTCATCAAGTAACCAAAAGAAAAAATACTTGGGGAGAAGAATGAGGGTGGGGGAGGCGTCCCTTTCACTGTAGTTCTCCAATGTCAAGGAGACTGGCTGGGGATCAACAAAGATCCTCTAAGAATGCCTCTATTTCTTGGTTTTTGGCCAGTTACTCAGAGCAGATGTGAAACGTTTGCTGTGATTAGGAAATATTTTGCATGTGAGAATGTGGATGCTACAATCTTCAACTCAGCCAAGAAGACTTAATAAATGGTGAAATTTTACATCTTTAGGGAGGAGCAACATATTTTTTAAAAAGTGTTGGTTAAAATAAACACCAAATTCCCAAGGAGAGACTCCAAACTCTGATGATGTGCAGCACTGATCATTTTATTACTGTGGAAAAATTTACTCAGATGGTGCAGCCCACTTCATCCTTTTGTTAATGTTCTCGTTCTCCCATTATCAATGGCATATGAGTACTCATCTTTTACTATCTGGGTTTTCTTTTGTTATTGAATGAACCAGAAATTGATGATAAAATATGTCCTCGTTAGCAAATAGTAAATTAAAAAGTGATCTAATGTCATTAAAAAATGAGAAGCCTTTTATTTTACAAATGAAACCAAGTTATCATTGGCAAGAAAATTATGCACATTAGGAATACACTTGCATTCTGGTTCCCCAGTATAGGCAGCTGTCTGACCTTCAAAATCACTTTATTTCTCTGGGCTTCAGTTTCCTGTTGTGTCAAAGGAGAGAGTTGGACTACATCAGCATTTCCCAGAGCGTGTATTGTAGAAACTAGTTCTGCGGGATGTTAATGAATTGTCAAAGCAAAGGTGGGAATTCACTGATCAAACAGGACAAAGAAAGACATTCAAGACAAGGGAAATAATGTGTGTGAAAGTATAGAGGTATGAAAAAGCTTTTTACTCATTTGTTTCACAAATATTAACTGAAAACCTATTATATGCCTGGTGTTGAGTGTGCCTGAAGTTGGGGATTCAGTGGTAAGTAAGGATGACAAGAAACTTGCCTTCAGAGAGTTTATATTCTTGAGAGATTTATGATTAAACAAGCCATTAAAATGAAATCAAATATTCTGAATATTATTATTTAAAAAAGAACAAAGGCTTCTATAATGTATGGGGATAAGTGAAGTATGAGAGGGCTTTTTGGAAGAAGTTTTGTTTGAACCCAGACCTAAAGGATAAACAGGTCCAGGCAAAGAGTGTAGAAGATGAATATTCCAATCAAAAGTGACACTATGGGTAAGAACATGGGGCTAAGGAAGAAAGCAGGGAGTCTGAAAGACCTTGAACTTAAAAATCCAGTATGGCTGAATTTGATGTGAGGTTGAAAGTGGAAGGAAGTGAGCTTTGAGGAGTAAATGGGGGAAGATCATGTTGTATCTCAGAAGTAATGCACAATGGTTTGGTTTTGTCACACAGAAAATAAGTAATGCTAAAGGATTAAGCACCTGAGAAAAATGCCCATATTTTTATTTTGGAATGGTGGCAGTGGCAATGGTGAGAAGATTTTACTGGAAAGGAGCAAGACTAGAAAAAATTTTTCAAAGGGGGAGACTCTTGCCTCCTGGCTGTTGCAGTGCAGATAGAGAAAAGAAAAAAGTGAAAGTCATTCAAGAGGTAGAGCTGGAAGGTTTGTGCCTGATTAGATGTTGGCAGTGAATAGAAGGGAATGTACTCAGTGTGGCTCACAAAGTGAATGGTGATACCATAAACCAGACTAGAGATTACAGGACAAAGAGGAGGAAGAGAAAAAGGAAATTGAAAAATGAAGTTGAGTTGTGTTAGGGCGTGTCCATCTTTTTATTCCATTGGACATTTAAATGGAAGTATTCAGATACATCAGTCTAGAACATGAAGAAATAGACTGAAGTCTGAATATAAATTTGAATGTCTTTAGTTCATGGATGACCATCAAACCTTGAAGTGGCTGAGATCACCCAGAATCTGTAAGGAGTAAAATGAGAAGAAAGAGAAGGCAAAAAAACAAACATTGAGAGAGCAAACGTATGAAACTATATCTGCAAAAAGAACAGAGAGGGAAAGGCAGAGAGGTAGAGTTATTTTTAAATTAAGATTGTATTTTGTTGAAATTTATTTATGATTTCCAAGCAAATGTTCTGGTATTTTAAAAAATTATCTAAATTCTAACTCTGGAATATAGTCAATATTTATTATCTTTTAGGATTTTTCCAAGGCACAGACAATCTCAAATGAGTTAGTTTTAAAACTATTTTGTTTCTAATTCTTGAATACAGCATCAGAAACAAACACATAATTCCACCTTTATGATCCAAGTAGATAAAATATATAGATTTTCTGATAAAATTCTCATGGCCTATACTGCAGAGACATCTTTTAAGTGGCAAAAACACAACTGCATATACACACCATGAAAATAGCCTTATTATTTTCTACCATCTTCTAGCATCCTCCTGAGTTGGCTATATAAATAGCAACCTGGAAGCTGGCTGAACAACTAAATAAAAAAATTATAGTTAACCTAAAGAACAAATCAATACAACCAGAAATCAAAAACAAACACATGTTTAAAAAAATACTAAGATTTTTCCCCCCAAGTGTTGAACATACTCAGTTTTACTGGGGTCATAACAATGAGTTTCCAAATTTTGGAACCCATTGGACCCTTAGCCTGTCTGATTTTCTGACTAAGCTACAGTCTTCTGGAGTTGATTTCATCAGTGGCTGGTGAAGCATGACTCTGTTTTTTTTATAAGCTTTTCTTCTTAAAACAACATTTTGATGAGCTAAGCATAAATTAATCAGAAACATATGGATTAAATTGACTCCAAAATACATATGGGTTTAAAAAATAAGAAACGTACTTGGGGCAAAAACACACTTAGGGTTTTATAAGCCCGGTATGTTAGAAAACCGTAGCAAGAGGATTCCAAAATATGACCTCTCCTTATCTCTGTTATGGTCAGCAAAGTTTTTGTTATCTTCTTACAGAAAAAGGAAGTCAAGAAGTAGATGAGCACCGTGAGATTCCTCAGCCTCAGAACCCACTCTCTAAGGCCAGACACTGTGGTTTCAGTCTGTCTGCTGTTGACTCTTTGAGGGAAAGCGACGCACCGAGAGAAATCTCTTAGCAGGACACTGAGGTCTATCACCACCCCTCTAGCTTTATCCTGTTCTTTTTAGACAAATATCCTCATTTTCCACTTCTTTGGGGGCAATTCTTCTCTCATATAATTTGTTGTTACTTGCAAATCAACATGTAAACATAATGAATTTACTATCTCTCCTTATTTCCCAGTCTCCCATCTTCTAGGCACAAAATCTTGGGCGCAACTTTGACTCCTTATTCCTCTTAATTCCTTATATCCCATCGGTCATCAAGTCCTGCCAAACTGTCCTTTGAAATTCATACTCTCTCCATCCTGACTGCTGTCACCCTCATCCAACCCCTCATCACCTCACACCTGGATTACAAGGGCAACCACAAAGCTGACCCTTCCTTATTCCTCCTAACCTCTAGGTCACCCCACATACTACCTGCAGTCTAATCTTTAACCCATGCTTTCATCGTATCTCCCTTCTCCTTCTCCTCTTTTGCTTTTTCTATATGTCAAATTTAAGCTCTTCTGTCTGCCTCCCAAGCTTCCTCATAACATGGATATACTCTACGTCTGCAAGCATGTTTTCCATGATTGCTCAATACCCACCACCTCCCAAAGACAGACATTAGCCATACACTATGTTCAGTTTATGTTTCAATTTATATTCCCATCCATCATTTCTTAACTACTTATTTCCTCACTTGTATTTACTTTTCTTCCACATTTTTATGGCATGATATTTATATCACAAAATGTGGGCAACCCCACTGATTTAATATATAAGTGAATACCTGAAAGATAAGAGAACTTAGCCCTCAGAGTGGCAGGGAAATAACATATGCAAAGATCCTATAATGTCCTGTGAGTGGGGAAAGGGATAGGAACAACTTTGTGTGTTTGAGAAATTGTAAAGAAAGAAATTATATGTAAAGGAATTGTGTTTAAAAGGCTACTGTAACTGACACATAGCTTAAAAGGAGGAAATGAGTGTGAGATGAAGTTGGACAAGAGTCAGAAGGAAGATCATGGATGGCCTTGGCAGCTATGCTAAAGAGTGGATCTTATTCTAAATATAAGCTGCTCTAAGGTTATTTACATTAAAGAGGACAATGTCATTTATTGGAAGATAACTCTTGTTTCTTTGTTAAGAATAAATAGCAGTAAAGACACTAGCACAACGATTACTTCAAAGAAATAGAGAGAGAAAGGTAGCTCAGACTTAGTGATAGCAATGAAGTCAAAGAATTTCAAAAAAACATTCTGGAAGAAGAATTGGCAGGATATACTCATGAGCTGGATGTGAGATGTATGAGAAGGTGACAAATCAAGAAAGACTCCTATATTTCAGGCTTGCAGAATTGAATATACTTCCTAAAATAGAGAACACTGTGAGTACAGAGAATAGGGTACACTGAACTGAGATTTTAGTTTTGGATTTAGCTCTAGACAAAACTGGATTAACTAATTTTGGCCCATCTCCAGTTCCTTAAAAACAACAAGAAGAGTTGGAGAAAACAGTTTCAAATCTCTTTTATAGGCACTGGAGAACTATTGAGGCAGTGAAGATATGTAAGGTACACAATCCCCCCCCTCAAAAAAAAGGGAGAAGGAGGAGGAGGAGGAGAACAAAAGTCCAGAAACATGACCCAGGCATTTGGTTTCCTCAAGGATTTTTCTCATTTTGAAAATAGACAATAAGAAGCTGAAAGGCTGATCAGAGATTTTACTAAATTTATGTTGCTAGAAGGACAAAAACTGTAGCACACTGAATGCCAAGGAGATGTTGGTAAACACCCTGGTCTTTTGGTTGGTACCTCAAAGACCACACCTAGGAAAAAAAGTTGAACTAGAAGTAGTCCAAATCTCATAGAGACTGATTTGAATCATGTCAAATCCCAATTGGATTAAAGTGATTTGGGATTGTTAGTGACTATAAGTTAGATGCCTACAAGAAACAAAGAGAGATTCTTTCTTGGAGAAAGATAAAAATGAGCCAGGCCTCCAAAATACTGCTAAAAGTTATCAAATACAATATTTCGTATTAAAAAAAAAGAGGCATACAAAAAATAAGATGTCCAAAATGACCAAAAGCTCAGAGGAAATACAGATAATAGAAACAAACACATAGGATATCAGGACTATGAAGATACCAGACATGAAATTAACTATTAGTGATATGATCAGATATTTTTTTTAAGAAGAAAAATTTTGGAATAGAACAGAAATTTCTCTTTAGAGTAAAATGAAAACCATGAAACTAAAAAAAGATACAATAATGGATATTAAGAATATGCTGAATAATTTTAATAACTCTGTATAAAGGTAAAGAGAATTAGTGAAATGGGACATAGATCAGGAAGAAATACACATACTACAACTTTAAAAGTCAACAAAAAGTACAGAAAAGAATGTAAAAATAACGTGGGAGATATTGAAAGGTTCTAATATGCAAGTATTTGGAATCCCAGAAGGAAAGGAGAAAGAAAATGTGACAGAACAATGTTTGAAAGATAATAGCTAGGGGTTTTCCAAAGTGGCAAAAGACATTAAGCAACACAATCAAAAGGCACAAAATACTAGTAAACAAGTTCACAGACACATTAAAAAAAAGATAATTCATCAGAACTAAAATACAGAGTTAATTTAACATTTAAAAAATTAATACAGGGGCTTCTGGGTGGCTCAATTGGTTAATAAGCATCTGCCTTCAGCTCAGGTCATGATCTCAGAGGTCCTAGGATCAAGCCCCACATCAGGCTCCTTGCTCAACAGGGAGTTTGCTTCTCTTTCTCCCTCTGCCCCTTCCCCCACTCTGCCCCACTCAGGTGTTCTGTCTCAAATAGATAAAATCTTAAAAAAAAAAATCAATGTATACAATTTACCACATTAATAAAGGAGAAAGTAATATAACATTTCAATAGATGTAGCAAAAGCATTTGATATAAACTAGTTTGTAATAAAAACTTGGTTAATATGCAGACACAAAAATTAGGAAGTAGAGAGCAGACTTAACACAACATGGTTAGCAACTTGACTTCATCTGATTAGAACACTGTACCCCCAAATGCAGAATTCACATCTTTCTCAAATGTTTACAGAAAATTTCCAAAATGACAGATTTGGACTACACAGAAAATCTCACCAAATTTCAAAGTATTGAAATAATATGGAGAATATACTCTAATTACAGTGGAATTAAGCTAGAGATCATATCAAAAAGTTAACTAGAAAGTCTCTATTCTGAAGTTAAGGAATACATCTCTTAGTAACACATGGGTCAAAGAAGAAACAATGAAAATCAGAAAATACTTTTAACTGAATTAAGAGTTGACCATCAAACAACACAGGGTTTATGGTGCCAACTCCTGTGCAATCAAAAATCCACATATAACTTTGACTCCCTCAAAACAATGACCTAGTGTTGACCAGAAGCCTTACCAACAAGATAGTTGATTAACATATTTTATATGTTATATGAATTATATACTGTATTCTTAAAATAAAGCAAGCTTGAGAAAAGGTTACTAAGAAAATCATAAGGAAGAGAAATACACTTATAGTACTGTACTTATTTATGGGGAAAAAATCCACATATAAGTAGACTTGTGCAGTTCAAACCCATATTGTTTGAGGATTGACTATATAATAAATATAGTACATATCAAAACTGATAAGATGTAACTACAGTCATGCTTTAGGGAAAACTTATAGTCCTAAGTGCATTTATTAAAAACAAATGGCTGAAAGACAATAATCTAAGTGTGCATATCAAGAAGTTAGAAAAAGAAAAACATAGTGAATACAAAGAACATAGAAAAAGGAAATAATCATAAAATAAATTAATTTGGCTTAGCTTTTCTTAAAGTAGGGTATTCCTAGTCTTCTGATAACCTACAAACAGGATCCAAGAACCTTGTATGAACAGAATCACTCTGATTCCACCTAGATTTTCTCCTTTATGTTTCAGAAAAAAACTGCATGACCATGAGTAGGAAATTTTGTTGGTTTTATTTTTCCTCAGAATTAGCTTTTCTTTACTCATACGTGAAAAGACTTTGAAACCAAGGCTGTTAAGACTCATAAAAAGCATTAAACACTAGCTTCATTAGCAAATGTCAATACTGGGTTCCTAGAACATTCTAGGGGCCCTCACTCAATTCTCAAAATGTGAGATGGACCTGTGTATGCCAAGAACTCAAGAGTTCTCTCTTGGAATATAACAGTGAAGTCATTACAATGTCCCCCACAAAGAACTTCAAGGGTTAATTTTTATTTAGAAACCAATAGATAAGTAACATCTAAACTCTATAACTCCCCAGAATTCCAGTCAACTCCGCGCTATATTTATTGTCCCATTATCTGGCAAAGTACCTGCCAGAAAGTAGGCCCTCATTAATTCCCTGTTGAATTAATGTCACATATCAATGAGCAGGAAATGTAAGCTAAGAAGCAAGGTAGCCCAGGGGCACCTGGGTGGCTCAGTTGTTAAGCATCTGCCTTCGGCTCAAGGCATGATCCTGGCGTTCTGGGATTGAGCCCCGCATCAGGCTCCTCCGCTAGGAGCCTGCTTCTTCCTCTCACACTCCCCCTGCTGTGTTCCCTCTCTCACTGGCTGTCTCTCTGTCAAATAAATAAATAAAATCTTAAAAAGAAAAAAAAGCAAGGTAGCCCATATGAACTCAAAACTGTAAATCCAAAATCAAGTTATGCTTCAACTTGTAATGTCATAACATTGATCACTAAGTTTTGAACAAAATACAACCAGTCATATATTCACACCAGGTAGTAAGTCTGTTGCCCCATAAAGAACTAACTTGTCTTCAAGTTCAGGTTCTGCCAATTCATGATATTCAGGTTAGCAGAGTTTCACTTAAACTATGAATATACTCCACAGAGCTCAGGATACTTTCAAACCTCATTTTCCTAGACCCCAGATTACATTTCAGAATCAAGACTGACTGTCATATTTCTTGCTCCACCCAGACTAATAAGTCAGTCCTTTCTATAGTAACCAAAAAAGGAATGGAAAGAAGTAAAATAGCCCATAACAGTTTGCACAATTAGGGGTGTCTGGGTGGCCCAGTTGGTTAAGCATCTGCCTTCAGCTCAGGTCATGATCTCAGGGTCCTGGGACTGAGCCCCGAGTCAGGCTCCCTGCTCAGTGAGAAGTCTGCTTCTCCCTCTCCTGCCCCTACCCCCTGCTTGTACCCACATGCACTCTCTCTCTCTCTCAAATAAATAAAATCTTTTTTTAAAAAAAAGCACAATTAGATATGTTGACATGTAATATAACTGTCAATATGGTGATTAGTATAAATTGTAATACCACAACTTTTGGAGGAATTGCACAACTTTATCACAGCCTCAGTCCTTATGAACAATGTAGCCATTGCTGGTCTGTGGCAACGAATAAGCATCATAGCACCCAGACTCCATCAGAGGTTCTATATTTACCTTACATTTGCCAACAACCCATGTTCTCTCATTTTCTGTGTAAGAGAGCTCCGTGTGGGCCAGATTTAATTTGATGCAGAAATACTATGTCACTTCCAATAAAAGCAAGAAGGAAAAAGAGATTCACACAAAAACTTATCAAGGATGGCAGCTCATGCTGGTGTTTGGAATAGTTTGGAGGTATTGTTTTGTTTACTGGGCAGTCAAGTTGAAAGGAAGGTGCACAAGCCTGATTAGAATGGCCTCTGCAGATCTGTTTTCCAAATAGAAAACATATGCCCCTACGGGGAGAGCTCTTCATTCCCAGTTACAAGTGAACGTGAAAACAATTTGACTCTGGGTAAGGAGGATATAATAATAGCATCTTTTCTTACATGAGGTAGGTCCAGGGCAAACTTCTGATGACCAAGGTAAAATGCATACCAAATATGACCAAAGGCTTTTACCTAATGCATAAGCCAAAGGGAGCCTCAGACACCATTATATTCAATCCCCTGTAGATTTCTTTAGGTGCAGATACTGAAACCTAAGGATATTACTTGATTAGACCTAAAATCACACAGCAAATCCATGACCAAGATGGAGCCCCAATGCTGGTCTCTCGATTTTACATTGCAGCACAATATTACATTATGCTGGATATCAGAATAAATTTTCAAAAGTTCATTTAGGAAAAAAAATTAGGAAAAAATTAACTATAATACTTGATATGGTAATAAGACTAGAAAGATACAGAGTTAAGTCATTTCTCATTTAATACAGAGGAAATCCTTATATATGAGTCAAATTAGTATTTTTTCTATGATTCATATAAGACTCCAGGAGCAAGTAAGATGAACTGTTTCTTATTTTCCACTAGAGCATTTTCATTATTTTCCATTTAAACACATGGGGAGTAATATTCAAAATTAACTGAATTATTTTATTCTAGCTAAATGTAGGACTGTCATCTTACATAAATAACAAATATGTATTATAAAAAGAAAACCAAAAAATATTAGCTTAATGATAAAATAGCTAGTCATGAGCTCTTTTCTGTATGTGATCAACTTACACACACATACTTTTCCATTAAATGTGACTTTTTTTAAAAGATTTTTTTTTTTATTTGAGAGAGAGAGCACGAGCAGTGGGGAGGAGGAGAGGGAGAGGGAGAAGCAGACTCCCCACTGAGCAGGGAGCATGATGCTGGACTATATCCCAGGACCCTGGGATCATGACCTGAGCTGAAGGCAGATGCTTTACCAACTGAGCCACCCAGGTGCCCCAAAATGTGATTTTTTGAATAAAAATAATGATTTGAAGTTGTTTAAATGTCCCAATTCTGAAAGGAACAAACTTCATGGCAGTTTTAGAAAACATCAGAAAAGTAAGTCCATTGTTTAAAACCTATCCTTTTGTAAGGCACCTTAAAGCCTTGAGAAATCTGAATCTCTCTAGATCTGATGCTGATAAACATCCTAAAATTTTTTTTATTGCATCATTACAAAAAAAAAAAAAATCTGGGGCAAAGTAGACATTTAAAATAAAGCTCTGTTACTAGAAAACAGACAGTCTCCATCCTCATTCTGAGTAATGTCTGCCTCTATTCAGTTCAACAGCCCACAAAGAAAGTAATAGACAAAGACATGCCAGATGAAAAACGTCACACTCCAAAAGCATACCTAGTGAAGAAACCCAGTAATCACTTCACCCAAAGATTGACTTCTGAAAATATGTTAGGAGATGGGACACTATTTTATTTTATTGTATTTGTTTTTTTTTTTCCATTTAAAATTCACATGGGAGCCCATTTATTTAATAAAGATTTTACTTTCACTAAAATTCTATTTGCTTGAATTTGGTCATGGAAACACTCCGGGCTTTCCCCAGTTTAGATCCTGTAGAGATTAATGTTGACTCAAAAGCTAGCTTTCTTTGGCCCTACCTCTACTGGATTCAGTCTTTGTCTTTGCCAGTACCCCCCAGGCCCACACTGATGATATCACTGTGAATCACTAAGAGGCCTGCACACACATGGCTCAGACATAATAATGATGTTGCTCATGACAACACCATTGTTAATAATCTGACCACACAGTGATATGAAACATCACCTGGTCTGTAGTTTTAACAATTAAAACTTCTTTCATTCTTCCTAAGCACAGACCATCTAGGATTGGACCACATCTTACTTTTGCTTTCTTTACCTTACCTCTATCTTTGTTGTACATTCTTGGCCAATGTATAATAAGGAGAAAACCTTTTGGACATATCATAGCCTTTGGTTGACCTCTTCTGACTAAATGAACATGTCTAGGACAAACACAGCTTATGTTCGACACCATTTCCCCTTGAGGTATGAAGTTGTATCTGGATGATGAAAGAGAAACAAAAAGTAACAGTCACAAATTGTCTCTTGCAGATGTATTGAATTGCTCTGAAATTTACATTTAATTTTACCTAATAATGATATTGCTGCAATGTTTTCTTGAAAAGTTTCAAAGGAAGAACTGTCCTCTACAGATGTTATTTCTACATTATTTATATTCCCATGGATTTCCAGACTGGAAATGGCACTAGCATCTTCCAAAAGTCATATGAGTGAATTCATGAAGGTTCATGGATAATGACTATATATACAGAGTGTTTACCAAGGCTTTAATGAAAGATTGTGTTTAATAAATGCAAATACAAGAAATTAATTTTACACCAATATTTAAACACAAGCAACAACTTAAAGTTTAGTAGCATTACAGTGGTCTCTACAGAGTCCCAAGACTTACACCAATGATCATATCATTTAAGCTAAAAAATCAGTTGAGTGGCAGAGAGTCAGAAGCTAACGCAGGGCAAGCTACAAGCTCAATCTCTTTGAGAATCAACTGGCTCCATGTGAACAAAATTCTGTTTCTTGGCCCCAGATTTGTGGTCTTCTCTACTGGACAGAGCTAACTATTCATCTACCAAGTATAATTGGAAATCAATAGATAATGTCTACAATCAATAAACTAATAATTTTAGTATACATATAGTTAAAAATATATACGTAAAAAGCACAAGAAATAGTTAAAAGAGTTGAAAATGTCATGTTAAAGGAGTGGGGAACTAGTATTTTTCTATATTAACTATTTAAAAACTATTTTCATCTGTGTACATATATTGCCCTAATTAAAATACAAAATGAAAAATTAAATTACGTATTGAAAACACATGCTCGTTATCGCTAGCTGAAGGAAATAAATGGGACAGTGTGAAGCATTTAGTCTAAATAATTCCTCAGCACAGTTACATGAGAGAAACCTTTCATTCTTTCATTCATTCATCAAACAGTTAAGGAGCAATCGCTATGTACCTACCATGTTTGGGCTAGATGTTCTGAGACTATGCAGACGAGTCTATCACAGTCTCTCTTCTCAAAGACCTCACAATCAAGTGTGAAGAAAAGGATAGGCAATTATAACGTAAAAAATTCGAGTTTTGTAAGATAACTTATTGACAAAAATAAAGTGTAAAGACCCATTGATAATCATTGGCAAAATCAAGACAAACTTCACAAAGAAAATAGTCATTTAGATTCATCCCTTAACAATACCAACAACATCTGTGATAATATTTCCTATGTGACAAGGGCTAGAGTTTAGATCAGTAGAGAAGAGAGCAAGGCATTTCAAATTGGGAGAGAAGCCTGAGGAAAGGTGAGAAAGTATGTGAGCTCATGACACTGTGTGTATGTATGGGGTGGGAAACGGTGAGGCAAAAAAGTTACAAGTAAAACCAATGGGAGAGAATTTTAAATGTCATGCAATGACACTTCTTTATTTTTAATGATTTTCTGAAAAAGAAAATGACATTTGCCAACTCTGGTGATCCTGTGAAGAAGGGACTGGAGAGTGAGGACCTGAAAGTGTCAGGAAGCAGCTGCAATAGCCACCGAGAGCACAGGGACCCCCAAACCAGGGCATTGGCAGTGGGACGGATGGAAGGAAAGAAATACATGAAGGGGCAGCATGTGGCAGTGAAAAGATCAATTAAACTTAGCAAGCAATTAAATGCAAGAGGTAAAAATAAGGGATCGAATATATGTTTTTGGTTTGGTTAGTTGAATTAATGGTGGTGTCAGTAACTAGGGCAGAAAGCACAGAGATAGGGGATCATGGAGGGACTATAATTAATTCCATTCAGGACATCTGGGCTGCAGACACTATCAAAACAAGCAATGTGAAGGCTGACATTGACAAGGGGCAAATATTCCTGCTTACGTAGAACAAAAACTTGAATCATGGACAGACATTTATTAAATTTCTACTATATATGCAAAGGATTGAGAAAGGTCCTATGGGAGGGCAAAGCAGCTTATAGTATAGTCTCTGACCATAGGTGTTTAATAATGTAGGTAAGAGACAATATAAATGTATGAAAAAATAACTAAGAATTATTCAGAGAAAAATTTATGGGAGAGATAGAAAAGAAACTAGGCTTTGACAAATGGATAAGGTAGAGCAAAGGGGAAAAGAGGAAGAAGTCTCAAGTAAAGGCACTGAAGGGTTTCTGAGAAAGAGGCTTTGGTGAGACCAGAAATGGTGGACTACAGGAAGCATGTGAAAAAGGAGAGGGACTAAGCATTGGGCTGGGAAGTTGGAGTTAGCTTTTGAACATTTTTAATATCAAGCAAGTTGCCTGAATGTGATAGGAGACAACAAAATAGAACTTCTGAAAGATTTTCTAACAATTAGATAAAATGAACACAGTATTGCCGGCCTGACATTTGGAAATACGCTTGCATTGCATATTCTTTTCTCCATTTTTGCAACAAATGTTTAATGAGTGGCTATTATGTATGATCCTCTATGGATGAGTACAAAATTGGATCAGAATTGAACAGCTTCTTCCAGGACTTAACATTTGAATGAGACATGATTTGTAATCGTGGAAAGAGAAATGAGTCTGGAATCAGCACTTGTCTTTCCATTCAGGCTTTGTCACTTAAAAACTACATGACTTTGGGCAAGTCACCAATTCACCCTAAATGTTTTTACCATTGTTATTTTATGTTTTTGTTTTGATGTTAGGCATTCTTAGTAGTATTTTTTTTTTATTCTTTGCCTTTTCCCTTCTCTCTCTCCTGCTTGTCACAAAGTTATAATTTTTATTATAACAAAACTGGATCATATTGACAGATTTTTATACAACTTGCTTTCCTTCATGGAAAAATTTGTTGAAAGCTCTCCTGATGTACAACTAATTCATATTTATGTCTTTTTTTCCTAATATTGGATGTATTTTTCAATATTCTGTATGTCTTCATCTTTTTCAGGTTTTTGCCTTATAATAAAGCTGCAATAAATATCCTTGCCCAGATAGCTTTATTTCCTAGTGCTTCCTTCTGTGGGAAGGATCTTTAGAATTAGGAGTGCTGGGTATATGCATTTTCAGTTTCATTAGGTTTTGCCAATCTGCTTTCCAAAAAGCCTGCAACAATTTATAGGTCTATATAAGAGCAGTGGTTCTGAAAGGTAATGTTCATCATAATGACCTGGAAAGTTTGTTATAACACAGTTTCCTGGGCCTCACCTCTAGTGATATGACTACCTGTACTCAGTGATAATGTTATTTCTAATTGTTGGCAGCATAATAGATATAAAATAATATCTTATTGTGCTTTAATTTGCATTGTACTGACTACTAGTAAGTGTGAGCATCTTTTCAAACACTTGTGGGCCACTTGGATTCACTTTTCCGTGTACTGTTTTCAGTGTCCTTTGTCTGCTTTTTTTCTATTAAGTTGCTTATTTTTTCCTGAAGTTACCTCTCACAGTGCATTAGCCATTTCCCCAATCTCTTCATGTGCCCAATCATTGGGAGGGACTTAACTGTCTTTCTCCCTTCCTGTTAACCCAACAACTGAGGGAGATGTGGATTCAAAGCTCCTTCCCATAAGAGGAATGGGTAAAGGCCACTTCAAAGTGGAATTCAGCATTCTTAATTAAATAGTATGGCTGAGGTATCTTTTCCCATGTGCCTTGTCTTGTCACCTCACAAAAAGAAACAGTAAGCGAAGATCTATCTGTGGGTCTTCCATCTTACAGTCAAGATTAAGTGATGAAATAAGACATTTCTGTTTATTAGATTCAGTTAAAATATCTGTGACAGGAGAAAAACTTTTATAGGTTCCCTGAGTCATGTCAAGAGAAATTCTTTCACAAGGACTCACAAGTTTAAGCAGGTCCTATCATAGACTAACTTCTGTCACTTTGGGGAAGGGACATTTTCTTGCATATATTTTCAGTCATTACAGTATGTAGGAAAATATTTTGAGCTTAGTACATGTTCAATTAATGACATGTTGTATTATCTATCTTTAAAACTTTATACACATACACAGAGGTTATGACTTAGCCCACAGCATGTTAAGTCTTTGCTTTTATAAAATGGGGTTTACTATATTTGTGCTTTAGAATTGGACAGTCTTTCCTTCATACCACAGTGTGCATGAAAGATAACTCTCCAATCTGAAGAATGTTTTCCCAAATCATCATTTCAAAATAAGAACATTCTGGGAAAAAGTCAAAGCAGGGCATCTGGAAACTGAGTTCCAAACCTCTAAAGTGATTCAGATTGTGTTTTGTCTTCAGGGATATACTGGGACACAGTTGGAGGCTTTAATTGTCTCAGTCAGAATTCCCATCCCCAAAGTTGACCATCACTAAACTGTGGCTCCATGTTATGACGAGGGCATAACCCAAGTTCAGGAGTTGCCAGTAGTTTGTGGCACAAATGTCTGGTCACCAAGGGCAGAAATCCCCAACCATCTAGGGACTTGTGGTTTAATGGGGTATGTACTTGCCAGTACTGCTCTAAAGTGATTTTTACTTTGAACAACTTGTTGAGCGCTATCAGTATACTGCTGGTATCAAAGTAGGAATGTTTGTTTTGGTTGTTATTTGCTTTGTTTTTAGTCTGAAAATAAATTCAGAGCCACACAGTCTACAGTTTGCAAGATTCAATGCTTGCAGGCAGGTTGTAATTGATTGCAAACATGGCCAAAATACTTTGCCAAATACATGGCCAAAATACGTCTCTTGTCAAGACGTGGAGCCTGTTTCCTTACTGTTTGAATCTGAGTTGGTGTCTGTTACTTGCTTTGGATAATAAAATACAAGAAAAATGATGTATGAATTCCAATACTAGAGCACAAGAGGCTTTGCAGCTTCTGCTCTTGTGCCCTTAAAACCCAGAGTCCACCGTGGGAAAAAGCTCAAGTTAGCCTGCTGGATGATGACTTGACTCAGAAATACGTACTGCCCCAGGTGACTGCCCACCAACCCCAGAAACAGAGCTACCTTGCTAAATGGCAGTTGAGCACAGATGATGAGTAAGTAGGACTAAACCCATCAAATTACCCTCAAATGCTGAATGAGTAAATACTTGTGTTTTTAAGCCATTATGTTTTGGAATTGTTTGTTACATGACAAAAGCTAGCTAATACACAGGTTCATACATGCATACATATAAACAGGGTAGTAAGGAATGGTGAGGACTGTGGTAAACTGTGATAATACATGCCTGTCTAAAGGAATTCAAATAGATTTTAGAAAACCCTGCTTGCCATAGGAAACACATCTGGAAGCTGCCTGCCAGCCAAGAGTGTTTGCCTTCTGAGCAAGCCAATTCCCTTATTCTTACAAATGAGAAAATTGGTCCAGAAAGTGACTTACTCAAATTGCTATGGCTAGTTTATGCCAGAACAAAAATAAAGTCCAGCTCTTTTGGTAGCCTATGTAGAATCTTTTCTTTAACAAGAGATTGGCTTTTTCTATCTAAAATAGGCATAACTTCAAATAAGAAAGAACAGCATAGAACTAAGACTGTTCAATTCTTTACGAGGGGATCTTTAAATTTTGTTATGGAAATTGTTTCAATGAGAAAGAATGGATCCGTAATTTAAGAAAAAATATTCTTAGAAATGTTTATTGAGCTTAAAATTTTCTGTCCAGTGAACACATCACCCTCACTCATTAATTATGTTTTCATATGTTCTGGAAACCAGAAAGAATAACAAAGTTCTCAAATCTTAAAATGGAGGGAAAATGGTTCTGTTACGTAACTCTTCAAGAAACTAACTCCTGTCAGGTTACGCAAGAGGATAATAAAACCCATACTGCATTTCCTCTGAACACATAATACCACCTTTTTGTAGATGTACAAATTACTACCCTTAATATGAGTTTCACCATTGATGATACAGATCATGTTGTAAAGGATAAACAGATGTTTCGACAGGTATCTGGCATTTGGCTATAAAAAAGTAAGTTAGATAGTCAATTTTCATTCAGTTCCCGTCCTGTGAAGTTATCATAAACCAAATGATTTCTCACATGGTATGTTTATTTGGTATTCCTTCACAGAAGTTTACTCTTTACCTTGATGAAAAGCCTTTCTTGCACAAAGCCACCAAATAAGGATTAGGAAATAGGTTAAATTTAAACTGTTTCTTTTCATATTTGTATTTTGTCCGTCTTTCTAAAAAGATAATGTTGTTATTCTCAATGAAGCCCAAGAGTTAAAACATTTAAACTAAATTTTAAAACTTGGGGCACCTGGGTGACTCATATGGTTAGGTGTCTGCCTTTGGCTCAGGTCATGATCTCCAAGTCCTGGGACCTAGCCCCACATTGGGCTCCTAGCTCAGCAGGGAGTCGTCTTCTTCCCCTCCCTCTGCCTCTCCCCCTGCTTGTGCTCTCTCTGTCTCTCTCTGTCAAATGAATAAATAAAATCTTTAAAAATAAATATAAGTAAATAAATAAATTTTAAAAATCAACATGGTGTTGGCATCCCTCTATGCATTTTAACATCTGTGCATTGTGAAAACATTTTAAAATGTCTTTTGGAATGTGCATGTAAGCAAGTACACCTAAGTTTACAATGGAGACATGGGAAGCACTGTGAAGGAAAATGGGGTGGGAGGCGTGAAGCAGAGAAAAAGAGCACAACCCAATTCCCATTACTTAATAGAACACATTGTGAGGCCAGAGCCTTGTGGGAGCCAATCACCAGCTGACAAAATTAGATTCTGAATCATGCTTTGTAATTCTTTCTAATGCCAGCCAGAGATGAGAGCCTTCCCTGGGAACTGGTTCCTCCCAGGACCTACCCCCCACCCAGCATTCCTTATCAGTCCCTAGCCAGCTGCCAGCTCTTAAGGTTGCTGGAAAGAGGATTTAATTCTCAATGTTGTACATTAATATTCAAATTCCTTCTTATCCATAGACTGTGACTTAAGTATGAACTTTTTTTTCCATCTCCACCCTCTTTCCTGCATGAATTTCCTTCCATAGATTTTACCCAGAAAACTTTGAATTGAATAGACTTAGAAAGGAGAGTCATTTACAAAATTCATAGGGGGTCTGTTCTTCTGCAGCATAGGCATATCCCCAGAGTAATGCTTCTTATTTCCTAATTACAAAATCTAATCTTACTAAATATCATTTAAAATACATCACCACCCCCAAATCTTCTTTACCCCTCTAGCAAGTGTTCAGCTAATGTCTGAAGTTGTTGGCAAGTAAATTGGAATTAGTTACAGTGGAAAATAGAGTTATCAAAATGTAGCCAGATATCTCATATTGCTTTGGATGGCCTTGGCTTTCACATGAATGCCTTAGAGAATATGTAGTTTAGGCAAAACTTTTCAAATGATTTCAACAACAAAAATATACCTGCAGGTTTATTAGGAATCACATGACCAAAAAATATGCATTGTGAAAGATATGAAAGCATGTACTATTTTGTGCCGGAAAGTATTTTGGCTTCAACTATCAAACTAAAAGAAAACATGAGAGGATTTTATATTAGTCTTATTTAATGCGGGGTTCATTATCAGTGCAAAGCACCTTAATGTTCCACTTTACTTTGCATTCATTCTACTTTGCCCAGTGTAGAGAAGTCCCCTTTGCTGCACTGAACAAACATTTATCAGTGGCAAATTGCATAAAGCCACTTTAAAGGATACAGGAAGATGCCTGTTTTCATGGATTTTTTATTATAGGGAGTCAGATAGATCTTTTCCAAATTCTCGTCTAAACCATCCACTACTTTTAGGACTTTAGGTAAGTTATTTAAACCTAAGCTTCAGTTTCCTCATCTGTAAAACCACCACCTCAAATAGTTAGTCAGGCTTAAGGAAACCAATACATGTATACCAGTTTTAACACGCTGCCCAAAACACAGTAAGCAATAAATTAAATGTCATCTTATATTGTTATCTATTCTGATGAGGAAAACAAATTTATCTTTCAGAAAACTAACAATTTCAGATCAGATGCTGGAGTCCAGAGCCAGCTTCTGTATTTATAAAGCCACTGGGGTCAGTCTTCACAATTTATCCTCTAATGCCCTTTGGATATATACCCCTTTCCTGTTTGAGAGATACAACTCAGGTAATATGCTCTCAGGGTTATGGAAATTGACCGAGACATTGTCTATTGCAGAGACAAGCTCATTCTCAACTACCTACATTTGATCAAAACTTTCCTGAATGTGCGCCATAGACTCAAGGCTCCACTTTCTCTCATGTTAATGCAATAAAATAAATCAAGCAAGAATGGTGACAGTGACCAATGGGTTTTGTATTATCCCTTATAAGAAACAGAGGACATCTTAAATTTCCTCCAGGATGTTATGCTTCAATTCTAAGTGCAGAATAATGGCAGCAAATTTAGGCACCTATATGATTTTAAGGAAAGGATTTTAGAGAAAGGGAAGAATCGGGTGCCCCTGAAACCACCATGAGAGGTAGACATCCATTCATCCATTCCACTTGTATAAAGTAGAACCGACATCTCATTTTTTAAAATAGAAGCTAACACAAAAACCTAATGCTCAAAAACAGAACAGATAGAATTATCTCACTTTTCTTAAGCATAATTCTTCTCTAACTTGGTGGGGGATGAGGACTAAAGATCACCCTATAGCTAATCAAAGCAACATTTGAGAAAATTAACTAAAGCAACAGGATCAAAGGAACATTTGAGAAAATTAATTTTCCTTTGTTACCATTAAATGACAGAATGTGCCCAGATATGGTATTCTGGTTTCTTAATGGTTTTAGCATATGAAAATGTTCACTGAATTAATTATATGGCTTGAAATGCCTAATATTATATGAAAGTTAACCTTGGAAAAATGCCTATATTCCATATTGAAGGTTATGGTTTAATAATTACCTTTGGTAACAGTATTATAAACAAAATGAATTTGCTTCCTGTCACTCAAGATTAACTGTGACATCTGATCTTTAGGCTCCTTCAAACTTGCTGGCTAAACTATAATCTTCCTTAAACCCAATTATTGGTCTACTCCCATGCCTACACCTACACAACTGAATGTGGCTAGAGAAAAACACATGCCTATGATAACTGTTCTTACTTTAATGGTGAGTAACCTTACGTGGTGCCTCGGTGCTGTCCAGAAAACACACTGTACTTTCCTAGTCCATTCACTCTCCCATTCTTTTAAGAACTGCTTGATCCCTTCTCTCTCCTTAAATATATGACACTTCTTCATCTTCCCTGGTAGCTGATAACTTTGCTTCTACTTCCTGGAGATTATGGAAGCAATTAGATTAGACCCCACAAGATCTTACTACCATACCTACTCTCTTACTTCTCAGTACCATAGTAAACTGTCATGTGCCCATTTAAGGCCAACTCTGCCATTCTCACCTGCTAGAGGGCATTGCTCAAATGATTTTCCCCTCTTTCTGCTGTATCATCAACGATTCCTCTTTTATGGATCATTCCTATCACCATATAATCAGGCCCTTAATATTTCTCATCATTACAAAACAAAACTGACTCTTAATCTAAAAGACCTTTTCATCCCTTTAGAGCAAACCTTCTAAAAAGAGGTATCCATATGCCTACTGTCCAGTTTACCTTGTTCCATTCTCTCCTGAATCCACTCTACTCAAGATTTTTCCCAGCTAGTCTACTAAATGTGAAGGTTATCAATGGCATAAGGTTTGCTAAATGCAGTAGTTAATTCTCATCTAGTTCGGTCAGCAGCATTTGTCTCCTTTTTGAACAACTTGTACGTCTGGCTTCCAGGACATCAAACTCACTTGATTTTCTCCCACCCCATTGTCCCTCCAGTCAGCTTTTCTGGTTTCTCTTAGTCTTCCTAAACTCTAATCATTGCCCTTCTTGGGCTAAATCCTTAGGACATTTCTCTGTTTTATTCACTTTCTTGGTAATCTCATCAAGACTCATAGCTTTATATATTTCTAAGCATGGACCTCTCTCCAAAACACTAGTTTCATACATCAACATCCTACTAAACTTCTTCATTGAATGTCTAACAGACATCAGAATGGAACATGTCCAAAAATTAAATATCTATATTTTACCTCACTCAAACCTTCCCCTTTCACATTCTCCATCTCAGTAAATGTCAGTTCCACCCTTCCAGTTGTTCATATTAGAAAAAAAAAAACAAACAAACAAACTATAGTCATCCTTGCTTTCTGATTTTATTCAGACCGATATTTTATCTGTCAGCAAATTCTACCTGCTCTACCTTCAAATTAAAAGAATTCTAATAGTTTTCATCACTTCTATCACTGCCCCATATCCAGATTATCTTCCATTTGCATCTCTCCACCCTTCCCCAAATTGTTCTCTAAATTAGCTCCAGTGGTCCCTATCAGTTAGGTTCAACCATGAGCAGTACTGACAAGAGTTTGAGTGAATGGAGATAATGAGTTCAGGGGAGTTATATCCCTGGTTCCCACCATGCAATCCTCTCAGGTTGGTGAATCTCTACTTGAAGGTTCCTGTTCCTCTCAAGGCAGCCTACTGGATGCCACTTTCTCCTTCTGGGTTCCAGTAACTGTCATCCAATCCCTTCTGGCCAGGGGTGAAAGTAAATCCTCTGATATTAACAACAGATCATCACACTATCCCTTTTAGTTTCCCTATGCCCCACTTACTATCTCTGTAAATAGTCACTTCGTAAATAAACCTTCTTTAAATTATCCTAATTTGAATACGGTACTTGCTTCCTGATTGAGAATGTCAATGATAGTAGTTGCTACCAACAATAACTCAAAAAACAGACTTTCAAAGTGGTTGTGATTGGACTGTACATATATCAATGGAGGAAATGGGACATGAAGAATTCAGAGGAATGGTAGCAGGATTTCTCCACTTAGCATGATACGCAGTGCAAGTGTAAGACATCAAGTGGCTGCAGCACTTTGTGTAAACATTAGTGATTATAATGACTATGAAGGCACCTTTCTTCATATTATAGCTCAAGAGAATAAACACAGGAAGGATAAAAATTATAAACTACATGTATAAAATTAAGGAAACACAGGAAATCAAAAGACCTTTATGGCAGATTTGAAAGAATCTTTTATCCCCTGTAGTCACAGAGCAAATATTGTTGAGGGTTATCAGAGCTGAGTAAGTTCAGTGCCTTTTAAGTGTTCGACACAACCAGGTCTCTATGGTAAGGTTAAAGTAGTATTGGGGAAGAATGGAACCATGCGGTAGGGCATGGGGATATTTGGTTGAATATGGATGAGGCTAAGAATCTCAAAATTCCAAATTCCACTGAGTTTCCTTACCAATAAAGGTAAAAGAGTTTAACAAGATATTTATCATATTCCTGAGCAAATTACAGATGTATCCTTGAGGAATACAGGAGTGATCATTCCTATTACATGTCTTTTTTTTATAATAATATTTTTTTATTATATGATGTTAGTCACCATACAGTATATCCCTGGTTCTTGATGGAAAGTTCCATGATTCATTAGTTGAGTATAACACCTAGTGCACCATGCAATACGTGCCCTCCTTACTACCCATCACCAGCCTATCCCATTCCCCCACCCCCATCCCCTCTGAAGCCCTCAGTTTGTCTATTACGTGTCTTTTAATTCACCTTTTTGGCTTAATAAAAGAAGGAAGGAGGGAAGGAAGGAAGGAAGGAAGGAAGGAAGGAAGGAAGGAAGGAAGGAAGGAAGGAAGGAAGGAAGGAAAACAGTAACAAATGGCTCCTATAGAATGACAACAGATTATCAAAATTTAGTCATGTGATTATGACAATCATACATACAGTTACAGAATGGTTAATCTCTGCTGCAACAAATCAGCACAATGTGTAGCACCTGACATGCCGCTATTGATCTAGTAAATATCTTCTTTCCCTTTCCAATCAAGAAGGAAAACCATTGTCCCCTCCTATTCTCTATCATAATATAGTCTCTAGGGAATGTGATTAATTTAAAATCCTATAAAACATCATGCTGATCTAGTTTATTGATGACATTATATTAATTGGATCTGATTAACATGAAGTATAATGTTCCTTTGATACCTTGGTATAGCATAGGTATTCCAGATGGTGAGAGAGAAATTGCAGAAGTCCAAACCCTACAACACTGGAGTTTATACGGGCTCAGCAGTAGCAGTCTTGGCAGGATACCCCTCCTAAAGTGAAAGACAAATTTCTGCACCTTGCACCACTTATTATAGAGAGTCACAGTACTTGGGAGACTTGTTCGGATTTTGAGGGTAATTTATAATACATCTAGGTTTGCTGCCCTGAATCATTTACTTGCTAATCCATAATACTGTCAATTTCAAATGGGCTAAGGGCACAAAAAATGTTCTACAGCTAGTATAGGCTTTGATATGAGCTTCCTTACCACTTGGGCCTATGACCCAGAACAACCAATAATAGTGGAATTGTCTGTGGTAGACAGAGTTGTTGAATGGATCCTCTAGAAAATCCCCAAATACAGAAACTTCTATAGGTATCTAGGGTTTTGGAGTGAGGATATGCTCTCCTTTGTTGATAACTGTTTTCTATTTGAAAAGCTGCTTTTAGATTGCTAGTGGGTCTCTACACAAAATGGAGATAGGGGTTATGAATCAACAGCATGGTTTTTCTCTCACAAAAGCTAATCTGGCTACTACCATTATGGAGTGTGGCCAAACAAAAGAGGCAAATGCTGATATCCAATATTGCACCAGTCCCTGAAGATCCAGCCAGCCACTTGGTGGCACTTGACCTCAATGGATATCTTCTGTCATGGAGGGGAGAGATACAGTCTCAAAAAGATAGACATATAATCATGATACTGATTTACCTCCCCTGCCCATAGTGCTTCTGTAAGCACAGGCATTTGTGTACTTACAGAACATCTTCTCCATTACCACAGCATCCTGTACAGTGTTGCTTCCAACCAGGAGATTAATTTTACATAAACTTCACACTCATGAAATCACCACATGACCCATTATCCAGAAGGGGTTGGCTTGATAGAAGGCTGGGATGTCCAGCTAAAAAGACAATAACAGTTGGAATTCAATATCCTGGAATATTGAGTGCTCTACTATAGATGGAATATATGCTTTAAACATACAGCCAGTACAGATTACTTTTTTTTAACTTAGCCTTAATGTATACATTTAGGAACCAAATCGTTGAATGACCCCTTTCACTATTCTACCAATAAACCACTTGACAAATTTTTTTCTTCCTATTCCCGCAACCTAAGGTGCACTGTGTTTGGAAGTCCTGATGTCCAAAAGAGGAATGCTTTCCCTGGAAAATAAGATCACAGATTCAGGGTTTAAAAATGAGAATTCTCCTTGCTCATTTTTGTCCCTGGTACATAGAGCCAGCAGTCAGAGAAGGAAGTCCCTGTACTAGCCAAGGTAATCGATCCTGATCACCTAGGGGAAAATGAGTTGTTGCTACATAATGAGAGCAAGAACATTGTTTTAGGGACCCATGCATTTGCTGGGGCACCTATTAATACTTCTTTGACCAGAAGTCTTCAACCAGGAGAAAACTACAGCAACCCAAAAAAGACAAGACCATCAAGGGCGCAGATCTTGCCTGAATGAAGTTTTGTGTCATCCTACCAGGTAAAAACAAAAACAAAAACAAAACAAAACAAAACAAAAAAAAACCACTGTCTATATGGTACTAGCCAAGGGAGAGGGAAAGTATACAATGATCTGTGGAAGACAAGTATGATTAGCAGTTTAGGCTCATGATCAAATACAGAAGCAAAGCCTGTAGTAGCTATGCTCTATGTCATTTAATTTTTTTTCTCTCTTCTCTTTTCCTACTACCTGATATGAATAATACAAGTGGTGCTTATTATAGATGGTAGGTAGGAGGGTTACTGCATAGACAACATCCACAGTGATGTTGTATCTTTTAGGATTTTCTGCATTCCCTAAGTTGAAGACTACAAACTTTTTACACAGAAGAAAGAAAAGAGAAAAAGCTGAGGACAAGAGTAGACTGTGGTGAATAATTTCTATTTGTCTCTCCAGATCTTCTCCAGATCTATTTTTCATCTCCTTTCTGGCCCAGGAGGCTGACCTTGTAAGGATATCAATGGTTCCCTTACCCTCTGGCCCCTGACTGGGTTTAGCCAAAGAAGAAACATTGACAGGAGATTGGATGGATGGAAGAAAGTGAGGTCATGATGTCTATTGCTCTAGCATACTGTATGAGGTCAGCCTGAGATGGCCACGTCCCTACTCCTTTCAGGAGGCCTTTCTCTACACGACTTTCTCCTGTCAGGTTCTGGCACTCTTTTCTTCCCTTATCCTTTTTGGCCTATGCACAGTAAGAGTTACTCACCCTGGGTTACTACACCAGCTCTTTTGGTTCCCCTATATGCTATACACACTTTATAATTAACCCCTTTGTGAAACAAAATTCTCTCTGAATTATCAAAACTAAACGTTGCCACCTGTTTCCTGTTGGGCCCCTGACCAATAATTCTCACTAGTCTAATCTACCATCACTACCAGAATTACTATAATAGCCTCCTAACTGGTCGCGCTTCTTTTGCCCTTATCTGCCTCTAATCTATTCTCAACATAACAACCAGAATGATCCTTTCAAAATATATATGAGAGGCACCTGGGTGGCTCAGTTAAGCCCTGTCAATGAGTTAACATTGACTCCTGATTTCAGCTCAAGTCATGATCTCAGGGTCCTGAGATCAAGCCCCACAGCAGGCTCATCAGTCAGCATGGAGTCTCCCACTGCTCCTTCCCCTGCACCCTCTCTCTCTCTCAAATAAATAAAATTTTTAAAAAAATACATGGTATCAACATGCTTGACTATTAAAAATCTTCCAGTGGTGGGTCCCTGGATGGCTCAGTCAGTTAAGCGTCTGACTTGATTTCAGCTCACTTCGTAATCTCAGGGTCATGAGATCAAGCCCCACATTGGGCTCTGTACTGGGTGTGGAGCCTGCCTAAGATTCTCTCCCTCACCCTCTGCCCCTCCTCCCCACTCAGTCTCACTTGCCCTCTCTCTAAAAAAACAAAATCTTCCAATGGTTTTCTGACTCACCCAAAGTAAAAGTTTTTTTATTGACCCACAAGATCCTCCATGATCTCCTCACTCCTTACCTCCTATTCCCACCTTCATTCACTCTGCCCAGCCAGTAGGAACTCTGCCAATAGTTCCTACCATGTACCAGTTGCTTCTGCATGGAATGCTTATCCCCCAGATATCTGCATGGCTCCCTCCCTCACTTCCTTCATGCCCCCACTCAAGTAACATCTTTTCAAGGTGAACAAAAGTGAAAAATTCCTTGACCACATTATTTAAAAATTGCAATCCTCCTCCAACATGACCTATTCTCCATTCCTACTTAATTTTTCTCCTAAGCTACGCCTAATCTTATTTATTTACTATATTCATCTTTTTTTCCCTCTTTCTCTCCTTTTAGGATATAAATACTGAGAGTGCAGTTTTTCTCAGAACTATTACTCAACATCTAGAAGTGTGCCTGTCATATAATAGGTGCTCAGTCAATATTACTTGAACCAATTTATTCATTTACTTCCAGTTTACTCAGAGTAAAAGCCAAATATTTTGGCTCAAATGTTGATTGTGTTCCTAATCAATCTGAATTAAATTGTCAAGTATCTTAGTTTGTGAGCCACTGAAGAACATACAGGCATTTACTTCTTTTTAAAAGAAAAACAGCATTACCCTATTTGATCAAGTACATTAAACACCAGACTTTTCACCCAATCACCTATTTTCCAAAGGTCATATCTCCCTTCTAGAAGATGATTTGCACCATAGTTTAGGCTGATAAAGTGATTGTGTCTGAGACAAAACATAACTTCATAAAAGGAAGTCAAGACTGTTTTAAGCAAGGGCAGCTTTCTTGAAATTTGTGTGAAGTCCTCTCAATTGACAAATTGAAATGATGATACGAATTAAAAGAACTGACATGGAAAACTAAGCCTCATTATTCTACTATCACAGTGTTATAAATATTTATAAATATCCAACACTTAAGTTAATCTGAAGTTTACATCCTTAATTTATACTTGAATTGAATTTGAAACCTAGGAAGGGAGAGAGCAAGTCCTCTATGATCATGAAGCCTGCTGTCCTATAAAAGAAAGTGTAAGAAATGCTTTCAAAAATAAATGTTTGTCAGAGATGTGCAGCTTAAAAACACACCAGACCAGAGGTTTTGATTTTTTTTAAAGTATAGCTAACACACACAATGATACATTAGTTTCAGGTGTACAACACAGTGATTCAATGAGTTTATGTCATGCTATGCTCACCATCCATGTAGCTACCACCTGTCACCATACAAGCTATTACAATACCACTGACTATATGCCCTGTGTTGTACCTTTTATTCCTGTGACTTAGTCATTCCAGGGTGAATGGATGTTTCATCAAAAACATCAACTTGTAATGTACTTAGTTTATTCTTGTTACCAAAAGGCCTATCATTACTAAGAGAGAACTCTATACACCTGCGCTTACTAATGGCAGCAAAGAATTATAGCACCAGGGTTGTTTAAATATTTGAAGTTTGATTTTGACTAGCGGCCAAAGGATGAATATGTTTCTGCAGGGGGAACTAGATTGTTGAGTAACTGGCCCTGACTTCATACAAACGTCACAACTTCTATAAAGTGAAGCCTATAACTCTACCCATAACTTTCTCCCTCGTGGACTCATTTCACATCATTGGGAACTTTTTATTTAAAAAGAATGAGTTTCATTTTTACTTAAAAAAAACCCATAAAGTGAAATGTATCAGTCCACCAAACACTTCCTGGAAGTGTAATACATCAGGAATAGTGAGTATTTTAAATACTGACCTCATGACATTTACTCTATTATGTGGGCCATATCCTTTTGCTGTTTAGTGTTTTCCTAGCATTATAAGAGAATTATGTGTATTTTCAATGGCTTTTTTCAACTAAATAGTTTTATTTACAAGGTGACCTTTAGAATAGGGAAATGACCATACTGCATGTTGAACTATTCACATGTCACAGATACTCAGTAAGCGTGGGAAGTTGACAGTTCTCTTGGGGCTCCAACTAAGGACTTCAATCTAACAAGTAAAAATATACTCTCATTTGCCAAAAACCCATTACAGAATATATCAGGAATTTCATGAATATAATATGGGAAATGTAAATGTCTGAGATAGTATATATAAATTGATTACAACTCATAGAGGATTGCCAGTTTAAAAAGTTATCAGTAATCTATGAAGTATTTGTTAATATGGGTAAAATTTTAATTTTGTGATTCAGAAAAGATAAAATGATTTATCTTGAGTGGGTTGTATTACCCTATTTGATCACGTACATTAATTTAATGATGCATTAATTTAATGCTTTTCAACACAACATCACTGTTGTAACAGAGGCATATATTTCTAATGCCTACAAAGACAGAAGAGACATAAAACAGTGCTCTATCGATAAAGGTATGCTGGATTTTCAATTTGATATAGTAGTGTGATTATCTTTGACTTTACTGTTGGTTATACTATTTGCCAAATGTGACTGTATGTGATCATAAGCCAGGTACTAGAACATTGTTTCAACTCCCACTGAACCACTCTACCAGTTAACCATACATCACTAGTAATTATTATAGCCGTTCTAATGAGAAAATTTATGGGCAAGCACTCGGAAATCTAGTACTTCAGAAACATAAGACATTTCTCTGGTTTTTGTTTTTGTTTTTTAATCTTCTTCCTCAATAATGATGTGAACATACAGCCTTTGGATTCCCTTTTTCAGGTAATTACCTGACTCAACCCTGTTATGTCTATCTCCTGGTGGTGGGTCAGGTTTTGGGATAGGTTTAGGAGGTGCATGTGTGGCGGGGGGTGACCTCCCACAAGATCCTATTGTGGAATTTGTCCACAGAAAGGTGGAGTTACTTAAAATAAACTTTTTAAAAACATGGAGAAAAGGAAGAAATGCTTTCTTTAAAAACTAAAAATAAGAAAGAAACAATGTTGTGACTGGGCAGAGTTCTGTGTTAAAATATCTACTGTTGATACCTTGTGCAAAGAAGAAACAATTTTTAGGTGTTCTCCAGAAGCTATGTAAAAGGGGCTTTCCCAATTCCTTCCCCATGTCCCTTCCCCATATTTAAATGCTAACAATATCTTGGTTTCCAAGATCCAAACTACCGATCTGAATATTTACGATTTATTTATTATCAGTCTTTGGTTCAAAGGTCTCTTTAGCTTTCTCTTAAACAAATTCTCAAAGAATTTCATGGCCATTAATTCTTTCAAATGGCCGTTTTATTAGTGTAGTCTAAAGAAATCAGAAACAGATGGATTAATTTTCCTTTAAAATATATTTGCTTTAAAAGTACTCAAGGAAAAAAACATATATTTGGTCCAGTGTGTTTCTTTTGCTAAAAGATATACACCTGAGAAACATTCAAAAGTGTTAGCCAATTTGAAAATCTAATGTCTCCCCACAGAAGTCAACTTCCTCCCTCCAGTTAATTTTTGAAGGAAACTAAAGAGAATTTTGATCTTTAGTAAAAAAATAAAATACATAATTTTAAAACAAATATAGTATGCCTAAGTTTTATAGAAAATACTGGCACCCATCCATGGTAAACACAGGTTTAGTGAACATCCATTAAAAGATAAGCACTACACTACTTACTGGAATATTAATAAGAATATAACTCAAATCCTGCCTTTAAGGCAATTTTAATTTCACAGATCTTTAAAATACAGAACCATATCCAAATTGTACCTATCATGAGAAACAACTGCAAGCCAGTTGCTCCAAAATGCTGATCTGATCATGACTGTTAATTATTTCAATTGGAATAACCATTAGAATGACTCAGGGCAGCCACTGCCATGGGGATATAACCACTGATGCCTCTCTGGATCAGTCAGTCCAAGAACCATGTTTCTTTACAAATATGGGTGTCTCTATGTGAGTGTGTCTGGGCCTGAAGTAATTTAAATTCTGGCCTCATTTCTCCAGCTCCATTCAGGTTTCTATAAGAATAAAAAATAAATGAAAACTTGCAAGCAAAGAGGGGTGGTTCTCAAACTTTGGTATGTAACAAAATCACCCGCAGAACTAATACAGAACGGAGAGGCCCGGGTTCCCCAATGTAGGATGGGGCCTGCCTTTTTGAAAATCACTAACATAGAGTTGATCTCTATCCTTGGCCAGAAATTGAGTTTGAATATATTTATGATTAAAATATTATATTTATATATCTATTTTATATATTTGTATTTATAACCTATATCTACACTGATGTTCATTATGATATAAAAACTGGATAAGGGAGACCTCACTTAAAAGGAGTGATTCGGAAACAACCTGAGTATTTAACTGATCATAAATTTAACAGGAGGTAATACTGTGTGCCTCTGCTCAGAAGACATAATGCAATTGTCTGATGCATTAACCAACATGTAGTATACATAAAAACCTAAAATCTGATAAAAAGAAGTGGCTCATAACAATGAAGAAGGGATAGAATAGTCAATAAACAAACTTGTGGAAACTGACATTTGGGGAAAGAATACATCACTTGAGAGTCACTCTTCCCTGTATTCCCTGAAATAAACTCCAGATACACATTTTTAAACTGTGAAAAAGAAGAAAGAAAAAAATGTCAAAGTAACAGAAAATATGGGAATATATGTGAACAGGTTTGCAATGGAAAATAATCCCCCAAATTAAAAAGATTTGACTGTTTAAAAAGGTAACACTCTGGGGCACCTGGGTGGCTCAGATAGTTAAGCGTCTTCAGTTCAGGTCATGTTCTCCAAGTCCTGGGATCGAGCCCCATGTCTAGCTCCCAGCTGGGAAGTCTGCTTCTCCCTCTCCCTCTGCCTCTCCCCCTGCTTGTGCTCTCTCTGTCTGTCTGTCTCTCTCTCAAATGAATAAACAAAATCTTTTTTAAAATTTTTTTTTTAAATTAAAAGGTAACATTCTGGTGAATAAAAAAAACACTATTTGGGAAATTAAAAGCTATCAATAAGTGAAATATATGATGGGTTGTTATGCTTCTGTAAACCTACCTCCTCCCCCAAACTACTTTTTTTCTTCTTTTTTTCTGTCAAGCTTCTCAAAAGGGCAATCTCCTTTTTCTGCCCTTACTTCTATCAACCCCCAAGCCACAAAAATCCTTCTTTCCTAGTCACACCCCAACAGTGATTCTCAAATTTTATCTTACACTAAATCCCCTGGACTGGGATTCTAACATGCAGATTGAGGGCCCCATCCCTGAGTTTCTGATTCAGTCATTCAGAATTCAGTAATTCAGGCTTGAGATTCTACATTTCTAACAAATTTCTAGATGATCTGATGCTACTGATTTGTGGACCACACTTTGAAAGTCACTGTCTTACAGAAATTCTCTTACTATGGTATAGAGTTTTAGTAACTAGTAAGACCACTGGATTTCAATCCTCATCTTACTTAATATCTAGGCATTATTTGTCATGTTTTCCCACTCCCAGCTTTTTAAAAATCTCTCTTCCTGGGTTTCTATGACATTTATTTTGAATTCTGTTGTTTGTAATGCAGAACTCTCATTTATATATCTGGTATATAATGTCTTCTATAATGTAAGTCCTATTCATCATGTAGCCTTAGCTTTTATTACCTTCCCTCCCCAATCCTTCAGCAGCACCCACACTGGCTTCCCTCCAAACCTTGACAGTTGATATGGCATTACACTGCTATGCCTTTGTATAGGTAGTTTTTCCCCTTTCTGCCTGACAAATTCCCTATTTACCTTTATCAAGTCTCTGCTCAAATGACCCACTCTTTGAGAAAGGATTCTGCCAGATATAATTCTATCTCTTGGACTTTCCCCAGTATTTTACAGATAACTTATTATAGCACGTAAGGTATTTAAGTCTATTTATTTATACCAAACCATTAAAATATGGATTCATGACAGGACTGTTTTATATGCAAGGGTCTGGAACAGTGCTGATTCAAGGAAATTGCCAATGTTTAATGAATGAATCTGTGGACCAAAAGGCTAAAGAAGTAGTGGTAAACACTGCTTAGATCCAATATTAAAGGCAGAATTGTTTACAGACTCATTGTTTCTGTGCTACAGAACACATTTCTATCAACTGATTATAGGATCTGATCAGGACATGAATGATTCACTTTTTGCAATGTACCTGGCACAGCAATGCCCACAAAAATGTATTTAATAAATTCATTTAAGATGAGAATTTCAGCCTCCATCTACCCCTCTGCCAGGCACCCTGGCACAGGGCCCAAACAAAGTGTCGATGGCAGCCCTGGCCTGCCCAGAGGGAGGTAGGGTAGGCAGACTATCCCGTCCCAAGGCAAGGACTTCCAACATCTGCAAAAGAGAGACTCAGGTGGTAGCTTGGGCTTGGTGATAGAAGACAGTAGCANNNNAGGAATGGCAACAACAACTGAATTCGAAGGGCTCTAGGGATGGACAGCCCACTTCTGGGTACTGGAGCAGAAGGGGCATCTCCGGGAGTAGAGAGACCAGCGCTGACTGAGCAAGCTTCTGAGGGTCCTGGAAGGAGTCAAGACGCAGCAATGGGGAGGGTCCATGCATGCTTGTCTCTCCCAGTGAAAAACAGGTTGTTCAGGGGTTTTTAAATAAAGAATTTAGGGGCGCCTGGGTGGCTCAGTTGTTAAGCGTCTGCCTTTGGCTCAGGGCGTGATCCCGGCGTTCTGGGATCGAGCCCCACATCGGGCTCCTCCGCTGGGAGCCTGCTTCTTCCTCCCCCACTCCCCTTGCTTGTGTTCCCTCTCTCGCTGGCTGTCTCTCTCTCTCTCTGTCAAATAAATAAATAAAATCTTTAAAAAAAATAATTTATGTTAAGCAGGAAAAAAAAAGATGAGAATGATAAAACAGATAACCTTCTCCTCTTAATTTGTTAGAGTGTGCACACTATTAATTTCACATCAACACTGGCTTCTAACAGACCAAAATGAGAAATCGGGAGGATAAAATTAAAAGATATTTAAAACTCAAATATAGTACACATTTTGAAAAAAAGTGTACTAATCTGAGGTGATTTACCACAAGAGTAATTCAAGTAAATTTTACAAAAGGTTCAAACAGTTTTTTCAAACATCCCAACCTCATTCAAACATATTTCATGGTTCCACAGGGGAAAAAAAAATGTGCACGCACACACACAAATAAATATCTCAAACTTTCCCCATCATTGTTCTAATTAAAAAAAAAAAACTTCCTGGAAGTATCAGATTAAAATACATGACACTTACTAGTAGGAGAAAGTAATGATAACTGTCAAAGTGAAAAGAAATTACACTTTCAAAACAATGAAAAAGAATTTTAAGTTATATACAGTAGACATAGAAAAGAATAATTACCTTTTGAAATATGGACAAAAAGTACATTCAAATTTTGCTTAAAAATATCATTAGAAATTATCACTATTTAAAAACATATTTTTATGTTTACTGTATGTTTAAAAAAAATAACCTCCTATATGTATTATATTGAAATGTTGATTGTAAAGCTCTTGTCCAGTGTTATCAGTGAGGATCTAATACATAGCATTTGTTTTGGGGCACCCATTATTTACAAGATTACAGGAAGATTTCAGCATAAATGAGTGAGAAAATATTTTCACACTAATATGCATGTTTGGAAGGGAGCAATTTGCTTGAGGAACTTCAGCTATTTATATTTTTGCATAAGCAAATTCCTGAGCACAAAACAAGGATCTGAAAGAAACCCATCACATAACCAGCAAAGGATTCTTACACCCTGACAAAGGACATAATGGCGATGCTTACTTTCCTTAATAAGGTGGCATCTTCAACTTTTAATTCAAATATTTTAAGTAGCAAGCCCCACACAGATTTCTCATACTTTGTATAAAATATTTTGCTGTGTTTATTTGGATATAAATGGTGAATTCTTCTGTTCCTGTTCTAAATTCTTTATTTCTACTTTGACAATCTTAATGAACTTATTTTTTTTTACATTTGACACACATTATATTGATTTAACTTCTCTGTACATTACAATATCATTGACTATATTCCCTATCTTGTGCCTTTTCTTCCCATGACTTATTCATTCCATAACTGGAAGCCTGTATCACCTCAATGAACTTCCTGATCAATACTGACTTCTCACCTTTTCTCAATTGTATTCCAGCATGTAGCTAACTGAAGGGCATTTCCTTATTATTTGCCATTTTTGTGGATCCATGAATCACCTGGACACCATACCCCCGTTTTCTCTTTGGTTCTTTCATTCTTTTGTTTGTTTACAGCTTTTTGAGGTATACTTGAGACACAAACTGCACTTAATGTATAAATTTGATTACATATGCATATAGCAGTGATGCCATCACCACAATCAAGGTACTTTAATTCTTTATTTAGTGTTGAATTCATTTCCCTGTTTTCTTCTGTTTTTTTCTTTAGTTCTGTTTATTGATTGTCTTTCTCAATGGCTCTCACCCTTTTGCCCTCCCCCACCACATCACCTCTGGGTACTTATTTGGTTAGCATCTCACAAAGGACCAAGCAATCAAGAAAGAACTGATTTGTCTTGGTTTCATTTCTTTCCCTGCTTTCTCTTAAGACACTTTCCTAGAAAAAAGTAACTCTTTCCAGGGGCTTCTCCTTTCCTAAGCAAGAAACTGAATGAGGGTTCCATTGGTTCTATCAGGAATGTAGTGCCTAATTAACCGCTAGCTCTCTGACTCCACAAACCTCTGAGGCCCTCTTCCTCTCCTTATCAGCTGGGAGACAGTGGAGATTTACATTACCCCTTACCCAATATAACCACATTTTACTGATCTGTGGCAACTAAACCAGAAACAGGGATTGCCAGAAAAGAAGGCATGGAGGATGTGTCGGTCTACTGACTTTACAATACCTGCTCAATTGCCAGGAATTACCCTGCCACACCTCCCCTTGCCCAGCCTTGGCTACACACATTACCCTGCTATAATAACCATCTGCACTAACTTTGATCATTGAGTCACTCTTTATCCTGTCTCTTGTCATTCTTAGCAACAATGCCATGGTAAACTGATAAACAAATATTCCTTATCATTGTCTGTTTGTGACAAATGCAAATTCCAGTTAGCATTACTTTATTTACTCCAAGTAAATTTTAAATGGCTAGACCTAATAGCCTTCTCTGATTCCATCCACGAAATCCTAAATCCTTGCTACTCACACTATGGTCCAAAAGACACTAGCATCAATATCACCTGGGAACTTGTGAAAAATGCAGACTCACAGGACCCACCATAGACTTTCTGAGTCAGAATCTCAATTTTAGCAAACTAGGTGATCTGCGTGGACATTTAATTTGAGAGACACTGCCCCAAGCTTCTGCAAGAATGCCTTTTGGGATAAATCCAATAATGGTACCTAGGTCCTTTTTCTGGGAGCACTTTTAAACTTATAGTTCCTAAAGTGGTTTTTTTTTTTTTTTTTCACTGATTCTACTACATCTTCTTGGCTTTCAAATATTCTACAATGTCTTCCCTTTCTCCTGGTCTTAGCAGTGCTTCTCAAACTGTGGTTCCAAATAACCCATATTTAAGGTGCTTATTTAAAATGCACAAACCTTGACCCATCCCATTGAACCGTATATAAAATCTCTAAGATAAGGTTGAGGAATCTGCATTTTAACAAACAGGGCAGTTGAATCTTATACACATTAATGTTTGCTAAAACTGCCTTCAGGAAATCAACAGACAGTGCATGAGGAATTGGCTTTCTTGGACAGTTGTCATTCTCTTGCTCCCCAGTTCTTCCATGTTTTCTCTTTTCCCCTTCAACTCACAGGATAAAAGACCCTCACAAGTATTTTCCAATATAAATAAATAAAAAGTTCCATGTTTTGTTCATTTTCTTCAATGCATCACTCATCTGTTTCTTCTACTTCTCTCTTATAATTCCCAACTCTTCTTTTATCACCCTATCCCATATATTCATATATCTACTTTCACATCATTTCCTGTGAATTTCTCTCTGATCTTCCAGGTGCACATGGTGCAATGATTTATTCGGTAAGGTCAATGGCAGCTGGTGATGATTGCTTCATTTCACAGCAAGAAAAAAATGGGATTCAAGAAAATGCACTGCCCAAAACCAGGCAATTGGGTTTTTATCCAAACAAAATCTGACTGCATGGATGTCTCATTTTGTCTTTTTTGTATCCTGTAAACCTATGAACCAGGAGCATTAGCATCACCTGGGAGCTTGTCAGGACCCACCCCAAACCCACTGAATCAGAACCCGGATTTCAGTAAGATTGCCACTTGATTTTTGTACATATTACAGTTTTAGAAGGGTTTATACTGCATATAGCAGTATCAGGCGTAACAAAGAATTAAATCATCTATTTATAGATCCATTAATGAAACTTAAAAATAAGGGTAAAATAATTTTCATTTGTATCAGTCTCCAGTATTTGGAAGAAAATGTATTTCTCTTTGATGTGCTATAGCTGAAACTGTTATTTTTCAATTTAGCAGGTTCAAACACCCTGTGAATATGTTGAAATATTTTCATTTGAGAAACACTAGTAATCATCTCAATCGGTGCTTTCTCTAGGCCTAACTCCTGGATGACTGAATCTATTATGAAAGTCAATGGTTACGTGGAGTAAGGATTATAGATTATTAGACTTGAAAAGGAACTTAAAAGTCATAGAGACCCAAATCCCTCATTTTTAAAATGTAGGTGAAGGGTATTAAGGAGGGCACATTATGTGATGAGCACTGGGTATTGTATTTAAGTGATGAATCACTGAATTCTACTCCAGAAACCAATATTGCACTGTATATTAACTAATATTTAAATGTATATACACACACACACACACACACACACATTTAAATAAATAAGTAAAATGTAGGAGCTCTCTCTTGAATTCCAAACCTCTCTATATAGCAGTCTATTCCTAGATAGCCCTCTGACATATCACAGTGAAATTATTCAAACTGAGTCCATTATACAGTCCCACCACCTGTCCCTTCTATTCTTCCTTGCCAGTATCAACTAACAACTCAAGTCAAAATCAGAGGATCATCCTATGGTTTCTTCTTCTACCCTCCAACATCAAATCAGCCACCAAGACCTTTTCTACTCCAACCCATACATACCTCTAGGTTTCGCCCCTCTGATCCATTGCACTGTTCACTTGGATTATTGCAACATCTTCCTAACAGCTCTACCTGTCTTCTGTCTCCTAGTTCTCCAAAACACCTGTCATCACACTGCTGTCCAAGAGACCTTTCTAAACACCAACTCTGAATACTTCAATCTATCATATGTCTCTTCCACAGTATGCCACCCGGAACATAGATCTTCAAATATTTTTGATGGAGATTATAACTGATGCTATTGATGCCACGCCTCATACCATTTGGTGTTATGGTGGAAAACTGTGTTTTCCCTGCAATTTGGGAGCTAGTACCCAGCATGTTGACATAACTTCCTATCGCAAGCACTGTGACCTCTGCTCACTCCATGAGGGCTTTCCCCAAGTCCCTCTATCCTTGGATA
The DNA here is from genome assembly GCF_017311325.1 of Ursus maritimus. NCBI lineage: Eukaryota > Metazoa > Chordata > Mammalia > Carnivora > Ursidae > Ursus > Ursus maritimus. Next base: position 12,602,159 of record NW_024424675.1, read on the forward strand.
GAGGGATCTTACATAGCCACATTTAGGGGCAGCTTGGAAAATCCAGTGATTAAATACCTCCATGTGTAAACTTCTACAAATGAGGGACATGAGTCAGTGAGAAGTATCCCAACAGTTCTAGTTCTCAGTGAGCAATTTTGGGGTGCATTCACATGGTTATTTAGATGGTCCCCAACAGGACTGAGCACTAGCTGTCCACCTTGCGCACACCATTTATTGGCATTTCTCTCTTCCTCACTGTCTAATGTTCTTCCTGAAATCACCTCCCACACAAACTATCTGCCCCAGTCCTTGTCTCAGAGGCTGATAATGAAAGAGATTAAAATATTTTATCAAGTATCAACAACACATGCATATTTATGTGTCTATATGTATATATATAGAGAGAGACACATATGTGTGTATAAATGTACATACATATGTATATGCATTTGCTTATAAAGTGTGTATATATATATATACACACACACACACACACACACACACACACACATACACACCATAGTACTAATACATTATATGTATGGTAAAACAAAGTCAAGGAATAGAAATATGAAAATAAAAAATAATATGCTATTTCCAATTAGCTTGCTACTTAAAATGATTTCATACTTTGAATAGCTAAAGAAACCCTGTCCACTTAGGGTATGGCATGAGCTATATTTTTAGTAATAGTAGCTTTAAGTTCATACTTCAAATAGCCTTCTTGATTATTTCTATTTTTGTGGCCTTTGGGGGGGCATCTACTTCTTGCTGTACTTATTTCATTATTTATAATTTCATGAAAGGATGGATGAAGCAATCATTCTGAGAGTAGGATAGAAGTCAATGCTACTGGTACTGATGTTTTATCATTGCTTAACTGGTATTATCTTGAAGGTGATTGTTCCTTTCAGGAATCCTTTTTAATGCACTTGTCCATTTTATTAGGAGAAGCTCAATGAAAATCCAATAATTAAATCCATGATTACACCCAACCAGGTGCACTTAACTAACAATATATTGCAACAGACTATGAGAATAAACAGAAGATGTCACTGACTACCACAATGCTCTGTGCAGCTCCCATCCTTTCCACAAGCTTCCTCCCAGATCATGTGTGGCACCTGATTTTATGTTAACCAGACCGAATTTAGGTGCTGTAATCCAGCTACATATTAAATAGTTTTCAAGTTCAATTTCTTTCCTTTTTATGATCAAAAATATATAATTCAGAAACTCTACTTTGCACACTATTCACCTAAACTCTCTGCTCTAGAAAGATAGAACTTAAATGGCCTAGAATGTTTCTTGGCTCTTGATGATTTGTCTTTTGCTTACCATATCCAACTTTTCTCACCATTTCTCAGTCTGTGCTCCAACATCACAGACTTCCTTAAGTTTCTAAAAATCAGCCTTGATATTTTATGCTATTAACCATTTGTAAACTCTCTTCTCTGTGTCTTTTTGGCTTTTCATTATTTTATCAACCTAGAAAGTAGCGCTATCTGCCACCTTCTATAGGAAATACCTCTAGTGTCTCATTCTACACCTTGGATCACCACCAATGGCAAGTGAACTTGCAAGGGAGACTTCCAAGTGAGTTCAGTTCTACCTCACCCTACATGGTCCCACCTCAAGCATGCCAGCAGTCATCTTTTAGTTCTCTGCCCCAGAGACTTCACTGTGCTGGCTCCCATGAACATGCACAGTCCCTGGAGAAAGCTCTCCACCAATGGAGACAGGAACCAGTAGTGTAAGTGCTCTAGCTTCCTATCTTTCAAGTGGACAATTTTGGAAGGCATTGTGTTTCTCAGGAAGTCCTAGTGGAACCAAGCCCCACTGCCCATAGGGAACCCTTGTTGTAATGACCCGACAGTGGCTTTCCCCCTTCCCTCTCTCACCTACCCTCATTAATGCTTCCTGGGTCCTACTCCCAAAAACCCAACCTGCACCCAAATCCTCTTTCAGATTCTTCTCTCAGTAGAAAAGGAACAGAGACACTTTTTTCTGTAGAACTATCCGTGGAACCCCGAATCCCTCCCTCCCCACAATCAGACAGCTGTATCTCTGTTCTCTTTGCTACTTTCCAGCCTTGCATATATCATGGTTGTTTTGCTCACCACAAACAGATGTAATTGTTGGTTATCACACATATTCCAAGGTCTCTCCACTGGCCCCCCTGCAAAGTGGCCATCCAATCAGGTAGAATGTTACACCACGTGCTCATACATGTCTGTTCACCCTGGCTCTGCTGCTCATTTGATGTGTCATTCTGGAGTCCTTGATGTCACCGTGTTTCATGGGCACTGTAGTTTCCCCTGACACTGACACCGACCCAGATCTTCTCTTCTAGGTACAACTATTATCACTAGACTCAGCTCTCCTTCATGTTACTCCACCAGGCAGAGCTACCAGGCTGATACCCATGGTTGGTTCTTCAAGTGCTCCTGCTCATATCTTGGTCCTCCGGTTGCCACAGCTCCAAGGTGCCTGTGAGTGATTGCTTATATCCCAGAGTTTTTCCCATTTGGTGAAACAATTATTCCATTTTAATTTCTCTAAGACACTCTCATTCATTCAAAAAGTTAGACAAAGGATAGGTTCAAACAATAGCTAACATTCTCCATTTAAAATTACTACTCTCCTTAATCTCCCTACATGACTAAGACTTTCTCAATAAGGCAAATTCAGTTTTCTTCCCCTACTCCTACCCTCAATAACTGGCATGGCTCAATCAAGTTATTTAACTTCTCTTGGCTTTAGAGTTTTCATTTGTAAAAAGGGAGTAATAGTTACTTGCTTACTGAAAGACAATATAGATAACAGCACTGACTCTTGAGTTTGACTCTTGAGTTTTCTTAGAACTCTAGGCTAGGGTTTATGATTATTGTCACCTAACTATAAGATTTCAAGTTATCATTCTAATACCATATCAAATACACACACACTCTCTCTCTCTCACGCAATATCCTCCTCCAGCCCTTAACTGATGCTGTCATCCTTTGAAGTATATTTCAGCTATATACCTGAAATGGATCCACAAATATAATTGCTGACATCGATTTATTCCCAAAAAAAGCCTATTACAATGGTAAGTGTGTAGCACTCAATAAAGGATGTGACAGTTGCGGATATAAATTCAAACTTTGGCATGCCAGTGTTACAGCATCCTCATATTTAGACATCAAACAAGACTTCCCCGTTGTACAAAGCAAAGGAACAGGAAAACGTAGACCACTCAGCATGACTGCACTGGCTCCAGCAGGTCAGGAGGCTGCTTCTTCAGAGGATGAAAATACTCATGCTTCCTGTGTTTCAGGAAGAACCTGGATCCATCTTGGCAACATAAAGCTCCTTGGTGCTTAAAAACAAGCATGCCTCATATCCACATCATCAGTTTTGAGATTGGGAGTGGAGGATAAAAGCTTTCAATTCCATTGAGAGAAAAACATTAAGAGAATTAAATCATTAACTATAAAAACATTAAATGGCTAGGGAGCAGGAATTAGGATGAATTTTTCATTTACTTATCCTGGATCATTAACTCATGCTTGTTTTTGGGATCCCTTTGCCCTGAAATCGTAAGAATAAGAAAGGCTTGATCTAACCTTGAGCTCAAGGGAAAAATATTATTTGGCAGAATAGATGCATGTGTAAAATTTATTGTGAAGGAGACTATTCACCCAACTATTTCATATAAAGCACAAAGGAAATTAAAAAATTAAAAAGGGGATAGGATAGGGCAGAATGGTCATTAGTTATTTAAAACATTTTTACTATGAACATTTCAAATACACAAAAATAAATGCAATATATAATAAGCCACATGCCCCATGTCCCCAAAGCTTCAACAACTACTAGCCTAGTATGGACATTTTTAGAGTTATAGATACTTAGGCCACACAAAGCTTAGCCAAGCCTGACAGCAGTGCATTATGGCATTTTTTTAGCACATGATTCTTTTTTTCTTCTCCTGCTGTTTGTAGCCACTATAAATCCACCAAATGGAAAAATGGGCCAAAGCTATGTGAGTGTGTGGGTGTTTTCCCATGCATTCTATTGTTTATTCATATAATCCAGTCCCCAGGGAAATTTCTTTAAAAAGTTAGTTTCACTCTAGAAGATCCAAAGAACTCAGCATTTTACAAGCTCTGGGTCATTAATCCTTATAGCTACTGCCCTATGACGTCAGTAAGTGGGAAGTGTTATTATCCCATTTCACAGATGAAGAAACTGAGGACTTTTATGATTACATGTCTCATCCAGAGCCAAACTGTGCTGGCAAGAGATTCAAGGACTTCCAATAAAGCTCATTTATTTAACCTTTAGATGAGCACTGTCCAATAGAAATATAGTATGAGTGACATGTGATTTAAGAATTTCCAGTAGCCACATTACAAAAAAGTAATAACAGGTGAAATTCTAATATTATTCTTTATTTAGTCAATGTCCAAAATATTATCATTCAAACAAATACTATTTTAAAAATTATTGAGATAGTTACATTATTTATACTAAGTCTTCAAAATAAATATGTATTTGACACTTAAAGCACATCTCAGTTTGGATTCACAAAATCTCAAGTACTAAATAGTCATAGGAGGCTAGTAGCTCTCATAATGCACAACAGAGCCCTAGACCATAAGTTCTTCTCTCATAAGGCCATACTCTCTCCCACTAGGCAGCTTAATCAAGATTTGTCCTGTATTTTGTTGACTGCTTGGGATGCCTTCAGTTCTTCTTTAATATCACTTTGGTTTGGGCTAATTTAACCAAATTATAGGCATGAATTAAGGCTTCTTAGAAAGTAATGTGAGGGGCGCCTGGGTGGCACAGCGGTTAAGCGTCTGCCTTCAGCTCAGGGCGTGATCCCGGCGTTATGGGATCGAGCCCCACATCAGGCTCCTCTGCTATGAGCCTGCTTCTTCCTCTCCCACTCCCCCTGCTTGTGTTCCCTCTCTCGCTGGCTGTCTCTATCTCTGTCAAATAAATAAATAAATAAATAAATAAATAAATAAATAAATAAATCTAAAAAAAAAAAAAAAAAAGAAAGTAATGTGAAGTTCAATTCTAGGAGCAAAAGGGGGGGGAACCTCACAAATCTAGAATGAGAATATAATGCATATTGAACTCCAGTTCCTATAGTTGAAAGGGTTTCATAAAATTAGGAATGAGCTTGTGGTGAGCAAGCAAATCAATTCCTTGGTATAGTATAAGAGCTGTGAAGTCATGGTTTTTGGCATCAGTTAACAGGAAAATATTTAAAACATCTTTTTTCTGTTGAAAACTCCAATAAATTTCACAAATTACAATAGTGATATAGTTACTAAAAAGTGTGATTTTAGGGGAAAAATAATAACTTCCACTTAGCTCACTCCTTAATGGTATTTACATAGTCAGAAAGAGCTTTGCCTCTTCTAATTAGAGAGTTCTTGCATTCCCCATGGTAGGCGGCTACCCTTTGAACACTGACCTTTATATACCACACAAAACCACAAGCAGATTCATCTGAATCTCCCCCTTCTTTCACTGGAGGTCCGTGAATTTGGGGGTGACATTAAACAAAACATCTGAAATCTCAAAGTATTTCACAAAGTCAAAAATCCATGACAACCTAAGGAAAACTTAGCATCTGGGTCAGAGGGAGACAGTACGACATTTCAACCGGTGAAAAATGTAACTATAGCCTGTATTCCACAAGTGGTTCCACTATTACGAAGGGTAGTCTAGTTTGCAATCATCAAAATACATGACTTCTTAGCACGTGACTCTAGGGTTAAGGAAACTATTACAAAAAAAAAATTAAAGGTTTATAAGGTAATGAATGCCAATAGCAGGTTTAGAACGATTTGCAATGTCTAATAGCAACCATCAATGTATCTCAATACTAGGATATACATTGAATCTTCAGTTATTTCAGAGAATTTCTTGAGGCACACAGTTTTCAAAAATGAAAGCCAATAAAGGAATTTCACTCTATTTATGTCTATCCATCCACCCCATCTATATATATCTACATATCTTTATATGTTCATTACCAAAGAAATAAACCATAAAACTATAGAATAAAGCAAATTAACAGAAAATATTAATATTAATTAGAAAAATATGAATAATACTGAAAAAATGCCCACCCCATTTGCTGAATAAAGACCCATTCAATAGATAGAGAGAATGTAGTGGATGAGAGATAATTATGCCTCAGTAAAAAAGAAGGAAATCCTGGTATTTGCAACAACACGGGGGAACTTTAAAGGCATTATGCTAAGTGAAGTAAGTCCAATAGGGAAAGACAAACAGTGCAAGATCTCACTTATTTGTGGAACTTCAAAAAGCCAAAATAATAGAGTAAACTGGTAGTTGCCATAGGTTGGGATTGGGGGAAATGTAGATGTTGGTCAGAGGGCACAAACTTCCAGTCTGAAGATGCACAAGTTCCGGGGATCTAACATACAATAGGTGACTATAGTTAACAGTACTATATTGTGTACTTTAAAGTTGCTAAGATAGTAGATACTAAATGTTATCAACACCACAACAAAAACAAATGGTAATTATGTGTTAACTAACCTTATTATGGTAATCATTTAGCAATATATACATGTTTCAAATCATCACATTGTACCCCTCAACTTCCACAATATTCTATGTCAATTTATCTTAATAAAGCTAGGGGCACTAGAGATCCATTCAAAGGACAGATTTTCAAAACAGCTTTATCTTGGGCAATGGTATTTTAAAATTCTTCAAAACCTAAAAAATAGCTCCAGAATTCACATCCATTTGGAAGATCTAGTAATGAACTATATAACTACACTTGACTTGAAAGTTTCCATGAAGGCTAATCAATCAAGGAGTTCTCCTTTTTGCTCACAGGATTCAATCTGATATCATTGCCTTAGCTGATTCCCTAGACTTCTCCCGCAGATCGCTTACCTAGTTGAAGACCCTCTTATTCTAAACAACTTCATTTGACTTTACAAGAATTCTGCCATGAAGTGAAACATGGGTACCCACAAGAAACATGCAACATGCATTTATTTGCACGCATTACAGATGAACATGGATATATCATCAAGCCAAGTGGTGAAGCCAATGGAAACCTCAACTCTTTTAGGAGGGAATCAGCCAATGAGACAAGGAATAAATGACTCTCACCCATATAATTCTTGCCTTCTTGCCAGAGGATCAGATCATCCAAGCTCTAGAATGGCCCCTTTGGGAATTTCCCTGACTTCCATTTGGACAAACAAACATTCTGGCCTCTCAGAAACTGTCTGAAAGTCACCCTGATAAATAAATAGCTAAATGATTAAAAATTGTTCCTTCCCATATGAGCATACTAGAAATAGTAGTAAATTACCAACCTTATCATCAGGTTATTAATGTGCTTTTACATTTGTGCCTTGTGAAAGAAAGAATAAAGTAGAGAAGAAAGGAGAGGAGAAGGAAGGGGAGGGGAGGGAAAGTACAGGAGAGGGGAGGGTAAGGGGAGAGAAAGGAAGGGAAAAGGAAAGGGGAAAGGGAAGGGAAGTGAAGGAAAAAGAGGTTTTATTTCCTCTGGCTGTTGGATAATACATGCAATACTTACTTTGTATTTTATCATGCTAAAGCAACTCGTCATATTCTTTGGGCACATGTATTACTACAAAGTTGGGCAAATTTTAAGGCATCAAAAATTTATTCAGTGTATGGGGTCTAACAACGGTGAATAAAAGATCCCAAACCCTAAAGAAATTTTCGACCAAGAAAATATTTGCTTTCATAGGAGCTTCCTTTTCTCCCACAGACATTTCATAATCTGAGGATAGAAAATCAAGAGGGCATTTGATGAGGTTGGATATCAAACACACAGGCTCTCCAGCCCTTAGGCAGTTTACTTGGTGGCCCCGCATCACATCTGGGTTGCAAATCTCCCTCCAGCATAGCCCTTATATTTAGGCCACCAGGTTTACACAAAGAGACCGCCCAGCTGCTAGCTGGTAAAAGGCTCCCAGGGTCTCATGTAGTCCCTGAGAGCTGCGTAATTCAGTGCAGAAGCTGTCCATGCAATTACATGTCCCTGTAGATTACAGGGTAATTACATCAAGGAGATGAAAAATAATTGCTTGTAACTTGCACCGTGGCTGAGAAGGCATAAATAATCACATGTGCACTAAGTAATGATGTGTGATCATTTTGCCACTACTGTGTCACAGCTACCACATATTTAAAAGATCAGCAGTGACTAAAGATGAGAAAAAGCACTTGGAGTTTATTTGTAAACTGAAATGAAAAGAACCGAAGACCTGACAGCTACACCTTGCCTTTCCAGAGGATTGCCTCAGGAAAAATTTTATAAGACCCCCCAACCTGCATTCACAATGAGAATAAAAAGTGAGTAGTGTATTAAGTGTTGCTTGATTTGCACATTTCAGTTTGGCTGGTGCCATCTGGCCCCTATTTCCCAGGCCCCAACATTTGATCTCTAGAAAGGTATAGATAAAGCTATGCAAGTTGTTATAAATTCTACCTAATGCAGAATTGGTATTTGAGAGATTATTAAGTCTTTTTACATATTTAATTCATAACATCCTAGATATTATTTGCTGATATTGAATCCTAATTCCTTTTAGCAAACAATTCCTCAGTCTCATTCATTGTTTTAAATTAAGAAAAGAAACATTCTATATCCAAAAACATAAAGTTTTAAGGAGCTTTGCTGTACATAGGTAACTTATGCCAGATTCACTAAAACTACTTAATTTAATAATACTTAATTTATTTAGGAATAAAGTGAAAAAATGTGTATGTCTTTGTATGATTTCCTCCAAAGTAGTGTTGCTTGATCACTTTGCTTAATCAGATCTTGTTTCAATAATTGATGAAGCATGGGAATAACTCAAGTATTAAATTGGAAGCTTTGAAATCCCATATCAGAGTCCATTTTGATAAGATATTACATTTATTCTTTAAAAATAATGATCTTTCCAATGGAGAATACAATATTCTAATCATTTTAGAAGCGGCAATAAAAATTCCTGCAAGAAACTCAAGCTTCATCTCTTTCTAATGGGGACTCCCGTGCAAAACCAATGTTAGTAAGCATAGAAGCCTGAATTAAGAAGAAAACATTCTTTTTTTTCTTTTAAGAAGAAAACATTCTTAAAACTAGTTTCAAAGCTACATAGATGGAAGGAAATAAAATTAACTTCTAAACAAAATCTAAATATTTGGAAGTATTATTTAATATAGGCACTTACAACCCTTTTTGCGCCCTAGTCTGTGGCAATCTGGTAAAGTCTATGGTCTCTTCTAAAAATAATGTCCTTAAAAGCATAAGATAAAATAGGAACACAAAGGAAATCAGTTCTATGAATGCAATTTTTTAAAAAAAGTATTCGTGATGTAGTAAGTTTTTTGTTAATGAATTGTGTGACTATTAAATGAGTCTGCTAGCTGCTTCATTTTCAAAGTAGTGAGGAACATATATGAGATTTTCTAATATTTTAACAACTCTCATGCAATATGTAAATAATCCATATGCTGTTATTGCAGTTTGTTCTTCACATTCATTACTAAAAGGTATGCTCAATTTTTAATAGAACTTACTGAGAATAAGATATAATGTTTCCCCCTCCCAATCCAAAGATCCCCTGAATCCTATCCATAGACCCTTTTAGGGCCTTTGGTTGCTAGATTAAAGGCTCCTGATTTTGTACCAGCTTCTAAGAGATACTAAAACCTGTTTAACGTTGCCATTTTATACTTACCACCCCTGAGATTAAAAGAAAGGGCAGAACTAGTTACTTGTTTTACCAAGATACTGGGAATAGAAAAACATTTCCTGAATTATCTATTTATAAATCCTTCTGTTATTCAAGATCAGGGCATATCTGGTATATAAAGTCTACTTTTCACAAGTATAAATTGCATACTCAGTAATAAAGTAGTACTGGGAACTTTATTTTCTCAATCCTTCACTACTGTATCTACAAAATAAAGCCACTGGTCTGGATGATCCTCATCTGATATGCTAATATTCAATCTGTGCTAACTTGAGACTATGATGGAACTGTTTACCCATTCCTATCTTCCCTATACCGTCAAGCTGCTTATTTAACCACCTTAGTGTTCCCTTCAATTCCAGTACAACAGGCAGCTCATAAAATCATTACAGATATTCCTGTTCCCATTTTCATTATTGCAAGTATATAACCACAGTGCCAACATTTTAACTTCCCAAACCCCCTAAAAGATGTGAAATGCTATCTGCTCATAGAGCCAAGCCACATTAGTAGGGGAGGGAAAATTCCTATTCCCATATATAAATACCTCCTCCCATGGGATATTTTCTCCTGAAACTTCTAAGTGCCCATCTCTCGATGATTATGCCATTATTATTTATTGAGTTGTGAAAAGTGGTTCTCAGTACACATACCAGAGAGGAACAAGCTTGCAATTTTAATAAGGCCCATAAGATAATTAAGACATACAATTTCTTCTCTAATGCCAGGCCAGGAGGACTTTTCAATCTGTAATATGAATGACTGAATGCTTTCATGTTTGAATTTATACATGGCTATAAAATATATTTTGACTTTTTTTTTTAGTCAGCCTTTTCATTTGTCTTAATTTCCCCCAGGCAAAAATGAAACATCCCACATCTTGTTCCAGTAAAAATGGGGAAGTTCAATTGGGCTACAGCTCCATCTATTTCTTTTTTCAAATGCATCCTGAACGCTATGTGCTTAGTCACTCATCTCCTCATGAAAAAAATAACACCAAACTGCACCTTAGAATAGCTCCATATATTTGTGCAATCCTTCCTCCAAAGAAGGTAGGTCCATGCCCCTGTGAAGTAAGCAAGAGTGAGAATGACTAATTTCATTTTATAAATTCAGTCTTGCAGTCAATGTATTTCTGGACTTCTTGCGGTGGTGGATTCATTGACGGATTATAAAATATGGACAACCCTTCTCTCAAGGAAGATCCATCTAGTGTGGGGCATAACACACAGAGCTGAGTGCGATGCAAAGACTTCTGTTAAAAGTTAAGAACTGATCTTGGGGCGCCTGTGTGGCTCAGCCATTGGGCGTCCTTCGGCTCGGGTCATGATCCCAGGGTTCTGGGATTGAGCCCCGCATCGGGCTCCCTGCTCAGCAGGAAGTCTGCTTCTCCCTCTCACACTCCCCTTGCTTGTGTTCCCTCTCTCACTCTCTCTCTCTCTCTCTCTGTCAAATAAATAAATAAAATCTTTAAAAAAAAAGTTAAGAACTGATCTTAAGAGCTAGAGGAAGGCATGGGAAAAGGAGACATAATTAGTGTTGAGGTATCAGAGAAACTCCATGGAGGTAATTAAATTTGAAAAAGGCTCTGAAAATAAGGAGAACTCTATCTGACATGGACAAGATTAGATAGGGAGGTGGGGGGGGGGGTGGAGGTATCTGTGACTGACCCAGAAAATATATTTGAAATGCTTAAACCAAAGATTTCTGTTAATATAATCCTAGTGGGCCACTTCCCCATACATACAATCAAGAAGACTACAGAATAATTCAAGATGTAGATCTCGTTTAGAAGCTGCATTATCAACTAATTTAAATTATGATCCTTAGGAAACTTTGAACTGTTCAAGTATTAGAGTGGAAGAAAGAATAGATAGTATAAGAGGTGAAAAAACAAAGTTACTCAAGAGCACTGGTATATAGTAATTACCTAAGAAAATATAAAATAAAATTCTGAAAACCTAGTGATTGTCCAAGGTGAAGTATCTAGTGTTAATCATAATCAATACATACATTTATGTTACTAACCATGGAGATACTTTGTACCAAGATAGATGCGTTCAGTAATATCATAGTGAGTATGCTCCATGAAGATAGATTTTAATTTCAGTCTCCAAAGAGGTTGGGTGATAGGGAGTGTAATTCTCTCAATGAGAAAACAAAGACAAGCAATAACTAGAGGATAAAAAGCAAGAAAGTACTGATCCAAATATGAAATCAAACAATTTTTTTCATGAGGGAGCAGTTTGTAACACCCAACTTAGCATAAAAAGTAGGAATGTATTACCTCTTGGCACTAGAAACATTCTTCAAATAGCAATTCCAAATAAGTTTAAGACCTTGTACTAGTAGAGAAGAACTGTAATTATAACTCATTACTTGGCTCTACAATGAACAAGAATTACATTATAATCATGTGTTATTAGATTTCACCTGTGAGACTCAACTTACATAAAAAGCAGAGAAGACTTGACTGTAGTTACAGAATAGAATATAAATGTTAACAAACATAACAGCTGTTTCTCAGGAGATAAGAAGTAGAAGTGATGGTAAACGGTGGCAGAAAGGGCAAATACAAAAAGTAGTATATCCTACATGGAGAGAATGAAAGAAATGTTCATAATGATGGAAAAAGAAAAAGGCTTAAGATATACAAAGATATAGGAAGTTATTCAATAGAATTAAATAAGGATTAAATATCAAAATAAAAAAGAATTGGGTAGAGAGAGCTGGAGAGATATATAGGAGCTATACCCTCATCTTTCATATAAGAAAATAAAGAAACTGAAGTTAATAATTTAGGAATTAGTGGTATGAACACATGATTTAAAATTATGAACATAAGCAGGAACACTTGAACAGAAATATTAAAAGAGATTGCCTCTGGAGAATAAAATTAGGAGAGGAGTTAATTGGAGGGATAAAAGCAGTTTTTCATAACAAAACCTATTCTTTTTTATTGTTGTAATATGACAAAATTAATTATAAATTAATATAAACTCTACTAAAAACTACAAAATGGATAGGGGTGAAGGGAACTCCAAAATGAGAATATCTATTCAGCTTTCAAAGCACAAAGGATCATTTGGAAAGGGAGTAGAGGAAATAAATAAAAGAAGGCCAGATAATTTTCTGCCAAAGGAATGACCTTTTCTGCTGAGGGAAAAAAATCAAAGTGAAGCCAAGAGTGAGGTGGTGGAAGGGAGAAGTATAATGGGAATAAACTGAGTGTGAATCGAGAGAAAGCACTTCAGACTGCAAAGTTTGTAGGTCTAAATGATTTGGCCTAAGAAATCTGTTCCTGATGATAGTGCATGAACAAAAAACTCAAAATATGGGGCGCCTGGGTGGCACAGCGGTTAAGCGTCTGCCTTCGGCTCAGGGCGTGATCCCGGCGATCTGGGATTGAGCCCCACATCAGGCTCTTCTGCTGTGAGCCTGCTTCTTCCTCTCCCACTCCCCCTGCTTGTGTTCCCTCTCTTGCTGGCTGTCTCTATCTCTGTCGAATAAATTAAAAATCTTAAAAAAAAAAAAAAACTCAAAATATGATGCCTGAAAGGGTCTTCAAATCTGGTAGATTACTACACAGATCTCCTAATAAATACCTATCCTATTCTTTAAAGTCTTCAGGACATAGTACCTTGTAAATAGAATAAAAGACTTTCTAAATCAGGAATTTCTTTCCAATTTTTAAATTAAGCACTACTGAAACGTAAGTAGAAAGGAGAATCTCTTCCCAGAAGTGTATTTGCTGGGTTAAGGGGAACAGACATTTGTAATTTTGATAACTACTGCCAAATGTCTCTCTATAGGGACTGCATTAATTTACAATTTCTTTTGCAAAGTAGAAAAAAAAAGGCTTGTTTGTCAGCTTTGTCAATGCAGATTTTGGTTTTTGGCAACTCTTCATTTCAACATTGTAATTGAGAAATAGTAGAAGCATCCTGAATCTCCACTAATAGGGGAATAGTAAAAATTATACCATACAATGGAATAATATGCCACTATAAAAAAGAACGAGAAGATTTTCTATCTATTGAGATGGAACAATTTTTAGGATATATTGTTAATAAAATATCAAAGTTCAGAAAATATGTACACTATTCTTTCTATTGCGTAAACGGGAGAAGGGAGACTAAAGGTCCTCATGCGTATTTATCTGTACATGCATGTATACTCCAGAAAGATACACAAAAATTAAAAGCAGCAGTTACCCATGGAAAGGTGGAGGGTGAGAGCTGAAAAGATGGGTGCAAAAGAGGGAGTGAGACTGTTACTATTTATCTTCAATTTTTAAATTTTTGAATCTCGTAAATATATTACTGATTATAAAAATAACACAATAAGAAAATACAAAAGAGAAATAATCAATTTTATTAAGCTACATATATTTTATATGGTACGCTGTTTCTGTTCACAAAATATTCAAACTTTCAGTTTAAAAAAAAAAAAGGACTTTGCTACCACTTAATAAAAATGGCATCCAAAATGATTTGGTACAGATCTTTCAACACAGACAAGCTTTCAAAAGTCAAATACTGTGAGTGAATATATAGGGCTATATACCAAGTTCAGATTTTTAAAATTCATTCACTTTAATAAATTTATAATTAACATAATTCCTCATACATATTAATAGCTCTAAAAATGAAAAAGAAAACACACTGAAAATTTACCAAAATCCAAAATCTCTTCAGATAAACACACTCAACAAAACAGCAATAGACGGACATTTTCCTAACCTAATAAAATATATTATCACAATCCAGAAGACTGCATCAAACTTTAGAACAGGGAATCACTAGAGACACTCCCAGAAATGTCAGGAAAAATACACCGATGTCCATTATCACCTCTACTGTTTAATATTCTACTGGAGGTAGTGCCAATATAATTAGAAAAGAGAAAAATTAACAGCATAAAATTGAAAACAAAAAACATCAAAATTTTCAGATGATTTGACTAAATAACATCTGAAATTTAAAGATTCAACTGAAAAGGTAATTGAGTAAGGTAGGGTCATTTTATGGAAATCAATACTTTCACATTCACAAATAGCAACGATTTAAGAAATCTAATGAAAAGATCCTATGGACAACAGTAACAGAATAGGTAAGCTAGCCAGGAAAAAATACTTAATAAATGAGCAAAATCTTTTATGAAGCCTTGATTCCTAAATCTAATTTTAAAATTCTTTAGTCTTTATTTATAAACCAGAAGCAATCATATGCAGATGAAGATAGAAAATAAAAATACATAGATGAGAATTATTATGTGGGCATAGAGGGTACTGTGATATTAGAAGAATGAAAAAAAATGATCTTGATTGAATGGCCTCATTTAAGAAAGCAAAACATTTAAAACCAGTAGGGAGAATCAAGAAAAATTCCTGAAATTTAAGTGGCAAAGCTGTAAATTAGAAAGATGTACCGTATGGTGACGAACATAATAAAAAATAATAATTTTCCTTATCTATGAAGCTTCAGGCTGTTTTGGTGAATTTTGCCATCTCGGTCTTGTCAACACCCTAAGGGTTTGTCAACTCTGACTAGATTAAACTGATGGACAACATTATTAACTACTGTCCTCTACTAAGCCATTGTTATGTACCAAGGCCCGGGTTCTTAAAAATTTTACATATTTTTCTTCATAAGATACTTAAAATACTCAACGTAAATACCAAGAAACCATTATTTCTTTATGCAAAAAAGACACATGAGGCTCAAAAAGATATATCTCTTGGCCAAGATTGTATACATGATAGAAGGCAGAGTCTGATTTCCAATCTGGATCTCAGCCTCACACAGCACACCTGTCTTCTTTCCACTTGAGAATGCTGCTTTCAATATTAGTCAACCCTATTCACTTTTTTTTTTAAACCAGGAATTCAAAATTATCAGGCAATGGTGTTACCAAGACGTAGAAAAGGTTAAAAAAAAAAAAAGATATAAAAGGCCTAGAAACTCTACAGCCCTGACAGTAATTCCCCTGTGATAACAGTTCCTGCATTTTCCCAAAATAACAATGAAACAGAGGAAATTACACACTGACAGCTTTAATCAATAAATTTAAAAAAAATTAGAGCCCTTTAGCAATACTAGATCCATAAACTAGTTACATCTCTGTTGACAGTCTCTTTTTTTGCATAATAATTTGTTATTAGGACAATGCTGTTTATATTGGAAGTATTACTGTTTATTTTAAATATAAAAATGATCTAAAAATCACTATATTTTTCCCCTTGTGAAAGACAGAATCCCTGTCATATCAAAGCATCATATCTTAAACCAAAAGAAGCATTTTGGATTGGAGCCAAAAGCACCTTCCCAAGAAAAACTCTTTGATCAATTAGGAAATGATTATTTGTGCTTTTATATTTTTCTTGTACCAAATTATTTTAGATGGAGCTGAACTCTGTTAAGCATTTACAGACTATGTTTATAGGTAGTGTTTAATATGCAATAATATTTGATTTGTGTTTTATTCTCCTCAGCCCCTTTAACCTCTAGACTGTAATGACTTCCATATGGCTAGCCAAGTCTATTTTTAGATTGTTAATTATCCATCTCTATTTTTAGACCTCTTCTTTCTTTTGGTTGCTGATTATTATAAGACCTAAAGTGCCTTCTCAAATTTTAACGATGTTGTTTTTCTGCCAGATTAGAGGCCAATTCTTTCACTGAATACTAGTTTCCCTCCCCAATACCAATTTCTCCCACTTTTATTTTTCTCCCAACAAGTCAGTCATGACAATATAATTCAATATATTTGTCAAAGAGCACTAAGTTATCTAATATTTTAGATAAATATCAAACAAGATACACATTTTCAAAGGGATTTTGTACGTGTGGCTGCCGTTAAGTTGGAGAATAGTAAAACTGCCTAATATAATACTTTGTGAAATTGGGGTTGAAAATCAAGTTTTGCACATGTAAAACAACCTACTTAGGATTCTCATTTCTTACCCTAAAGATATTTTTCTTATTTTAGAATACACATGTGCAGCAAGAGTTATATTTGAGATCAATAAGGTGCTCCAATTTCAGTCTTTAGAGACCGTGGCTCTTGCCTTTGAAAATTCCAAAGTATAATAACATCCCAAATTGGTGAGCTTTAATCTGTTCTTCATCAAATGAAATTGTCAGGTTGTTTTCTTTCCCTTTCTTGCTGCTTGTGTGAGTGTGAGTGTGAGTGTGTGTGTGTGTGTATGTGTGTGTATGTGTTTAAAGAAAAACAGAGATTAAAACACGATTTATGCAAATAGCTAAGGTCGAAATCCAGAATTTCTTCTTTCACATGCCTATTACATAGAATAAATTCAAAGTCACAGTACCAAAAAAAAGTCACCAAAATTTTGTTCTGCGAACCATGCTGTATCCTAATCAAGAAGTTTTTAAAAATTAGTCTAAACCCAAATAGGAAAACAGCAAGGAATGGGCTCTGCCCTAAATCCATCCTATGTTACTCTGCAGCCTTAAATCTCTCTGTTATCAAAGCTGATTCCAACTGTCTAGAGTGCCATTTGTTCCGTTTGCTGAGGGACGGAGGAGTGGGGTATGCACTGGGAACAACTGTGAAAGTGGGAAATTAGGCACCACTGTGGTTTATAAAATTCTTCTGTTGACTGTTTTTGTCATTGCATTTGAGGTTTTTAGCTAAATGCCATATCCCTTGAAGTGTGAAGGTAATTCACAAGACTCCTCAACAAGAGTGAAGTGTATGAAAACATTTCATAAGCTCTAAAAGAACTCACAAATAAGAGGAATTACTTTTAGATCCTTTAGGGCTATAAGAATTCAAAATTTTAGCACATTGACACAGGATATTTAGACATAAGGACATTAACATGGCCAAGTTTTGAAACAAAAATGTTTGCTTCTGCAACTGGCGAATTTATCCTTGGCCTTTTAGAGAAATGTGCCCCAGTGGAACAAAATAATCATGTGTCTATGTCTGTTTTTTATAAAATATTCATCCCATGGAGGATACCTCTTTGAGAAAGGTATTGAGTGGTCACATGGTCTTATGTGCCCTATGTGGCATACTTCAGATGGCGTGGACTACAATATAAATCTTAAATGTTTCTTTTAAAAACATTCCCCATATAAGTCTTCATATGAAACAGCATATAACACACACAACAAGATCACAAGTTACATGTCATCTGGCAAAACCGTCTTTCCAGGACTGATCTGAATTAAAATCTGATAAGGCAATAATCCAAAAAATTAAGGAAAGTAGAAGAAGGGTTGAGAAGTCTATCTTTGTTGTTTGACACTGATATGCGGAAAACAGGCCTCATTTTATAAATTTAAGATTTCCAGTGAGAAGTGTATGAGTAAAATAGTTATAATATCTTACTAAAAATGAAAATTTAAATCTTTTTGACAAAATCCCTAGGAGATGATATAAATACCAATAGGGGAAGTTTAGTATTGTATTCCTATATTATCTTCCAATTAAAAAAATAAGAAATATGAAAAATAGTGGGTTTAGATCTAAATCTAATTTGTAATAACAAAATATATAAACATGACTTTTAGATTTTAGGTCCTCTGTCTATGCAACAAAGATAGAAAAGACCCATTTCATTTTGACTGAACAGAGCATCACTTCTTGTGCTAATCAGCTTCACTGTCACTTATATTTTTTGTCAGTGTCCCACTGTGTGAAATAATGTTAGAGGAATATTAATTTATACATCCACTCATTGAGAAAATGTTTAGTAATATTCCATAATCCAATCATCAGCACAAGTGCTTCCTCCAGCCTAGCAGGAATCACTGGAGGAATTGAAGCAAATTCAGAAAAAGATTGGGGAAACTTTTGGAGCAACATACTGCTTCTGTTTAGAAATAGAGAAATACTGTAGAATCACACAAGTAGTTATATCAGCAAACATTACCTGAGAAGCTTATATGTCCTTAATATTTTATCAAAATCTCTACTACTCACAATAACCCTGTAGATAAATATTATTATTTCGTTTTTTACAGTAATAACGCTAATGTGTAGGATTTGTCCAGAATAGGACAACGACAGGATTCAAACGTAGGACTGTCTGTCTTCAAGTCAGTGCCTTTCCTATTACACACTATTTCTGTAAAAATAAATGTGTTATATTTTATTGGTCACATGCTCTATATTACTCTATTAGGTGCTTTAATGATTTTATCTCATTTAATCCTTCTAACAACCCTATGAGTTAGGAACCATTACCATCATGTCTGTATTTACTATAGGTGATGAAACAGAAGCATAAAGACATGGCCCAAGGTCACATAGGAAGAAGGGAAGTAAGGATTCGAACACAGGTATCTGACTATGATATCCTCTGTTATACTACTGCTTTTCCAATGATGGAAATGATAAATCTGACAACATGACGGTAACACCAGTACAAGGCTAGAAGTGTGATTTTGGTGTGCTAAATGATCTTACAAGAAAACATCTTTCCTGTCTCCAAAAGGGACACAGTAGCATCTACTGTTTGACACATCAAACCCAAATGCAGCTATCTGGTAATGCAAGATACGCTGCCATGCCCACACCCCACCCCCAATCCTATCAGCATCATTTCCCAAGAATTTCCAAAGACCCAGTCTATGGAACATCAACGTGTCTCGAGGTGATTGACCAGTGTCCTAGGGGAAAAGATTTCACAAACAGAGTTTGGAAAAAGCTCAATTCCACAAACTTGGTTTTTTTTGGGGGGGAGGGGGTGGGGGAGGTTATTTTATTTTTTATAGACAACAGTATTTTTCAGGGATCATTAATCCAATGTGTGCTCTGAACCTCCGAATTCTAGAAGTAACTGCAAATTTCTCCAATTTATTTAATATCCAAATTTTATGTGTGGTGGAACACCTATGGACCCCTTCATAGGATGTTAATTTCTACAGGTAAAAGCTGCTGTGTCCACACTTACCTATTCCTGCTCTGGAACCCCCCAGCGTGCACTTGCTCTCTCTCTCTCTCTCCCCCCATTCTCTGTCCATGGAATGCCTTTCTCTTTTCTGTCAAACCAGGCCTTTCAGCTCTTACTCAATCTCACTCAAAAGATCTCCTAGAGGACACTTTCTCTATGTGCTGTATCTCTTGGCTTCCTGTTTGATTCCCAGAGCACCCAGATTTTTTTCTGTAAAAGGTTATTTATAGTTTTTTGTGACAAACACAGGTATAAACATCTTTAACCAGAGGAATCTGTACAAATTTAAGAAACATCATTTGGATTAAAAAAAAAAAAAACAATTAAAAAAAAAAAACAATTTGCTCTACCTCTATAGTGAACTATGCCTCTATAGTGAAATATCCAATATCTAGGGTAAACACTAGATTTCAGGTTCTTTCCTGGGAGCGGCATCTTCTCTTCCAAAGTTGTATCCTCAGGCTCTTGCAGAGAGCTTGCCATAAAAGAAGGGCTGACCATATTTGCCCCAATTTTGAAAACCAAACATGTTTCTTAGGAGAAATAGAACTATACCTAAATAACTATGATATGAGATGGCAAGTCATATTAGAGGGGAGATCTGTATCTTGGATTTTTGCTTTGTTTTGCATTCTATTGTGTTATTTTAGACCACGTTCCTCTAGAAAGCAGAGCCTGGCACAAGACCCTGTATGCAAATAGCTTATTTGGGGAAATGATACCAAGCTGAAAACTGGGAAATTTCAGTACAAAGTGCATTGGTCATAACTCTGATCACCTGGGGCTCAACTCCCGTGGAAAATGTTGAAGAGCCCTATAAAATGAACTTCCGAATTACCTGCCTTAGGGATGCAATAGTTCTTCTCTGCCACTGGCTAAGGGTTGCCCTACGGCTTATAACCCTCTAGCACTTCCAGGCAATGCACATTTTGAGTAACCTGAGGTTTTTGCCCCAGGGCAGAAAGAAATATGTGATGCGGCTGAAGTGAACACCATCAGATTTAACCTGAATAAATGCAGATGCTTCAGAAATGATCAAAGAAAAAGACGGGTAGAGGGTATGAGGAAAAGCCCAAGACTAAGGTGGGTTTGTGTCTCCACTTTCACTCAACGGAGTGTGGCCCCTTTGCCTGGCCTGCATCCATAATGGCAGGGGCAGGAGGAAGAGTGTTAACTAGACATGTGGAGATAGAAGAGCTTTGGATGAAAGCCCCTGAGAAAGGGAAACATTATTTCAGAATAACATTTGCAAAGAATTTCACCAATCAAGTTAGCAGATACAAATATTTACGTATCACTGATTCTTTTTTGTGTAACAGCCAACATACTTTTACAAAATAAGTGTATGACCTGCTATTCTATCGCCAAGAAACCAAATGCAGCCCTCATGGACATTTGTATAAAATTACAGACATCATCGGGGCGCCTGGGTGGTTCAGTCGTTAAGCGTCTGCCTTCGGCTCAGGGCCTGATCCAGGGTTCTGGGATCAAGCCCCACATCAGGCTCCTCCACTGGGAGCCTGCTTCTTCCTCTCCCACTCCCCCTGCCCGTGTTCCCTCTCTCGCTGGCTGTCTCTGTCGAATGAATAAATAAAATCTTAAAAAAAAAATTACAGACATCATTTTTTTAAAAACACAGAAAAAATAACTTTACCTACCAAAGTACCTCAGCAGATAGAGAAATTACCGTGAACTCAGTTATGTAACACAAATTCTAGTGACTTTTCTTAACAAAGAAGGAAAGAGCAGGCACTCCGGTCTTAAGTTTAGATTCTCTCTTGATGTCACAAAATATCTGGTATGAATAAGAGCTTTGGAATGGTTGAATGGAATCAAATGATAAATTGTCTCCTCAGCCATATCTTTAAGGGGGAAGACAGAAAAACATGAATTTTTTTCCATTTAAAAGGCACGAGAAAATGAGAGAAAAATACTCAGGAAGAAGAGAAACATCAGAGAAACATCAAACTTGCAAGGACCCAAAAGTTAGAAAGAAAAGAAAACTTGCTGCTTATCCTTAATCACAAGTGACTTATTTAAATAGACAAAATGACAGGCTGACCTCCATCTATTTTAACTGCCAAATCCTATCAGCAGGGTGTGATTACCTCCCAAGACCACCTTCTGGGGGGGGGGGGGGGT
>NW_024424675.1:12623983-12683135 GCF_017311325.1 Ursus maritimus
AGTTCTCAAGCCTGCCCTGAGAATCCTTGACATTCCTTCCTCCATCCAGAAATCCGGAATTCTTCTAAGGAAACATTTGTGGCCATTAAACCAATTGGAGTTGAACCCATGTCCTAGAGGTTGACAGGACAATTTATTAATGTGCTATATAACCAAGTCTGGATTTTAAAAAGATCTCAGAGACTTTTTTTCTTCTTGTTTTTTAAAGTTTTACAAGATGCTAGTATTCTCAAGATCTATATCTGAAGGAAGAGAAATAGCAGTTTCTGGCCTAAAATTTCTTGTTATTAATTTAAAGATTTCTTTTATTTCAAAAACAGAATTAGAGGGAATTAAGCCCCAGGAAAAGTTAACTAAAATTATGTCTCTTGAGTTAAAAGGAGACCTTGAAACTAGTATAAAACAGCAGACATACTTTCTGCAACTATATAA
Source organism: Ursus maritimus (assembly GCF_017311325.1). Taxonomy (NCBI): domain Eukaryota; kingdom Metazoa; phylum Chordata; class Mammalia; order Carnivora; family Ursidae; genus Ursus; species Ursus maritimus. The sequence continues at coordinate 12,624,416 of NW_024424675.1, forward strand.
CTAAAAAGAGCTAAATGAGATTATTCCTTCAAGTAAAGCCATCATCTTACATGGCAGCCTTTTACACTCAGATAAGAAAATAATTAAACCTCTGAGTTTGTATTTCCCTACTTAATGGAATAATTTTCCAGGCAAAATGAACTATGTACATGTATGTGTTTCTTATCTGGGAGAACAAAATATATTGTAATGCCTCATCTTCTCAAAAATTAGAATTGGGAAGATAGATATAAATACCTCTAGAGAATTAAGAAGTAAATAAACCTGCTACTCACTGAATCTTCAAAATTTTGCGCTATGCACTCAATCTCAGCAATTTCTAATCAAAATCCAAACCCAGACAAATGATTTTATTAATGCAAAATTTTAAAGACATAGATCTTTTCATATCTAAGAGGTGTTTTGAGTTAAATTACCAAGAAGCTTCTTCTGAAGATCAGAAATCATTTTCTGAATCACCCAAACATCCTTAAACTTTTTCCTGTAAATGCAACTCTAGGATTCCCAAGGCATTAATTGGATAATTGAAATCTCTTACATTGGCGACTGAGGCTACCCTTTATGTTTCCAGCTATTCTCCAGAGCAAGGAAAAGCTCTTAGACTATGATATAATGCCACTCTATTGCTTTAGTCTTGCCTAAAATATATTACCCATGGACCATCATGATTTTTCCCTTAAGCATACAATTTAGCATTCCAGGCATTAATCTCTGTTGGATTAACAAAGAAAACACTTCATATTAAAGCAATGAAAAGTTGTTTATGTTCAAAATGATGAAAAGGAAATTCTCCCATATTTTAACTTTCCATGTCCCTGGTGAATAAAGAAAACATCCCAAGATAAAATGACATTTCAATTATCCTAAGTAAAAAAAGGGCACACACGAGCGCACGCACGCGCACACACACACGGAAACCACAATATATCCTATGTGGACCTGAGGGTGTTTTCTTTGTTCTTTTTAGTTCAAGATGAAACAGCTGTTCATTGTTTAAAATAGCATTTCACATTTAGATCTTTTTCGCGTCAAAAGGAAGCCATCTTATCCTTCCAGTTTGCTAACATTAGAGAGGAGTAAACACTCATTTCCTACATATATTATTTATAATGCAGACTTGTGAACTTTCGCATCCAGCATCAGACTGACCCCTCTCCTACTAGGTTTTGAACCTTCCTTCCCCTGACCCCACAACAGACCAGAGTAACCTGAAGGTCATCTTTTCCTTTAATTCATTTTTTTAACACATGTTTCCTCATTGCAATCCAGCAGCTCTGACTAATCCAAGGGTTACTCCTATAAAAGGTGGAGATGGCAGTTATTTTATGACATTATATCAGTAGGCTGATATGAGTGTCTCAAAAGAAACTTCTTAATGGCAGTTAAATCTTTACAAGGGTCTCATGTTTCCACTCCTTCACTCAGAAGCCCAGATTTCTGTAAGTACCTGCCAATCCGATTTGAAAACTGCATCTTCGTTCTTTGAAACACACACACACATACACACACACACACACACACACACACACACCACACTTTTATAACTAGCAGTTCTCAAGCTGTTTAAACTAAGGTAGCTTGAAACATGCTCACAGACCCTTAAAGTAAACAGGCAGAAAGAGATACCTCTTGCAAAGGGGTATTTTAAAAATAAATCCTCTGCCCTTAATTTAGGGAAGATTTTGAAACCTGTCACACTAAAACTGAAAGGTCCACTTAGGTTCAATGCAAGCTCCAATGCCCAACTCCTTTACTGATAAAAAAAGTTAACTGCCTGCTAAATTTAAATGGCAAAAAAATTCCTAAAATATAGTTAGCAGTTAACAAGGAGACACCCAGGAATTTTTCTTCTTACATATTCAGATGGTACTGCAGAAAGACTATAATGGTACTGTTATATTGTGTTTTTCTAGAAATACAAATAGTTTCAAGATTTGTATCCAAATTGTAAAATCCCTTTAATGAAACACAAAAGCTAGAAAATAATCATACAATTCAAAGAACAAAACTTAAAAACTGGCTAATCTCAATCCATCAATTTACAGAGAAGGAAACTGAGAGAGATTAAAGGCCTGGTCCACAATACATTAATAAGATTTTCCTGTTTGTTGAATGAATTACATGACTGCTCACTTTGTTGAACAGAGAGAGCCTGAGACACTGGAAATAAGCCAGCATAATCAAAATTGTCAACTCGATTCAATTTTTAAAAAATTAACATCGAAATTGAACCAGTGGTTATTTGTCCTAACCTAGTAAAAACCAAAACCACTGAATGATGAGGGTTTTTTGTTTTTGTTTTCCACTTACTTATTTTGGTTCATGGAAGATGACTTCAAACTTCACACAATTTTTCCAATATATTAAAGGCTGACATTTTGTGCATTATTCCATATTTCCTCCCTGCTTTTGAATATTTATTCATTCAAATGTAGCTTTCATATCCTCTAGCTCCTCTATGAAACCACTTCTTTTCACCACAAGTGATCTGAATTTTATCTCCAGTCATTTTAGGAGTTTGTAAAACATGAATATAATAATAGTCAAAAGAGAATGGGAAATTCATTTCAGAAGTGATTTGTAACCTTTCCCTCTTCCCCATCTCTAAATACCACTGTTCTCTTTTGGCTACTAGTGCTGGGCATTTATTCTCTATTTCTCATTTTGCCCACTAAGAAAATGGGGAAGAATCTAAAAGAATGGGCCATGTCTGGGATCCGGCTGGTTCCCACCCTATGGAGACCCTGTCTCGCCCACGCAAGTGGCACCCCATAACCTTATTTCCACTGACATTTTTTTTTTTTTTTTGCATCTTAGAAAAACTGGGCACTAGGAAGTATGTACTCCCCCAGGATCTTGAATTTACCCAATCAGGCCTTACTCAGCAGCTCAGTGTCTTAACAACCCTGGCAAAATGACATGGGTCATATTTTCACATGGATGAACTGTTCCTGAACAATTTCTCCAGTGTGTGAGGTACAAACAGGCTTTTCTTCAACATCAGGCATGCATGTCTTCCCCGCCTCTTGCTTTTTAACAAACATATGTATTGTGACCAGTGCAAAAGAAATTCTATTCCCCATTAATGTTTGAATTTCTCTCCTACTCACCCCCTTTTTTCTGTCCCCTTCAGATGTCTCTCTCGACATTTCAAGATATCAAAAAAGTGCAAGACCTCTGTCCAGAATTTTTTTTTTTTTTTTGCCTGTAGAAATAGATGAAGTTGTGTGCCTAATTCATTTTCCCTTGTACTCTTTCTACATAGGAATTTGGAGCAAGGAGTATCGATTTCCACAGTCATTTTGGCACTTAAAAATCTGCATCTTCTTCCTCCCTGGAATTGCTCATTGTTGTTAGGGGCCACTCTATTTCATGAAATGCCAAGTTTGGGACTGGAAGTGGGCCCATTATAAATTAAAATTTTAGATATAACTATACCATAACTGTTGCTTGTTCTGCTTTCAAAAAAGAATGGCATCCCCAAATAATCTCTGTATCTGCCACATGGTATCTAAGTAATAAAACATCTTACTTATGTTGCACTATCGCACACAGTAGACGAACCATAAATATTGTTAAATGAATGAAGAACTTGACGAGGAATCAGACCAGCNGGAATTCCACTTTTTCTTATTTTTTCTTTTAGTCATACCCCCTAATTATTCCTTATAAATTTACTGTAGCTGTAAAACATTCTTTCCTGGGGGGAAAAAGCTTACTTCATTAAAGATAGTGTAAAATATGTTCCAGGGAATCAGACTTCTTATTCTTAAAAGCAATGAAGAAGAAATTATTTCCATGATGTCACACAATGTATTTCAAAATATCGTCAATCTGGAGTTGAGTTACAGGTACTTGATAGTTCAACTTGACTGTCATTCAGTGGCTCTGTTCACAAACTCTCATCTTGAGAGTCCTCCTAATGTCAGCATGATCAATAATAGGAAGCTGGGTCCACAGAATCATTTATCTGAATGGAAGAAAAAGACAGCCATCAATTATATAAGAAGCTATTAATTCCTTCTCCAAAGGTAATTTTTTTTTTTAAAGATTTTATTTATTTATTCGACAGAGATAGAGACAGCCAGCGAGAGAGGGAACACAAGCAGGGGAAGTGGGAGAGGAAGAAGCAGGCTCATAGCAGAAGAGCCTGATGTGGGGCTCGATCCCAGATCGCCGGGATCACGCCCTGAGCCGAAGGCAGACGCTTAACCGCTGTGCCACCCAGGCGCCCCTCCAAAGGTAATTTTTATGAAAAGACTGAAGGATCACATAGGCTCATTTCTGAGAAAGAAATTACAAAGTGTAAAATCCAAGTGATGATACTAGAAAAAGAGTCTCAAGAAATCAATTTTCCTCCTTTGTGGATCTACTACACTCATCAGTGTGTTCTGTTTGAATTGTGTCTGGGGCTTATTTGCTGAATATAGGCATGCATCTGTTTTGAAACAATCCCCTGATAGGCTTCCCATCATCAGTTTAATGACCCAAATTTTATGACTCTCTCCGGGCCCTTGAACATTGGGAGGTGCTTTAATATCTGTTGTGAAAAAGAAGAAAATATCACATTTCTGTTGGCTCAAAACAAAGAAATGCCTTAATGGCATATCCTGTTTTCTTAATACCAATCCTATCAATGACAAACTTTTGAGTTTTCCAGAGAAAAAGTGTGAGTACAATCTAATTCTTCCTCAATGATAAAAACAAAATGATCTTGGACGCCAAGATAATTACTGGACCATTCAAGAAGCCAATGAATTCTTGCCCACATTTTTCAGAACAAAGGGGTACAGTCTGTCTCGGGAACCATGTGAAATAATCCAAGAATTTTTAAGGTGCCTGCCCTGAAATATGCAGATGAAGAAAAAGTCCATTTCAATGTTTATTCAGTTCTAGTAGTTTATTAATGCTTCCTTTTTACTAATAACATGAATTTAAGGCTCATATTCACTCACCCAGATAGTTACAAATTGTCACAGGAGTTCAAAAGCTAATGTGATAGTTACAACTGCTTACCCATATCTTTAAACTAGACATCTCTTAGCCACATGGCCAGAAGGTTCATAATTAATGAATTAATGAAAGAATGCAGCAGTTTTGTAAGTGTAACAAAAGATCCTAAAGGATGGTAACATATGTGTCTTGTTTTACCCATCAAAGCACCCCCTCACATACACATTAACCGCAAGATATCTCCAGAGCCCCCCAGTCAAGTGACACAGAAACTGCTCACTGCCTAAGATCGCCATCATCCAGTTCTCCAACATAGCCACACAGAAAATCATACAGTGGCTTTCTAGAATTTTGGCAAAATATGGTTGGCAAACTGGCCAGATCCTACAGAAGTCACTTCCAAAGAGAAGCAGGACAGGGTAAGCATGTGCTTGAGACCTTCTTCCATATCATCTGCAGGTAGGCTGGGATGTCAGAATAACTAAGAAGCCCCTCTTGAGAAAGTCACCCTCTAGTCCTGTCTTCTTATCTATAAAGTGATGACCGGACCAGTAGGTTATAAATTCAGAGCGGCTTATGCATAGAGTCGCCAGCAAAAGGAATTTGTTTACCATACAGTTAGTTTCATTTCCTCTCAAAAATCATGAAAAGAGTCCATCCAACAAGTCTGGAAAATAATCTGACTGAATTATTAAAAACATTAACTACTTTAAACATTTTTTCAACCCTTATTGATTTTAAGTCATCCACTGAGATATCCCAGCATAATATGTCTGTTAATTTAGAAAAAAACCCATAAACACAAACCTTGGGAAATTCCTTTTCAGGTGTCACAGATTCTTTTCAATATTTTGCATATTGGTCAATCTTCAAATATGGATTTGGCCTTTGGAAGGGACCAAACATCATTAAGTATTAATCGTGTAAATAGGGTGGGTGGTGAAAGTGGACAGTGCAAATTTAGATCAAAAATGAAGTGTGACTATAAATATAACAAGACTGCTTTTCCTCTGCCAATCACAAGCCAAGCCTGGGGGCAATTCCAAGGTTGAAGCTATGGATGAGAGGGTGATCTGACAGGGACAGCTGTCATCAGTCATCCTGTTGACCTTCGGGGTTAATTCACCTGATCTGGCTGGCTGACTAAGGGTCATCTCCATTCGCCCTCACTACCCCATGGGCATCCCTTTTGAAACTCCTTGAATGATAATAAAAAAAAAAATGAAAAGAGAGCCCTTCTTTCATCAGGAATGACAATTAATTCTTTCAACAAATGTATATTGAGCTTCTCCTACGTAGCAAACATTGTCTAATATACACTGGTAAACAACACAGATTAGAATCCTATGCTCTAGGTACGGACATAGAGAATAAAAAGGAAACAAAATCTACAAAAATTTTAAATGGCAATACATGTAATGAAGAAAAATATGGGGACATCAGATAAAGAAAGACATCATATTAGGAAGTTAAAACAGGCTTCTCTCCAAGAAGGCAACATTTCTACTAAGATCTGAATGATGAAAAGGTGCCAATTATAAGAAACCATGGGGAGTATTTCCAAACTGAGGGAATGGTAAACCAAGTTCTAAGACAAGAGATAAACCAGGTGGTTTCTTTGAACTTCATAGTCAAGTACCACATGCCTGAGTATAACGAGTAAGGCCCATTATATATCCAAATAATTGTATTCTTCTGCCACAAGCATCACATCATTGACATTCTCAAAAGCAGCATCTGAGCAATAGGTATGAATCTTCCAAAGGTGACCACCTGGAAATACACAACATTACCTTGCTTTGAAATGATCTTGGGTGTTAGAATTAAAACAAGATATTCCCTTAGAGTCACACCAATGGAAATTTAACAGATTTCTGAAAAGATGACAGTAGCCAGTATTTAATTTGGGATTTTTTTCTAGACATAAACATTACTTCCTGCTCAGGCAAGCTTGAGAAGATGGGATCAAGGGAGTTTTGTGGTCCAGTGAGCAAAGGATGGGAAAATCAGAAAGATTCTGAGTTATAATCCCAGTTGAGCTACCAGGTGACCTTTAGGCAAGTCATTCGACCTCCCTGTGCCTCATGCTCCCAGCTGGAAAATTGGATAAGACCAGCAGGATATCACTGAAAACCAGATGCTGTACCAAACCCAAGCTTTCCCAGCTAAATAAATTACCACTGAAGAGATGGGGTGTGGGGGGGGGATCCAACATATCAGCCCATGTGAAATGCCCAATTAATGACATTTGGTCCCTCCTTATATTTAAAAGTTATTAATTTCTCCTATATTTATCAAATAAATTAATAAAATGAGTAATTCAAATGACAGTACTATTTCCTGAGATACTTAGAAGTGTCACTCTAGCTTACATTTACTTTGCCATAGCATACTTGCAGGTTAATAATTGTTACAATCCCAGTCTTGCCTCATTACACCTTCCCATGACAAGTCACACCAGTGTCAATGACACACAGCTAGAACAACAAAGAGAAGGCCGAAACAGGAGTTTATTTCCCCATTTTTCAAACAAAATAAACTTGTAGGTTCTATGTGAAACAGAACAACGATGTTTTGTAAGTATTAATAAGATATTTAAATGGAGAGAAAAATTTCCATCATTCATTAGAATGTTTTGTCTATATCAATAATGAGTAATATTGTGCTTACAAAGACCAATTCAGGAAACACAAAAGTATTTAAAACTGAGGATTTTTTTTTCAGTTTAAATTAAAACACCTTTATTAAGTCTTTTGGGAAAAATATGTATGTATATGTATTCATTCAAGTTAAATTATTTACTACATAGAATAGAGATACAGAAACTGATACTCTATGATAAAGTTAATATTTGAGCATTTCTGAGAAGTAACAACATACTGATTCCATAACTTGAAATTGGACCACAGGTGGTAACACAGGCTTCAAACATCATCAGTATGCAAACCTGCTCAACACAGGTGTATACCATTCCAAATATCTGCATATTTAGGAATATCTGGGTATTTTTCATTTTCCACTTGGATATTTTTGATGTCATGTGAACGTACATAGAAAGGAAATTAATTAAGCTAGCTAAAGATATTAAAAGTATTTATGGCAGGTGCCAGCATTTGCCTAACATTACACCAAAGGATTATACACATAGAATGTATGTGGAATGAAAAATCACTTTAAGTGCTCTCCTCTCTCCTCAAAAATTTAACAAACAATAGCCCTTTTCCTCTGGGAGACTTGTGGGGGAGCAGTGATGCCTTCTTGGATTAGACTGCCTGTGAATAAGACAGCTTTTGGGTGGTTGCTTTCCTTTTTCCTCAGTCTAGTGATATTCCAGACAGATGCTAAGGTTGCTTTGTTTTATTTTTGAATTAAATGTTGCTGGCTATTCTTTGATCTTAATTCTGATAAAAGCATTTTTTTTCACCTAAGAATAAGTTTTTATTTCCTTAAAAATCCATGGACAATACTCCTGCATGATGGACAAGTGGCTAAAGCTTATGCAGGTGAGTGACCTTGATAAGGTTGCCTAATATCGCAGAGACTCATTCTCACCCATCTACAAAATGGAAAAGGTAAGAATAATCTCAAAAGACTATGATAAAGATCACTAAAATAAAAGTGTTTTGCCAATTATACCATGGTATAGGAATGTTGCTTCTTATTGTTCTTGAGTGTTTATCTTCATGAGTTTGCCTTAAGGGAGTTACCCAATTAGGTAGCTCTTCATTTCCACTTGTACCACCTAACAGATGCCTAACTGGACCTGAATCAGTTACTCCAGATGAACCAGCCAGGCATTTCCTGAGATGCCCAAATCCTGGGAGAGCCAACCAAGGGACCAAGGGAAGCCACCTGTATATGCATTGGCCCCATCCCATCATTCCTCCATCTACAATTATTAGCTATAAGCTTTACATTCGGGAAACAACAGGAGTAAGTAACTGGCATTATTTAATATGTACCAAATCAAGTGGTATATATTTTTCCTCTGCTCATTTTCAGCAGGACATCTTCTGTTTTGTTCTTAAGCATGGGTAAAGATCTGGAACAACTCTAGCCAAAAGAAATGACAATAATAACTAAGTAAGATGTAGAGAAGAAGAGAGGGAGAAAAGGAGAGGGAGAGAGAGAGGAAGTGAAGGAGGGAGGGAGGAGGGGAGAAGGATAGAGAGAGAGGGAGAGAGAGATTGAGAGAAAGAGCAAAGTAAATTTTGGAAGACGAAAGGGCAGGGAAAGAAAAGAGCAAGTCCCCGCAAAATCACAAGCAGGTACACAAACTGTACACTTGGAAGCTTGTACAGAAATATATAAATCAACTATCAGTCATGTTCAGAAATCAAAGACACTCAAGGTCAGTAATTATCATACGACACTAATGATGGCACTTTAAAACAGAGAATATTATGAAATAACCAACACCCTTACAGGATAAGTGTTAGAGATCTTCTGAATGGAGGTTCTAAAGACTAATATATCTAAGTTTTTCACAGCCAGAAATTAGGTAAGGTTTGGAAGGAAAAAAATTATGTTATATTTTATCATGCAGCTAGATGATCCTTTATGCCATTTTTCTTCTCCTATACTGAGGTGTCATTTAAAAAAAAATGTTCATAACTCTCTCTATTCTCTTAGCTCTAAACTCATTATCACCAGAGCACTTACATATGCTAGCCAAGCTTAGAGCTGTGGTAAATAATGCTAACACATAATTCATTTTCAAAGAATAACTGTTAAAAAATCAATGGAATATGGAAATATCATCATAATGGAAATTTTTGCGTAACACGTGTATTTTAATATCTTGGTCTGGCAACATTTGATAATTAGGACATAGCTTCAACAGAATGAAGACATGTCGATGTGCAACATACATTTTTTCAGGTATTATGCTTATTATGTTTATGTTATGTGCTACCCAAACAACTGGCTTAAATCTCATAAAACAATGTAACATTAGAGGATGAAGTCAATCTTTTCTTGCTCTAATAATTCTTGAAACTAGTTTGCACATATGGACAACCCTAGTCATAGGGTTACCCATAAAAAGATATGATAAAACTTGGGAAACTCCCATCATGCTTTGTTCAGTTAGTATCAAGAGCATTGAAGAGTTTTCCCCCACCCTAATCCCCATAGTGGTATTGGTAAAGAATTGATAAAGGTGGCATGCCTACACACTTTTGTCATTTAACTGAAAGCAAATCACATTTTTACTATGTGAAGATTTTGATGAAACAGTATAAAGTATTTCAGTGGTGCCCAGTAGAGCTTCTTAGGTTAATAACATGCAGTTTAAAGATTTTATTTATTTGTTTGTTTATTATTTATGAGCAATCGAGTGTATCTGCACACAAGGGGGGGGGCGGGGAGGAGAGGGAGAGAACTACAAGCAGACTCCAAGCTGAACACACAATGCAGGACTTGATCTCACGACCCCGAGATCATGACCCTAGCCAAAACCAAAAGTCAGATACTTAACCGACTAAACCACCCAGCACCCCAATAATATGCATTTACAACCTCTCAAAATAATAGCCATTTTATGCAATAGATTATGATGGGATCTTAAAGCCTGCCTGATCTATTGAGTTAATATGAAGGATATTTGCAAAATAAAAGTGACTGGTTTTCTTTAGAAAGAATTTGTGTTAGCTGATTTATATCCAATATATCCTTAATTATTAATGTAAGCCTATAATGCCAAGTTGATCACTCCTTAACTCAAAACAAGTATCAAAATAAGTAAAGTTCATAAATCCAAGATTCCTAAAATTAAAATTCGTGGTGGAAATATATGGGAAGAGGCATAGCTTTAGCTCATAAAATTTGGTCTGTTTCAATGGCAAAGCTTCTAAAACTAGTTTATTTCATAGGCAGGCTACTAAGTAGGTAACTAGAATCAGCAGCACATATTAACTGATATCATATGATACACAAAAGCCAACCTCAAATATTACCTTTGATATATTATGGCATCCTATATTTTCCAAAGCAGCTCATTTCACATTTGGATGCTTGCCAAGTTCTCTGAACTTTACCTAGTACTTAAATGTGGCTTTTAACCATGACTTGCATACATATTCCAAAATTTACTGTCTGCCTTATTATGCTTTCTGTGGTAACAACTACTCATTTGTGCTGACTCATGCTCAATACTTGGTCTATGATGGCTAATACTATTTTCTTACCTATGCAAAAGAAACTCAATTATTCATTATATTTGTATATTTGTTCATTAGAACACTCCCTTAATTTCTAAAATTTTAAAAAAGTATGATAATCTAGACTTTCATTTCCATTCCTGGTCCCAATTGCCAAGAAGATTCGATTTACATTTTTCTCCACCACATCATTTGGTCCCTTATCCACACTTCTTATAAATGCAACTATTTCTCATGAAAGAGAATTACAATACAGGACATTCTGCTTGGTCTGGATCCTGCCACCACCAAAAGGTACATTATGTACGTCAGGTTTATGATACCGTTATCTTTCAGCCATTCAAGCATAGCAATGAAAAATGAAGCCCACCACGCAATCTTTATCTCCAATGTCATCTGCAGACCCACAGCTGCCTAACAACCTTACACCTCCTCCTGGATGTCCTAATGACATCTCAGACTTTAATGTCTGATACTGATCCCCTATCTCTTTGGCACACTTGTCCCACTTTCTGTCTCCCACTCATCAGGGAATGGCAACACAAGCAACCGGTTTGTTGCACTGCATGAGAATAGGGCAGAATCACCCAAATTTTCTGACATTCAGTCAACAGTGATTCCCAACTGCGTATAACTATACAAAATCTCTTGACTCTCTCCCTTCATGCCTATCTCTCTTGCTATAGCTTCTCAATTCAGGCCTTCCTCACCTCTACGAAATGCCAGTCAATCTCTCCACAGCTGCCAGAGTAAACTATTAATATGGAAATCTGTGTATATCACTTCCTCTGTGGATGCTTTAGAGGTTTCCTGTTGGTATCATCATAAAAACCAAGCTCTTTGGCAAGATATAGAAATCTCAAAAATTGGTTCTTACCTGCCTCCCTAGTCTGATCTATCAACAGTCCCACACTCCCATCCAATTCTTTACAACCATCATTACAACCCTACCCATCTTTAAATTTTCAATCTATTCTCACACCTCTTCCCGGTTACATCTAATGGTTTGGCTTCTTTTAACATTCTCATGTTCCTTCACCTAATTAGTTCTATTTATCCTTAGAAATTCACTGCAGACATCCCTTCCTTCTAGAAACCTCCCTGGACTTGGACCCAGTGTAGAGGAATGGTACCTCCAGATCCCCTTCTGCCTACCCTCTAGCATTTTCATTCACTCTTCACAGTTAAAACTGCACAACAGTTGTTTCACTTCTTTGAATTACATTTCCACTTGCCTGTCCTCACAGACCTTCACATAATCAAAATGTAAGTTCTTTGAAGTCAGGGACACTGGCCTCCAATTCTTTACATGTAATATAACACCTAATGCAGTTTCTTGCAAATGGGAGGTGTTCAGTAAGTGGTGGTTATATAGGCAAATGAAATTAATCAGTTAATTTTCAACTATATACAAACTCCCCCTCCCTTTTGTGTGTCTGTCTTTTTCCACCAGAGTTTTTCAAAGGTTTTTAATGACTGGCTACATTAGCAAAAATAATTTGAGATCACTTTCTACTTTATTTGGCCAATTCTTCGAAAGAGCAGCAGAGAACAGGGAGAAACAAAAAGAGAAAAAGAGAGAAAAAGCAGACTCAGGTAAGTCACAAACTGTCCAATAGCTTTTTGTGCATTAAGAACTACATGTCCTTCAAAGATGTCATAAAGTTTTATAATCGTAACTTCATTTTCCAAAGTCTGTGACATTGGGGTCAGATTCCAGGTAGAAGAAATAGGCAGGAAATGTACACCACATCACTTAAAGGGTTCTGTCAAAATTCCTACCTCCTGGCAAATGTTCAAGTGCTAGCTATCTTCTGTTTGCTCCTCCAGATCCACATTCTGCTCTTCTCCACTCTGTACTATATATAATCTCTAATCCAGTAGTTTCCAGTTGAGTTCACCCATGAGGAGCCCGAGGAGGAAATGGGTGGAAGAAAGAAGGTGAGGGGAGATTCTGAGTCTCCTCTCTCCCTCTCTGCAAGGTCACCCTGAGCAGCTGAAAGCAACTGATCCCGTCAGGGCAGCTTCCTGTACATGGCCCACTCCAAGTAATGGTAACAACATAGATTTCTCCTCATCCCTTCAAGAGTAAGTAACAGATTACTAACCCCAGGTTACTACCCTATGCCTTGCGGTTATTCTGCACCCCACCTACACCTTTGTAAATAGTCCCTTTTTATAAACCTATCTCATTAATCAAGTCATTCATGTATGCCTTGTTTCCCATTGGGATTCTGATGGATACACACCCTTCTCATTACTCTTTAAATGATTCCTTATTTTGCTGACATTATCATTTGAATTATGCTTCTAGATTAAGGCAATAACCCCAAGTGGAAGAAGACAATATGTGAAAGAGGTGTACATTAACCCATTAGGATCCACTGAAAGTTTTAATAGATATGTTACATTTCCTGAGGAAAATGGGACTATTTACAATGAAGAAGGAAGCATACACATTGCTCCTACAAAAGTGACTACAGAAAGATACTGAAAATTTAGAATGGATGAGGGTAAGATGTCAGGTAGACAAACCAAAAGGTGTGTGTATGTATGTGCGTGTGCGTGTGTATGTATGTGCGTGTGCGTGTGTGTGTGATGCTATCATCTGGGAGAAAGACTAGCTTTTTAAAGATGTAAAGATTTTAGGCCAAGCGGTTACCACTCCATGCCTGACTTGACTCTGTATCCATGTTGCACAAGTCATCCCCATTCCAGCCTAGAGCAGGTGCTGCTATTTCTGTGTCACTGATGTCCTGCCCACATCCAATAAGCCTAAGGTCTCAGATGGACCCACCCACCTTCACAGAGACAGGCCCCAGCGGGAAAGAGAATTTTTCAGATTGTAGAAAGCGGAGTTTGCTTAGGCCCATAATAGCAGTTTAAGTTTGAATTTCTTCTTGTATTTCCAAGGATTAAATGTGATCTGATCTCAGGATATGACTGAAAACTCCTGATGGCAAGTGTCAGGCCAGGTACAGCCTCATATTGTTGGCAGAATGACTTTGGGCTGGCACCCAACAAAGTCTTGGCCAAATGAACTATGACCTAAATGGTTTAATCATTTATAGTGGGGGTTTTGGGGAGGTAACCTATGAAAATTGTCTTTAGTTTTAACTGGGGAGGAAGGGATAAAGGAAAAGAGGGTGGTTTGAGGGAAGAAGCATGCTTAATAAGAGCATTTTAAAAAAATTCTAGAACTAGTTCTGTATCTTATGCGATGCTAGTCAAATGTAATTATACTCTTCCTCTATAAAATAAAATAATAACTCCCTTATAGGCTTATTGTAAATATTAAATTCTGGTTTCTTTCTTTTCATTTCAAGCATCCATCCAATTCTGAAATTCAAAATGACCTTCTTAAGGACAGGTTAATTCTTTCTCATTGTTGCTTCAATACTAGATTTCTGCTTATCTAGGCACCTGTAGCTTTGTTTGCTCCACCCACCCCCAATATCTGATAATCTATAAAAACCAAAGTAGTATATAGTTGTGTAAAACAGGTCTGTCTAAAGTCTTCTGGTATAAATCTTTACAGACCAAGGAGTTGCTTTATGAAACATTTTAGGTTTAATTAAGCTCTTCTCACTAATGACGTCCTGGAAGTGAACAGTTTTCATTTCTTCTGAGCAGGGACCCCAGAGTCAGCCAAGAAGCAACTTTTCTTACATGAACCCCACAAGAAATATTAGAGTAGAAGATGACCACTCAGTCACTTGGCATTAAGTCATTCTCTTGAAGATACTGCCAACAAGGGTTTAAATTGTATTGGTGGTTTTTGTGAGTTGGACCCTAGTCAACTAAGCTCTTGACTCAAACCACCAACTCATTTCACATAATTGACTGCACAGCCCTCAGTCTGCAACATTTTTCCAAGACTTACCTTGTAGAGGCGGGATTTGAATCAGTGCCCTCAAGGCAATAGACTTCAAAAGTACACCATTAATAACCTCTGCATTCCATTCACACTAGATAAGGCCTTCTGGGTTGGGGGGAAATTCACGGGTTTTATCTATTTGGGTTGGCATCACTGTTCAGCCAAGCCTTGGCTAGCCAGTTCATTTCACCCCAAGCCACAAGTCTACCTCTGGGAAAAAATTTTTGGAGAAGTAAACATGAGGGGAGATGTCACAAAAGAAGCTGCTGCCAGTTTCTCAGAAAAGGTGAAACCAAATATAGCAAAAAAACTATAAATTAAAAAACCTTTCATTGTTTTAATATTTGGGAATATCTATTCTGTTGAACCATCTCTGTAATAAACATAGTAGAATATCACTTCTTTATTCTAAATTGGTATAAGAATTGATCAATTTTTTTTCTTTTAATATCTGAAATTAATTAGGGGAACAATATTTCTATACACATCTGAGTCAGTTAAAGAATTAAT
Organism: Ursus maritimus; assembly: GCF_017311325.1. NCBI lineage: Eukaryota > Metazoa > Chordata > Mammalia > Carnivora > Ursidae > Ursus > Ursus maritimus. The sequence continues at coordinate 12,639,917 of NW_024424675.1, forward strand.
CAGGCAAGATCATAAAAAGGAAAATTGATAAAAGGAAGGTCTTTATTATTTTTGACAGTATCCAGCCCTTGAGTAATTTACCAGTGTTAAGAAACACAACAAATCGGTCTTAACTGACAGGATCTTTATTTATTATATGATTTTCTTACATTTATGTGATTTAAGTTAATGAACCATTTAATTTTTTTCAATTTTGAGCACATCTGACAGTAGTCAACACCTAAGAGCATATTTTTTCAACAGTGACTTGAGTGTGCTCTTGCTAAATCTTTGGATTGTCCCCAACTTGAATTTAATTCACATTCAGCTCTGCTGTGAGCAACCACAGATAAGCCAAAGAGCTTGTATGAGTCTCTTTTTAAATTTTTTCATTACAAATATATAAAAGTATAACTCAAACAGATTTTGATCTTTTTTGATGATTGAGGTATCTTCTCAGCAACTGTATGTTCATTAAGGTAAAACATAACTCATAATTTCTTAGTCATCCAGAATTGTCCTGAGAAAAACATATAGGGAGAAAAAAATCTTACACTTAAAGATTTATTCCCATACTAACTGAAAATGAGAACACCAAAAAAGGATACCAAAAATAAAAAGTAATTTGGGGGCTTTAAGAAGGGCAGGTGATGTGATGAGCACTGGGTGTTACACACAACTGATGAATTGTTGAACACTACATCTGAAACGAATGATATACTATGTGTTGGCTAATGGAATTTAAATCAAAAAAATAAGCAGTCAATAAATATTTGTTAATTTACTAAAAAAAAGTAATTTTAAAAAACTGAAGTATGACCTAACTGGTTTAATTGTTCATAGATTTTTGGGGGGAGAGGGGTGGTTAGCCTATGGAAATTGTCTTTATCTTTATTTGGGGAGGAAGGAAAACCAAAGGGGGGTGTGGTTTGTGGGAGGAAGCATGCTCAATAGGAACATTTTTAAAACTTAATTCTAGAACTAGTTCTGTATCTTCTGTGATGATATTTTAAGAATATTTTCCAACAATCTGCTCTGTTAACCCCATTTTCTCTTTGGCTAATAGGCACTAGCAATTCTCTGTCACCCACAGCACTTCTGATTTGCAAAGCTGTTATTTTTACCTCATAAATTAAAATCCTGCATAAACTGTCCATGTTTTCTACTCCTAGAATATACAACCGGTAATATTCCTACAACATATTTCATTGCTAAGAGAAAAGAAATATATCCAAACCCCTTGCCCACTATGTGCATTTCAACCAATAGCTTTTAATGGATTTGAATCATTACCTGATTTTGTGATCTTACACTATAGCATCATTAGTTACATGATGAAGTGCTCAATTTAGGACTCCTCATTCGATTAATCAAACTGGGATGCCTTGAGATTAGGTTAGGGAAATGTCAGCACATATTAATTTATTTAATTTTAGAATTACATATCAGGGACCAAAGCAATTTGCAGGGTCAAATTGTCTTTCCACATATCAGATTCATGATCTTTTGGGTTCACAGATCAAGTTCCCTTCTTCCCATGTGCCATGTGAAAACCATCAAATGCTGTTTAGCTTACACAATGTGTTATACACAGAAAAGCCTGCTCCTTCAGTGGGTACAAAGAAGGTAATTCAATCTTTAAGTTCTACTGCTGTCATAAGTGTTTATGACATCACCAAGACCTAGCAGATGAATTGTAGCTTTGTCTTCCTCCTGCTACCATGCACTATTAGAGATGGACCGTCACCATCTAAGAAGTCATTTTAACCCCTCCTTTACAAAATTCACTGCTGATGAAAATTCCCTGCATGGTCAGGATAGTAGAACAAATGACTGCTAGTCCTCTAATAACTCTACCAATGGAGGAAGGCACAACCCTTACTGTTAATTCTCAAAGTTCACACACAATTATGCTTTTTATTCCCAGACCTCAAAAGCTGTTGCAAGTTAGTGAACATTTTAAGATCACCTCTCTATACCCAACCCTGAAGGCCCAGTTCAAGTCTTACTTCCTGGATGAAGATAGGGTAGTCTTGACGGAAAGAACATAGAGTTGGACTTGGAGAAAAAAATAGTTCAAATCTGCCCCACCACTTACTAGTCAAGGCAGGTATTACTGGCTTCCTGTTTCTTCCCTCTACCATTTGTGTGAGAACTAAAAAGGGCTTTGATGGGAATGGCCCTGACCATTGCTCAAGGGATGATCCTTGATCATTTAAAGCAGTCAATATAAGCCTACTGCTATCAAGTCTTTTAGGAGTAGGGATTAACCAGCCTAAGCCAATTAGCACATGGTTTTCTTATAGACATAGTGATTGATTCAGAAGTGGACAAGTGATCTAAGTTTGTTATATCCTAGTAAAGCTTTTAATTGTTTCCTCTTCTTAAGGGTAGTATGGTATACAGTTCAGAGGCCTGGAGCTGCTGCAGCTACCATCTTGAAGCAAAGGAGCAGAGGGCCTGATTAAACCATACCTGAAGCTTTCCTTACCTCACCATTTTCAATTATATGAGCTAATTGCTTGCATTAATACAATTGGAGTTGGGGGGTTTTTTTGCTTCCAATCAAAGTACCCTGATTCCCTAGCTCCATAATCTTCAGCTACTTAATGTCTTCGTCTGTAAAATGAAGATACCACTGAGACAGGGAAAATGAAGGGACCCTATGAAAGACTGCTTTTTTGCTGCCTCTATTCTTGCTACAACCTTCACCCTCACCCTATACTCCTTATAGTACAGATAACGTATGTCCACCTTGTAAAGGTCAAGGAGTTAATGATTTCTTTGGCGTCTTCCAGCACAATAGATAACATCTAAGGGGTGATCAGGGGAGGTCATCATGTACGTTTTCCAAGACCACTGACTCCAGACACCTGATGCCAAGACCCCTGGCTCTAGGGCATATGGAGGACAGCAAAACACCTGTCTGTTTTAACCAGTTCCTGGATGCCTGAGAGGACATGTACACCAGACCACCAACCTTAATAAAGACCCCAGACCCCAAGCAAAGACAAGACTCACTCTTCTTTACTTTCTGCAACTCCCGGATGCTCTGTCTGTATCTACACTCTATCTACATCTCCAATAAAGTGTTCTCACTTCTTCTTGGCTTGCATTTGAATTCTGTCCTGCACAAAGCCAGCGGCCCTCTTGGCTGGTCCTGCGGGACCCCTCTGGATCCTCAGGTGTGGCCAGCCTGCATCTCTAGCAGGTACCCTTTACAGCATTATTGAGGAATAAATGAATTGATGCACATAAAATGCTTGGCACATGGTAGCTCTTTTTCTATCAGTGGCCCAAAAAAGTACTCATTTTTCTAAATTCTTAAAGTGCTTGTCTGCATTCTACATATTTATCATTCTGCACAGGCAATTTAAATTTTTTTGTTAATCTTTTAGGATCATGGATTCCTAGGATCCTAGAATCCTAGGATTAGGATCACGGATCCCCACTGAGGGTGGGGACTGACCTGTAATAATCCCTTGGAGAATCAAAAGAGAGCTACCAACTCTATCACAGAAAGAAAAAAGCAAATATGTCACATATGCATTGATAAAGACAACAGTTGCCATAATATATAAGGAGAGATGCCCTATAGCTAGAAGACTAACAAAATGGACATATTAATGAAACTCTTCCATTTAATATCCATCCCCAACAAACATTATGATCCCTTTGAACAAGTTACCAGTCCTTTTACATAACTCTGTAGTTAGCCTAATGTCCCTAATGTTAACCTAATAGTCCCTTCTCTCCTATTCTGTGCTACAAGTTTTCTATTACCTACGTGACCCTCGTGCCTCTTCCCCTTTGAATCACAAAACTTTTCCTTCCTGACAAAAATAATTTTTATGAATAATCTTTGTTCAATATGTATTTTTTTAAAGGATCTGACTTTGATATGCTAGGATGCCAAAGGATTTAATGCTAATTTCAGGTAGTGGATACTTACTCTCTCTTCTTCCTACATGCAGTTAGTAAAGCGCTGTCTTTGGTGATGGTATCTGTCTTAATCCATTTAGGCTGCTATAACAGAATACCATAGACTGGGAGGCTTATAAGCAACATAAATTCATTTTTCACAGTTCTGGAAGCTGGGAAGTCCAAATAAAAGCACCAGATTTGGTGTCTGGTAGGAGCCCACTTCGGAGGTTCAGAGACACTACCATCTCTCTGTAACCTCACATAGCAGAAGTGGCAAAGGAACTCCCTAAGGTCTCTTTTTAGAGCGTTAATCACCTATAAAAGGCCCCACCTCTTAATACCATCATGTTGGGGGATAAGATTTCAGCATATGACTTTTGAAGGAACACAAACATTCAGTCTATACTAGTAACTTTAACCATCATATCCATTTGTAACAATCTAGTCAGCCAGAAGATCTATTCATCCATGTGGAAACAAAGCCCAGACACTGTAAATGGTTAGGTTAATCGGTTATAAAGTAATATTTGTTTCAGTCACCGCACAACCCCGACTGTACTACAGAATAAGTTGGGGTGCTTCGAAAACTATGGATGCCCGCCAGTTACAATTAAATTAGGACATCTGAAGCTGGGGCCTATATATATTTTAAAGGTGATTCTACTGCACATCTATGGTTGAGAATGATTGGTATAACTATCAAATATTCAACCACCTACCTACCTAATAGGACTGTAGTTCTCAAAATTGAGTGTGCATCAGAATCACCTAGAGATCTTGTTAAATGCAGATCACTGGACTCCGTGATCCAAGTTTCTGACTGAATAGATCCATCTGGCTTAGGACCCACATGATGATGAAGATGCTGGTCAAGGGACCACACTGTGAGAATCATTGTTGTAAAGGAACATGGCCCACTGACATTTGAAAAATATACCATCTCAGAGATATATTTGTCCCCAGCATTGCCAAGTTCGTAGAAGTTCCTAATTTTAGACCTATAGTAATTCCAGAAGAGGAAAAGGATGTTCTCTTCTACACCTACCAATGTTTGGGTCCCATGCCCAGTGATTCTGATTAAATTGGCCAGCGATTCTGATTAAACTGGGACCAAGGCATTATACAGATTAGAAGTTGTCCCAGGTGATTCCAATGTGCTGCCAGGATTAAGAATTACTGGCCCAGTCATTTTCAAAGTGTTGTCCCAGAATCAGCATCAATATCACCTGAAAACTTGTTAAAAATGCAAACTTTCAGGCTCCACCCCGTCCCTACTGAATCAGAAACTGGAGGCAGTGCCCAGCTATCTGTTGTAACACGTTCTTCAGGTGATTCCGGTAAATGTTAAAGCTTAAGAACCTCTATATTAGCATATAATAACCATGCAAAGGAGCAAAGTTAGTGTCGAATGAGTGATAGATTCCAAACCCCATACGTGTTCTGAGAAAGTAATGCTAGGGAGTTCACTGAAGTTAGGCCACAGAGGAGGAGTAAAATCTGAATGAGCAGAGAGAAGATGGACTTCCAATTCTCCTAGCCAAAAGAAATAAGTGATCAAGGATACATGAGGGTCAGAATCCATAGGTGGTCCTGGGGCAGTGAGCTGACCATAGTAGAGGCTGCAGGTGGTTTATGCAGTGAAGTAGAGAGTCCTAATTCCACATTGGAATATAGCCTGTTCCAGAATTTCATTAAAAGATGGGAAAGCTGCATGATAGGACTGTTCCAATTTCCAAGCCAAGGCAACAAATGACCTTCAGAACCCCTGTTACCTCCAGAGAGTTGGAAATAAAATCATTGGTGGAGACGTGAATTCTCCTGCTATGGGAAAAAGGAGGAAGGAATGGCTCATTGTGAGAACATGATACTGCCCTCTTTCAGAGAAAATAGATAATGGCAGGGGCACTATTTCCTTTCCTCATTCAACAAACCTTATTGAGTGCTTCCCATATGCTAGGGATCATGTTAGTCACTGGGAACAAAACACAATCCCTGCCCTGAAGGAACTAGCCTAGTCAGGGAGGAGGAGGCAAAGGCACCCACAAAATGCATATTACTTTAAGGTGTTTCATCATATCCAGGAAACCACACTTTTGCTAGCAGTGTCTTTAAAAAAGAAAGGATTCTGTTCAGATTCAGGTATCTGAACCCTCTCCTTCGTCCTTCCTCCTCTCTTAGATCGTCACAGGGAGGCACACACAATGAACAATTGAGAAATGGGGAAAAAACATACCATGAGAATGCAGCCAACACTGCCCAGTGCAGGGTTCTCTGGTGAAAAATGGATTCAAGGACCTAGACTCATTTACAAGGACCTAGATGAGTGTTCCTATTCTGTTTCCTTTTATCTAGAAATACTGATTTTGCATAGGAAGCACCAAGCCAGTTAGCCAATGAGCTGTAGGACAAGGAAGGTGAAAACCTCCACTAGCCAGGGTGGAAAGCTATAAAATAAAATAAAAATAAAAAATCACCAGACTGGCCTAGACCACCTTTCTGAAGGTTAGGTCAATCTCTTTGCAAAGGCCAGGTGCCAAATGGGAGAAGACCATAGAGGAAGTGAAATTCTAATTAGTCAGCTCTAAGGAGTAGGACTATCTTTTGAAATCAACCATTTGAAAGAGAGGCAGTGGAATAGAAGACTGAACTATGGACATATGCCTTTTAAAACACAGTAACCCTGCCCCCATAGTAAAAAGTATTCCAACCAATAACTGGGGTTATGAAAAAAAACACATTTACTACTCTTCCGTCCTTAAAAAGGATATAGTAAGGGGATGAAGGGAGCTGGATGTCACACAAGGAACAAAGGTGAGGACCCTCCTAACATTTTAAACTATTTATCCCATGACATAAAGTTGTATCAATCCATACACAGTTTATTAACCCAGCACTCTAATCAAGGAACTAGCAAATTTCTTCTTCAAATTACTTCATCATCTACTTGATTGCATCCGATCTCTTGCTTTAGTTGCTGTGTTCATGTTGGGTTCATTTCCAGCCCACACTTCTTCCCAGAACTCCAGACTTACATAATAAACTGCCTCTTCAATACTTCAGTTGGGTGTAACAGGCACTTCAAACTTACCCAGTCCAGAAGTAAGCTCACTCAGAATCTCTCCCCCTAGAGCCAGCTCTTTGGTAAATACTAGTTCTAATCATCCAATGGCTTCCCATATCACTTACTATAGAATCCTACACAAAGCTGTATGTGAGCTGGACCCACAACCTCACTGATCTTAACTTGTACCCATCTTCCTTGCCTAGTCCAGTCCAGCCATAGTAGCATCTCTGCTGTTCTGGGAATATGTCAACATCCCCCCATTATGGCTTTGGTTCTTCCTTTTCCCTCTTCTCCCAAAGATCCACATGGCTTCCTTCTTCACTACATTAGGTCTCAGCTCAAATGTCATCTCAGCAGAAAAAGCATTTCCTAACCATTCTAAAATAACTCTTCCCTCACTCTCAATCCTTTATTCTGACTTATTTTCTTTATACTCATCACTACATATTACATGTATTTGCTTATTGAGTTACTGTGTGTTTCGCCCAACCAAAACATAGAGTCCATGACAAGGGGGCTTTGTCTGCCTTATTTTTCTATCTCTGAGTGCCTTGAACAGTAGGTGGCATATGGTAGATGCTCTGTAAATACTTACTAAATTATGTGGTGATTGGTCTACTCACTTCTTTACAGATTTGTACCTGTGGCATCTAAGAAACAGTCTTAAATATGAACAGTTCTCCTGTGTGTACACAGCCTCCAGCTTTATGTAGTAGGGAACACATGATAGATTAAAAAGCCCTTGAGCCATAGGCTTAGAAATTTTGAGCTCAGCGCACCATTTGCTTGATTCTTCTCTACACACTCACCTCCGTCTTGGTCAAGTGGTCTAAGAATAGTACCCATATCTTTGAGTCCCCCACAACTCCAATGAGACTTGTGATCTGGGAAATTACTGCCCTGCTGCTTCCAGATGTGAGATTCAGACCCTTCCACATGTGTGAGACAGCGTGAATGAAAAAATATTAGAGTATCTGGGACATTTTTATGGTGAGTGGGAAAACCATAACACGATAGTTAAATTTGGAACTACCAAGGGAATACAGGTTGAATAATCATCATAATTCTAAGAAATGAATGTTTATTTCTACTTACAACAAACTGAGTAAACTATCTGAAAACAGCACTGCTAAAGAGAGCTAATAAACCAGAGAAATCAGGGACTTAAGTAAAATTTGCTAACGATGGGTTTGCTGAAGGATAACATTTTAGTCCTTATGGCTGGTTATTTGGGGCTCATTTTAGCTTCTTACTGAAATTCTTGGAATATTTGTGACCAGTCTACTCAAAATTCCTTTTCAGAATTTCAAAGGATCTAGAATGTGTTCGACTCTAATTCGACAATTTGAGTTTCTATTTAAACTGGAAAACTATTTGCAAACCATTGGAAATAAACATCTAAACTCATGGGTTACCCATGAGAATGAACCTCTCTGGTAATACACAAATAAAGCAAACTCAAAGGCACTTTCTTTTTGCCAAACCCTCTCAACCCATATCTTGTTAGCCTCCATAAGGTGACTCCAATCTCACTTTTAAGGCTGTACCCTCCATGCACTTTAGTCGTTTGCTCAGTCTCCCATAAAAAATGAGTTCCAATGACACTAATCTCTGTAGGGAAAGAAAAAAATAATCCTGAAGGCCTTCATTAGGTTCCCCTTCCCTTTCGACTGTCAAATCTAATTACCTCCCCCCTTCATTACTGCCTGTCAGAACAGTAAGTGATAACAAGTTGATTTTCACCAAACATTTAAATTTCACTCTCTGAAATTTTAGTAGCAAGGGTCTGGGTAGAGGCCACAATTTTATCTTACTACCACTTAAAATCAAAACATTAAGTCTCATGCACAGTTAGAATTGAAGACACACGTGCCCTAATGCTTTTTCCCTAATACAGAGACACACTCCATTTTCTCACCTCAGTTTCTTTTAGAAAAGTCACATATAGAGGGAAACTCAGGGGGTTTTTTTGTTTGTTTTGTTTTGTTTTTGTACGCCTGAGTCCTACATCTAAGTTTCATAAAGCCTGGATTTACCCACTATTCTTTTCTTCCAATTCCAAAAGCTAAAAAGAACTTTTCCAGGGATATTTTTTTCTCTAAAGTAGTATGCACTTTTCCAGTACATTATCTCACATTCTACAGGACCCTTTGAATGTAGAAGTAAAAACATAACAAAATTCCCCAAAAGTATGACCAGAAATCTATGGGACCAAGTTTCACGTGCCCTTTAACATCAAACTAAGCAATATCTATTAGCACCTACTATAGGCAAAGCTCTGGGAAAGGCAGTGGTGGGTATGAGATGCCATGGAAAATCACAAAGCAGATTCTTTCTTCTTTTCTTATAGCATTGACCTCAAGCTGGCAATAAGAAAAGGGGTTTTTGTTTGTTTGTTTGTTTGTTTGTTTACCTATTTAGGAGGTGTGATTTGAGCAACAGGCAAAAACACTATAGGCAAAACTGACTTCTTTACCCAGGTGACAGATTTGGGAACATCAGATTAGTCAGGCCTTCAACTTGTGTTCCTCTATAATTCTCATTCAAAACGCCAGTGTCCCTGTGCAGTGGAGAAGATGGAGCTAAATCACTCTAATGTCCTTGTCAATCAGAGACCTACATTTCCCTAATGAGAGAGATGACCATGAAAGTCCTAAGACCTTGGAAACAGCATGGGGGCCACCCCTTTCCTCTCCTTGCCTCTCAAGGGGGAAAAGGCAAAGATAGCCATTATCATGAGGGTTGAGGCTATAGAAATGCAGCCACATTTATATCAAATTATTACCTCCCACAATGGCTTCCTACCAGAACCTCATCCCATAAACACATATCCAGTGAGTGTTTCAAATCTGTTACTGCTCGCGATTTCTTTCTTTTCTCTCTCTCTCTCTTTCTTTCTTTCCCTGTTTCGGAAAAAATACAAAAAAACAAAAAACAGGATAGAGGCTGTTTCAAACTGCGCACTCTCCCTAGCTACCAACTAGCCAGACATACACTATATTTTTGAATGACTGTAAAATCTAGTTCTCAGTTGGCTCCTTTGTGTCTTGATCTTTGCAAACTTTTGATGTTCTCTCTTATCTTGAGAAAAGCTCCACCTTTTCCTGGTTCAGGCAAACTTATTAAGGTCACCCAACTTCAAAGTTCCTCTCTGTGGCTCAAATGGTGAAGTTCTCCTGTGTGTCTAGGGGATGCTTATGGAAGGAGGAATAATACTCTTCTGTAAGGCGATCTGGACCAATGACAATGCTGCACTCTTTTTGCCATGAATACCAATAGTGATTTCAGCATCGCAGGCAGCCCTGATAATGTCTCTAAAAAGGCATAAGTGTTCTGTGAGATGCTTCCCAGGTATCCTGTTCCAAGATCTAAAGGGTCTCCGAACTGAATACAGTTGCCCAGTTTGTCATAGGCCATGCCAGAAATGCTAATCTATTTCAGATACATTCCCTGGATAGCAGTGGAGATTCTGTTTCAAATCCATCCAGCAAGAAGCAAGATGCAGGAATGCCTGTCTATTCCACACCAACTTTCCCTTCCCTTTGCCTGGTTTGAGATCACAACATGCAGGCCCCTGCCTTCGGCTGCCTAAACATAAAACCATCTATTTGTGCTTGTGATTAAATCAATTCACATGCAGCCACCCCAAGCTAAGGATTTTAGCAATAATCCTTTCCCTTGTATCTCACCAAGAGGTATCTTTAAAATTATTCGAGGTAACTAATTTCTCTGATAGCTACTCCCTCCCAAACTGGACAAGTCTAAACGTACAGGGCATGAAAGCAAGAAAAGCCTTATGGAAACAGACTGTAAATCTTTAGGGGGAAAAAAAAGAGCATAGCAGAATCAGGCAACCAAAGAGGCACTGCATCCAAGGAAAAACAAGAGTCATGTGAGCTGCCTACAGGTCTAATACTGTGGCAATGTCAGGCACTATGTCAAAAATGGGTCTTTTACAAATCTCAAAGTTGGAAACAGAAGGAATATCCTTTTTTCATTTCTCAAAAAAACGTGTTTCTTTGGCTGAAAAGCCAAAAAGATATCCTTCCACTCATATAATCAACCTTTGCTTCTAGTTAACTATTGTTTTGCTTCCCTGTTTTCTTGTGTTTGCTCACCAACCTCAGGAGATGGTCTGACATAGTGGTTAAGTAGATTCACGTCCCAAACCCATCAATTACCAGCTGTGTGACCTTGGGAACATCACCTAACCTCCCTGTGCCTTAGTTCCTCATCTATAAAACAGGAATAGTAAGACCAGTACCTACCTCATGCTGTGGTTGGAAGGCTAAATGTGATAATCTGGGTAAAGCTTTTAGCCTGGTACCTGGCACATAGGAAATGCTCAATAAATACTAGTTGCTATGATTATTCTCAAGGGAAGGACAGAAGTAGTCAAAGTGTCAGAGAGACAAATTATCTTAGATAATGCACGGAGCTGTTCGCCTTGGTCCAAAGCATTTCAGTCTGTCTCCTTTGGAGGCCAAACATGATAATGGAGGTAAAAGATGCCCACAAGAGGACTGGAGGACAGCGTGTGTTTTCATTGGCAGGCTCCTAACCAGCCAAACCTCAGGAAAATCACAACACCCACTTGGCAAAGTGATGCTGTCTGCCTTATTGAAAACATCTTAGTATAATAAATAAAATGCATTTTGTTTCCATAGTTTGAACTTGTAATTCTGTTGGCCGGGAGTTGTCAGAGAGAGGATTAGTGAGTGCAATAATGCTTAACAAAGTTGAGCTGATGAAAGAAGAGCTTCAGCAAGTAGTCCCATTTGTGAACAATAAAACAATTTTTAATTGGGACAAAGCAGGCACTTCCCAAAAGGTCCTAGGGCCTGGCAGGGCACACTTCCCACAGTTGGGTACCCGAAATGTTTTCCAGAGTCACCCACACACCAGAGAGACACCACAGGTCTCAGTCTGTTTTGTGACTATGAAAGACAGATCAACAATGGTGGAAATTCTCAAATCTGCCAACATGTGAGGCAAGCACAAACACTGCTTGTATGAAATGATGGGAAGCCTGGAAGGTCCCTAGGATTAATGAAAGACTGTGGTGCTGGGCTGTGGGGCTATGGCCTTCTGAACTGGCAAAGGAAGGAGAGTGCCAGAAAGGAGTGAGCTCTTCTGATGCCAATGATGTAGTCCATAACTGGCTGGTGCAGTCCAATAAATGCTGTCTGGAAAGTGATGGAAGAAATGATACATGTAGCTTAACTGGGCAGAATTTATCACTAACCTAGAAATCAGTGATTCAGGCAGCTGAAGCAGCAACAGCTTCAAGAGCAAAAGGGCACAACTAAATATGAGGACTGAGAGGCAAGAACGCAGAGTTGTAAGGCTGGGTTTCCCATGGGTTTATATACAAGGAAGGACAATGACAGAATGCATCGCATGGTCCATACCTTTACAGGGTAAGCTGGCATGCCATCATGATGATGAAATGTCCAAAGAAGGACCACATTGGCAGTTAATCAATCATCTTACCACAGGAATTTGTGCATTAAGAACCAGGTAAGCAGACAAGTGGCTACAAGAAGGATTTCAGTTTATCATAACCTATGAGCCTGAGTTCACAAATACATACAAAATTGTCCAAACAACAATGGAATTAAAGGAAGGAAAATTAAACACAGAGGGTGGTAACAGATCACAGAAGTGAAGAGACTTTAGATTTGATTCTCAGATAATATCAATTTTTAAGATTAAATGGGGAAGGGGTACCATTTGTTCACCCAATATCCACTAAATCTTGGTTATACCAAGGTTGCCCTAAGGTTACACCATGGATGTCCATCTTTCATTTTCCATTTCTTAGGGTAAGAGTTTAGCCATGTATTCCTGCTACCCTGTTCACTATAGATATGGCCATGATGCTTTGCCACATCTACTTTCTCTACTCCCACCACTACCTTCACCATCACTGTCACTATCCCACTATCACCTCCACTTCTACCACCCCCTTCCATCTTCACTGTCACCACCTCTACCCCCCACCACCACCTTAACTTCTACCTCTACAATTACCAGCAGCAGCTCTAACAACTCCACTACTATCACCACCATTCCATTTCCACCATAACCTCTGCCACTATCATCACCACTCACCATCACCACTTCCACCCTACCACCACCACTGTCATGACATCCACCTCCTCTCCATCTCTACCAATACCACTACCACCACCATCTCCATTTCTACTGGTACTACCACCACCATCACAACTAGCTCAACCACCTGTGCCATCTCTTCCTCCTTTACCACCTCCATCACCAATGTGTCCACCTCCACTTTTGCAAACTCTACCACTATCCTCCACCTCCCCTACTTTCACCCACACCAACTCTACTACCTCCACCACTACCATCACCACCTCATATTATATCCACTACAAACTCCACCAACTCCAGCAATGCCTCTGCTTCCACCATTAATACCATCATTTCCACTAATACTTCCTCCACCAGCTTCTCCATCACCACCTCCACTTCTACTTCCACCACTGTTACCACCTCTACCATCATCACTAGCATTACTAATTCTATGTGGCATCCACCAGCATCAAAACCACCTCCACTTGTACTCATCATCTTCACCACCACTATCACCACCTCTATAATCACCAACTCCAACACCACGTAGCCACTGCTACCATATTAATGTATCTATAAGATAGGAGCTAAGTATTTTATAACCATTACCACTATCTAATTCTCACAGAAACTCTATGAGATGTGTATTCTTATTCCAGTTTTATAGAAGAAAAGTCAGAGAGTTATGCCACTTGCTTCAAATCACACAGATAAAAAGTATACCCAAAATTCTATTCTAGGAGTGTCTAATGTTCTCCTATGTTCTACCGAATTGTGGACTATTCTCTAAGAAGAAGAAGAAGTAAGTACAAACAGAGTAAGTATACATTCTCTACATACCTGTAAGGACAAAACAGATTGCAGTAAGTGTTAAGAGCAGAGATAGAAGTCTGCTAGTACAGACTTAGCCTGTGACCGAGATAGGCTTATCAATATGAGGTAGCCCTGAAGAGGAGACAAGTATGTCACCCAGAGAACTGAAGCTGTCAAAAACAGCTGGTTTTAATAATAGCTAATTTCTTTGTTTCTTTAAATGAAGATTTATTACAATTAAGCTAATGGACATTTTGAAATGGAAACCATAGTTCAGAAATAAAACATAAAGGTTCATTCCCCCTTCTGTTTACCCCCCCTTCCTTCTTCCCTTTCTTCTCCTACCGATCTTCCTACTTCTTATGTTCCATAAATAAGTGAAACCATATGATAATTGTCTTTCTCTGCTTGACTTATCTCGCTTAGCATTATCTCCTCCAATCCCATCCATGTTGCTGCAAATGTTGTGAAATCGTTCTTTTTGATAGCTGAGTAATATTCCATTGTATATATGGACGACATCTTCTTAATCCAGTCATCTGAGGCCGGTGATGGGTATTAAGGAGGGCATGTATTGCATGGTGCACTGGGTGTTATACATAAGTAATGAATCATGGAACTTTACATCAAAAACTTGGGATTTACTGTATAGTGACTAACATAACATAATAAAAAATTTTTATAATAAAAAATAAGAAAGAAAACATCAAAAAATATACGTTGGCTGTTGATACACATCTATAAGTCTACATACAGACAGTGAAAATGAATTGCTCATTTCCTTAACATGGTATGGTCTTAGTTAATATTACTTTATAATATCTATATAAATTAGAAGAAATGGAAGAATCATCATTGTTTGCTTATCCCATAATACTGAACCAAATTTAGGAATTAAAAAGACATCATATATCTTAGCCAACTGTCTCAGAGTATCTTTCAAATGATAAGCCAGACCCATAATCTATTAATCCTAAAACCCAGGCAAAAATCACTGCTTGAAGTAGTAGAAAGAATCTGAACTTCGGAGTCAAGTGGAACTGAATTTTCATCACAATTTTTCTACTTATTAGTTTTGCTACTCTGGGCAATTTACTTAGCCCACATTTCCCAACTTGCAGGCTGAGGCCCACTGTCATGTCACATATCAGCTACAGGTGTGCCAAGATACTGATGCCTGTAGCCATAGGGGACAGCATTATATCCACTCCCATGCATTCAAGTTCTTACTAAAATATGAATGATTCTCAAATTTACATCTCCATTCTTGACTTCACTACTTAAGTCCAGATCTAAATTTCAAATTTCCTTCTGGACACAGACACAGAGATAACACAGCAGCATCTCAATTCTTCCACCTACCACTAATCCCAACAAGCCTAATTTCTCCTCTTATATGACCGCAACTAATCATCCCATTAGTTGCTCAGGAGCACAACATCTATCCTTACCTTTCACCACACCATACACTGCATTATCATGCCACCATGGCAAATCTGGGGACTCCCCTTTTACAATATCTTAAACATCCTTTATACCCCTACTACCCTACCCTAGTAACACCTTTTCCTTGACTTATTATATTAGTTTTCTCAATGGTTACCATGCCTTGAATCCCAATTGATCCCAATTAATTTATAGTTTGTTTAGCATTTAACAGGTTTTAATGAAAGAATCCTAAAATATAAAACTAGTCATGTGTTGTATTTGGACATCATCCTTCACTCGTCCTTATATCCACACCCTTTAAAATATGACTTTGTAGCTCTTCCATCAAGAGGGAAGGACAGCAAAAATAAACAACTGGAACTACATCAAACTAATAAATTCTGTACAGCAAAGAAAACAATCAAAATAGAAAGGGAAGCCATGGAATAGGAGAAAATATTTGCAAACCATATATCGGATAATAAAAGCGATTAATTTTTAAAATCCAATTAAAAATAGACAAAAGACCCAAATAAACACTTTTACAAGAAAGAGATACAAGTGGTCAACAGGTGCATGAAACAGCACTCAATATCACTAATCATTAGGTAACTGCAAATAAAAACCACAATTATACCCATACCTATTAGGATAGCTTTTAGCAGGAAGACAAGAAATAACAAGTATTGAACAGAATGTGGAGAAAGGGGAACCCTTGTGCACAACATGTTGGTGGGAATGCAAACTGGTACAGCCATTATGGAAAACAGTATGGAGGTTCCTCAAAAAATCAAAAACAGAACTACTGTATGATCCAGCAATCCCACTTCTGGGTATATATCTGGAAAGAAACAAAATCAGTATCTCAAAGAAGCATCTAAAGTCCCATGTTCACTGTAGCATTATTTACAATAGGAAAAATATGAAAACAACCTAGTGTCTGTAAATGGATGAATGGATAAAGAAAATGTATATATACACAATGGAATATTATTCCTGCCATTTGCAAAAACATGGATGAATCTAGAGAACATTATGCTAAGTAAAATAAGCTAAATAGAGAAAACCAAATTATTATATGATCTCCTTTATATGTAGAATCTTAAAAAAAAAAAAGTTGAACTCATAGAAACAAAGTACAGTGGTGGTTATCAAAGACTTGGAGGTAGGATGGTGGATTAGGAAGATCCTGGTCAAAGGACACAAGCCTTCAGTTATAACATATATAATTTCTGAGGATCTAATGTATAGCATGGTGACTGTAACTAGTAACATGGTATTATGTAGTTCATATTTACTAAGAAAATAGTACACAAAAAGTAAATATGCATAGAGATGACTATGTTAATTAACCTGATTGTGGTAATCATTTCACAATGTAAATGTACATTGAATCATCATGGTAAACACTTTAAATACATTTGTTAATTATACCTCAATAAAGCTTGGGGGAGAAAAAAGGGGGGGAGGCGGTTTTGCCATCCTTTGAATAGTGCAGTCTGCAACTTGCTTTGGCAAAAAATAAAAAATAAATGCATGTGGCAAAAGCATCTGTGTGTAAAATCTAAGCCTGGGTATAAGGAGTCCTTATTTGCTTCCACTCTGTCTTTGGAAATCCCTTACTCTACAAGTGAATAAACCCACACTTCCCTGCTGGAAGGTAAGGGACCATGGAGAGTAGAGACAAACTTGCCCATCTGATGCCATCTTAGAACTTCCAGTCCCCAGCCAACCCAGCCGATGATCACAGATAAATAAGCAAGCCCCACCAACACCAGAACAACCACCTAGCAGAGCCCAGCCCAAACTACTGACCCTCAGAATCAGAAGCTAAGTAACAGCTGATTGATTTTTTAAGATACTAAGCATTTTTTGGTCTGTTTATCAATCAGCAAAACCTTATTGATACATTTACCCTTGTTTGTAGTGAGCTTGTGATGTATCTTCACTGAGAAGGAAAAAGAGGAAAATCAGTCTGATAGAAAAGTACCCCACTCCCACACGAGATATGTCCCAACCTGTCTTCTAAGATTTCTCTCCCATTTTCCATTCTTTTTCCCCACACATCCACTACGAGACCAACTGCTAATCTTCAATCATTTTCTACATCATTTTCTCAATTTTTGTCTGTTTATCTTTATTAATTTAGTATTTTTCTTTAAATTGATTTACACCTAACATTGCTTCTTACTTCAGCTTCCTTCTGGGCAATGCTACCATCTAAGCAACCATAATTTTGATAGACTAGTCACATTTTTGAGAATATATTTTTTTTAAAAATCTGTAACTATTAAAATGAATATATAAAATTAAAATAAAAAGATTTTCATCCAATTCCTACACAGCATGTCACTAGAACTTGATAAGCATTCTACTTTCTCTCAGACTTTTTTATGTGTCTTTACTCTCAGATTGTGATGCAGTGTATGACAGAGACAATTTTTAGTTTGGTGTCCAACAAGTTATTACATGGTTCTGAATTTCAGGTGAAGTCAGAGTTTTAAGAAGCTTGAAGTAAAAACCAAGGAATTTGATTCCTGTGGGAACTCTTACAACAGGGGCATAACAGACTAAACATTAAGAGAGGTTTGAAACAAGGGGACCACTTAGAAAACAATTGCACTAGTCTAGGAAAGAGCTAATGTGAGAGGTAAATTAGAAAAGAGGTAAAAATGACCTAAACTGAACTGGCCAGAAGGGAAACTGAGTTTTGATATTTTTTAAAATGGATCAGGGAAGGGAACCATCTGTGGAAAATAATGACGATAATTCTATATATTGTTGAATTAAATAAAAAACATGAAGGAAGTGGAAATCATTCTGAAATTTGGTTGATATAAATTTATTGATAAGGTTAAGGGGAACAACGGCTTTAGTAGACAATAGCAAATAGTTAAAGAGGTAGACAATAGCAAAGATGTTGAGTTTTATTTTAGATGTGATTTTTGCACCAGGATTTAAACCTAGAATTTGACAAAGAAGAGGATGGAGGAAACAGTTTTTGAGAAGCACTGACAGGGTAATTCCAAAAAGATAAATATAGCTAGGATGGCACACCAAGTGGTCTTGGTCTGATTTTATTTTGTCTGATTTGTTTGTATGATTTTGAATTTCTTCTTCAGCATCATCAACTTTTAAATGAAAGATCAGTTTTGTATTTTATTTCATTTTTGTTTATATCTCCAATTCAACTCAGATCTATGAGCAGGAAATATTTGTTTGTTAGTGTGACCTGCTAAGAATCTGAGGTTGTCTGTTATATGGTATTATTGCAGCAAAATCTGACTAAAATACTGCTTCTCTGAGGGAATTAACAGTTCATTGAGTATGGGTATAAAAAAAAAAGGACAAAGTCAAAGTTTACTTTGAAATTTAGAAAATAGATGGCTGAGAATGGAAGTGCCACTCCCATTATATATTCATGTACTAGGTAAAACATTTATGTCTTTCCGTTTATTTTTTATGTATAGTTATTTTTTTTTAAAGATTTTATTTTATTATTTATTTGACAGAGATAGAGACAGCCAGCGAGAGAGGGAACACAAGCAGGGGGAGTGGGAGAGGAAGAAGCAGGCTCATAGCGGAGGAGCCTGATGTGGGGCTCGATCCCACAATGCCGGGATCACGCCCTGAGCCGAAGGCAGACGCTTAACCGCTGTACCACCCAGGCGCCCCTATGTATAGTTATTAATGCACTTATAATAGTAAATAAAACTATAGTTTGGGGAGAGTTCTGAACATTTGTGGGACAAATACCCTGTTGAAAATGTGATGAAAACTATAGATGCTTTCTTGGAAAAGAGAACAACAAACATCATTTCATGAATCATCTTATAAATCCTAATCTCAGGAAAGCATTAAAATGGAGATAAAAGGCTTTTTTTGTTAATATTCTCCTGTCTGGATTTGAAACTTTCTGTACCTTTCTTTATATCATCTGACTGAGCATTTAGATTGTGATCAGAGAAGAGTAAATCTCCAGTATTCTGAGCAGGGCTATAAAAAGTGTCTTCATTACAGTTTGAAAGGGCTGGCCAAGATCATTGTTTGGAAGAATGAGTTAAGATATATAAAGCATTGCATCTAAAATCAGTAGGGTGTAGATAATGGCACTCATTAACTTTCAATCTGTTCACTGAAAAGTATACTGGGGGCATAAAGGAAATTTCAGAGTAACGAAATTGCTTAAGTTGCTTTCCTCAAAAAAAAAAATGGAATACGGAAAATATTTTAATGGAAAAAATTTATTTGATACAAACTCACAGAAGTATATCTATTCCAGATTAGCAATTTTCCATTCAAGACTATCCTCTAAAAGGAGACAGTATTAGCAAGTATAAAAGATATAAAGACTTAATCTCCTTAAACTCAGAAGAAGACAATAGAGCCTCCCACAGAACTCCTTACAGTCTTCTCACACACTTCCTTCTGGAATAAAACGTTTATTATTAGAAACACCTGAAAGGGACAGAAATATTGAGCCAAACCAAGGGAAGGTGGTCATCTACACAAACATCTCCTCAACTAATTCCAGGTTGACCCTATCTAACAAGTTTTCAGTTGTTCTTTTTGACCCTGAGAATCTACATGTAATAATTTTTACTTAAAATGTGAGAGCTACATTTGAAACAACATGAGAAATTTCTCAAAGCAGCAAAAATAAAATTGTTCTTTGCCTTGGCCTGCCACAATTACTTCATTGCTATGACATATGACATCATAGTTAGTCCTCAGACTCGGGGGTGTTTCTAATGAGCTGGAGTTGGAAGGGTCCCAGTGGAATGCAGTGAACCAAAAGGCCCACTGTTCTTTCAAATTCCAACATGATATTAGGAGGGAAAACAAAGGGCTCTTCAAGAGCCAGAGGTCAACCTGTTCAGTGGTATCAAAAGGTGGTAATAATGAAAGGGAATGGCAAGACAGTTTCAGAGCACAGCAACAGATAATTGTTACCTATCTCTACTCTTTTATTACTTCTACTTCATGAATAACAGTAATATATATTTTTACAATATTCTGATAACTTGGTATGTTATCACATGACATCTTTGACACAGAACTGTATCAAAAGAAAATTGTAACAGCATACGCACACACATACATATAATGGAAAAATATTTTCTCTTTTAAAAACTTACATAAGGAATAAATGAAAACAAAGATACAAATGTTTACCCAGTATATGACTTAGGTCCCTTTCTGCTCCTGGGCACAAAGGACCCTCAGAGGGACAGCCACCTTCCCTGGAGCCCATGTGAGCCATTAACTACATATTCCCTTCTGGGAATGTATCTAATTATTTAGCCAATTTATCACCAAGACAGCCCCAGTGGCTAACCCCAACATCAACATACCAGAGGTCACAGGAACTAACAGGAGCCTCTCCATAAGCCAAAAGTCAGAAATGGACATGAGTATCTCATTCCTAGTCCTGCCACTGACCCCAATGCTCAGCTAGCTTACAGAATGTATACAAGCTTCTCGGTGATCTCCAAAGAGAAATGATGAATAATATCTAGTTTCCAAATACACTCACAAATTTCAGTACAGATCTGTTCATATCCTCCTATCAGTGAAAGAGTTGGGGCAAAGATATGGTGGTGCTGTCTATTATTACCTTTAAGTTTCTCAAACATACTCCAAAAATATTTTCTTGGGAATGCCCATGAAAAGACCATAATTATAGTGGGAGAGTTTAGTACAACTATATTAAAAAGATGAAGGAGCAATAGAAATACATAACTAGGAATATGTAAGATTTGAGCAAAACAATAGCTTTGATATAATGGACCTAGATAAAGACTTTCATAGCCAATAAAAATAGACTATGCTTTAGTTTTATTATGGAGAATTGCCAAACATATATAAAAGTACACAGAGGAATGCAGTGAACTTCAGTGTGTCCATTAAGCAGCTTAATATCATGCCAGCAAAATTTTCTCTATTTCTTATCAATGACTTCTACTATCCTCTTCATTTTTCTTCCTTTTCCTTTTTTATATATTGGAGTCATAGAACACACACTTTTTAAAGTCCTGTGACGGATTTATTGCAAAATGTGTTCCCAGTTCTTCATATATCTGTACATGCTCTTGCCCTTTCCATGCCGTCCCAACATAAGCAGCACAGACACAGACATGCAACTTATTTTAGCCACAGTTATCTTAATAGAAATAGCAGAGAATTCAAATAGTGCTTCTGCCTTCTCTCTCTGTTTCTAACATCCCCATGAGAAAATGCCTGAGCTAGCTGACTGGAGGTTGAAAGTCCCAGTGATCCTAGCTGAGGCTAGCCTAAATTAGCCAACAGCCAGCCAACTTCCAGATCATCAAATAAACCTAGCCAAAATCAGCAGAACTTTCTAGCCAACCATTCCCGGACTGTGAGCAGTGAGTGTTATAACTACATGCAACTGAGGACTTGTAGTTGTTTCACAGCATTATTCTAACAATAGGTACCTGACACAGAACCTATATATGTCAAGATGCAAAAAGAGGCACACAAAAGACAAGAGCCCCT
The DNA here is from genome assembly GCF_017311325.1 of Ursus maritimus. Lineage (NCBI taxonomy): Eukaryota > Metazoa > Chordata > Mammalia > Carnivora > Ursidae > Ursus > Ursus maritimus. Next base: position 12,661,743 of record NW_024424675.1, read on the forward strand.
CCCACCATACACACAGAAATTAGATAGTAAGTAGAGAGATATTTTTTTAAAACATTATTTATTTATCTATTTATTTATTTATTTGAGAGAGAGAGAGAGAAAGTAGGGGAAGGGGCAAAGGAAGAGAGAATCCTCAAGCAGACTCCCCACTGAGCACAGAGCCCAACACTGGGCTTGATCCCAGGACCCTGAGATTATGACCTGAGCCAAAACCAAGAGTTGGACGCCTAACCAACTGAGCCACTCAGATGCCCTTTTTTAATCAATAAAAACAAATACTAGCTAACAAATTACGCATTAATATAAAAAGAGAAAGTAAGTGAAAACAGAGAGAACAAAGTAAAGGCTGACAGTGCCAGCTTTTGAGCTGTGGGCTAGACAGAGATGCTGGTGGCCTGAGTTTATCTCCTACAGGAAATGTGGCCCAAGCACATCCAGAGACCAGAGCCAGGGCCACTGCGTGACTAGCGCAGGGGCTCTTGGAGCATGAACACTGGCTGAGAAAAGCAGTCATTGCCATCCATGTATTTACAGTCAACTGAATTCAATAAGAGTACAAAGACAACTCAGTGGAAGAAAAGAATAGTCCTGTCAACAAATGATGCTGGGACAACTGAATATCCACGTGAATGAGAAAACTGGACCCCTAACTCACACCATATGTAAAATTGTACCCAAAATAGATCAAAGATCTAAACGTTAAGATATAAAATTACAAAACTCATGGAAGACAACATTGATGTAAATCTTTATACCCTTGTATTATGCAATACTTTCTTAGATATGACACAAAAAGCATACGCAATCAAAAAATAAACTAGAATATGAAACAAATAAAATAAAATAAATAAACCAGATAAGTTGGACTTCATCAAAATTAAAAAATTTTGTGCCTCAAAAGACATCATCAAGAAAGTGAAAAGAGAACCTATGGAATAGCGGAAAATATTTGCAAATCATATCACTGATAAGGGTCTAGCATCCAGAGTAAAGAATAAAGAAGTTTTATAACCCAACAATAAAACAGAACCCAATTTAAAAATGAGCAAGAGACTTGACTAGACATTTTTCTAGGGGTTGAAGGAGTGAGGAATGGGAAGTAACTGCTAATGAGTACATGATTTCTTTTGAGGGTGATGAAAATGTTTTGGAATTAGACAAGAGTGATAGTTGCACAACTTTGAGAATATACTAAAAACTACTGTAGACTTCAATAGGGTGTGTTTTATGATACAAGAATTGTATTTCAATACCAATAGTAGAGACACACAGTGGACAGATACAGTGGATTACCAATATCTAATAGGAGTTTCAGAAGGAGAATAGAGAAGAAAGAATAGAACATCAATACTCAAACAGGTGAGAACTTTCCAGACTGAAGGATTACATGAGACCTCGAATTAAAATAGTATGCTAAAAAAACAAAACAGTATGCTGAGTGTGGTAGTGGATTGATAAAATAAATCCATATATGAACTTACCTTGCTGAGAATGAAGGAAAAAAAAAAAAAACAAAATGTACAGTTGCCAGAGAAACTATAAGTTACCTAGAAAAGAATGGCAAAGACACTAATTGCAGCCTCTCAACAGCTCCAACAGATGTTTAAAAAATAATAGAGCATTATCTTTATATTATTCAGGGAAAATTACTTTCAACTGGAACTCTGTATTAAGTAAAGCTATAATTCAAAAATGAGTTCCAGAAAATGGCACTTGTATATTTTTTTATTTAGATGCAATTAGCCAACATATAGTATATATCATTAGTTTCAGATGCAGTGTTCAGTAACTCGTCAGTTGCGTATAACACCCAGTGCTCATCGCATCATGTGCCCTCCTTAATGCCCATCACCCAATTACCCCATCCCCCCACCCACCTCCCCTCCAGCAACCCTCAGTCTGTTTCCTATATTTAAGAGTCTCATGGTTTTTCTCCCTCTCTGAAGACTTACCATTCAGTTTTCTTTCCCTTCCCCTATGATCCTCTGCACTATTTCCTATATTCCACATGAGTGAAACCATATGATAATTGTCTTTCTCTGATTGACTTATTTCACTCGGCATAATATCCTCCGGTTCCATCCACATCGATGTAAACGGTTAAGTATTCATCCTTTCTGATGGCTGAGTAATATTCCATTGCATTTGTATATTTTAAAGAAAAATCAGTGAATCCCAAAAGTTAAAATTTATACAGGACACATTATTTGGCTACATTGCCTTAAATTATATGTTCACAATAAACATACGTTTTTCAAGGAAACTACTTTAAAACTGATTTTAAAATTCTTCTTCTAACTTTTCTAAAAGGAAATCAGAAATAAAATTAAATGTTATTTAAAATGAATGACAAGAAGAATATAAGTGACCAAAAATAGCATTTTTAATTATCTGCTATTCTATTCCATCTAAATATTCACCATATAACTCAAGATAATTTTATGTACTTAGATGACATCTATTTCATTTCTATATTATTTTTTCTACTTATTTCTATTTTTATTCTTTCTATTCCTACTCTTTTTTTCATTTTTTTATATCTTTTTGTGTCAACTTTCCATTCTACCTTTCTATTTCTATCCTATTGTCTATTTCTCTTCTCTATTCTGCATTTCTATTTTTTTATGTATTAGTTGTATACACACCATACCCTGATGCTCAGATATAAGGAAAATTTGATTTATTTACAATACCTCATGTCTCCTTCTATTCTCCTGGTAGTATTTGATATTCTTGTTATTGTTGTGATTCAGTTCCTCTTTTGATTTTCTTAAATGTCCCCATCCATTGTCTTACGGACGTTCTCTCCTAATATAGGACCTTTGTTCATTCCAAGGTTTGTTACATTTACATTCTGGCCCCAGCTGAGGTTCCTGCCAGTTTATTCTGCTCTGGTTACCCACTTCTCCCAGCCCCTAGGAGCCAGGCCTCTTTGCACATTCATATGCTTGAATGTCAGACTGCTGCTTCTTCTCTGCTCAAATCCCCACCTAGGCTGTCCCTTGCCCTGGGGCTGTCATCGCCACTGCTCTATTGTCGCTACCAATGCTGGCCTCCCACTGCCATTAGCTCTCTGGGTTCTCATCTTCCAGAGGGGACCTTAAATAGTTATGATGATTTTATGTTCCTCAACACTCTCCTTCACAGCTATGTGTATCTTGCCAGGATGGCTGCATCAGGGCTGATTACCATGCTGGTTCTGTGACCAAGACTCCTCTTTTCATCCTCAGGCCCCATTAATGGATCTAGCTAATTCTGTCACAATTAGGAAACAATTATTTCTACTACAGGGCTAAGAAAAAAGTCATGTAGCAAGTGGCATCTGATTCTTTTAAAAATATAAACAGTTGAAAAATAGCTGATGTAATGACTGTGCATTCAGTTTATGAAAATTCATCAAGCTGTATATTTATGATTTATGCACTTTTCTATATATGAGGTAGTAAAAATTATTTTAATAAGTAGTTTTAAAGTGTGTTATAATTTTTAAGGTTTAAAAATAAGAAATAAAATTTAAAGCTTTAAAAAAATGAAAAAGTTAACATAACTACAGATAGAAAATGTTAAGAGGACTTCTGCTTGCAATGGGAAGTATGAGGACTCTATGTAATTTTCTTTGGTCCACCTTTCTGAATTTTCTAGATTATCAGTAATTAGAAAATGCTGCTTTATGTTTATATTACACATATATTAATTTTACATATATATACACATACTATCTGTATATCTCCTAAATTATCTCTAGTAACCTCTCTCTGATCTCTGAATAGCATTTTTGAGCAGAATACTTATGTGTAATAATATGAGAATAGAGATAAGAAGGATCTTGGACACACAACCCACTGGTACATCTTTACCTATGCCCCATATTTTCTCTTGTCCCCACTATTTTTTTTTCTTCATCTGGATCTTCATCACCGCCTTCAGCCTCCTGCATTTTACCATTTACCTAAAATGAACTCTTTAACCCTATTTCCCATACTGTTTCAAAAATTCCTTATTTTAGTCATTCAATAAATCTTTAAAATAAAAGATATTTAAAAAGATTTTAAAAGTTTTCATAGCTAAATGAAGCTATTAAATAAAAGATGTCTTCAGGTTAATCAGTAATGAACTAAGACCATCTGAACAGGGAAAAGTCTCAAAACATTTTTCATTTTGATTCAGCCTTAATATTTTGCTTTTATCAGATATCAACTTTGAGATAAACCTTTTAGAAGCTGGTCCATTGTTTACAACTAACCCAGAACAGTTTTAAACAATTCCCCTTTATCTGATGGAATGAAGATTGTCAGAGATGAGCCCCAGCTGGGGCCCAAATTAGAGTAATTAAGAAGCAAAAAGCCAAAGTACTTTCCTATAATGTGTTTATTTTATTAAAAGATTAAATAGTATTACTGGTACAGAATTTGTCATACTTACAGAAACAGAGAGAGAGGGTATTACTTAAGTGCTATATGTAGCAGATAGGAAAGTTAGAATCCTAGAAAACAAGACTGGGTCATCAAACATTAAGAGATATGCGAAAAAAAGACACGTACTTTTACTTTTATAAGAATGAAACCATTACCAAATAAGGAAATGGCTCATTAAAACTATCACAAAACATTTCTGTCATGTTTGTAAAATTCAATTAAAAATTAAAATAAAAAAAATCCCACAACACTCATATTGCTTACATCAGTATCTCCTTACTCAACATGCATGCAATATTTTATAAAGAAACATTCAGGTACTAAAATTAAGCAATTCCATCTCTGGATTTATTTCACAAATTTATTTATTTCACAAATGTGGTCAATTGGTTTTTTTATTAAGTTTTTTATTTTAATTCCAGTATAGTTAACATACATTGTTATATTAGTTTCAGTTGTACAATATAGTGATTCAACAATTCTATACATTCATTATTCAGTGCTCATCATGATAAGTGTACTCTTTATTCCCCTTCACCTATTTCACCCATCCCCCTACCCATCTCCCCTCTGGTAAACCATCAGTTTGTTCTCTGTAGTCAAGAATCTGTTTCTTGGTTTGTCCTTTCCCTGCCACTTTTTTTTCACTTGCTGCTTAAATTCCACATGAGTGAAATCATATGGTATTTGTCTTTCTCTGATTGACTTATTTTGCTTAACATTTTACTCACTAGCTCCATCCATGTCATTGCAAATAGCAAGGTTTCATTCTTTTTAATGGCTGAATAGTATTCCACTGTGTGTGTACATATATATACATATGTATATACATCACGTCTATATGTGATATCTTCTTTACCCATTCATCTGTTGATGGGTACTTGGACTGCTTCTACATTTTGCTATTGTAAATAATGCTGCCATAAACATACTGGTACATATATCCTTTGGAATTCATGTTTTTATATTCTCTGGGTAAAAATACCTGCTAGTGTGATTGTGGATCACTTTTTGAGGAAGGTCCATACTGTTTTACACAGGGGCTGCACCAATTTGCATTCCAACCAAAAGTGCACAAGGGTTCCTTTTTCTCCATATCATAGCTAAAATTTTTTTCTTATGATTTTGATTTTAGCCATTCTGACAGGTATGAGGTGATATCTCATTGTAGTTTTGATTTGCTTTTCTCTGATGATGAGTGATGCTGAGCATCTTTTCTGTTGGCCATCTGGATATTTTCTTTGCAGAAATGTATGTTCCTATCTTCTGCCCATTTTTTAATTGGATTGTTTGTTTTTTGGGTGTTGAGTTGTATCAGTTCTTTATATATTTGGGATACTAACCCTGTATCAAATACGTCATTTGAAATTTCTTCTTCCATTCTATAGGTTACCTTTTAGTTTTGTTGATTGTTTCTTTCACTGTGCAGAAGCTTTTTATTTTGATATAGTCCTAATAGCTTCTTTTTGTTTTTGTTTCTCGTCCTTAGGGGACTATCTAGAAAAAAGTTGCCATCACTGTTGTCAGGGAAATTACTACCTGTGCTCTTTTCTAGGATTTTTATGGTTTCAGGTCTCACATTTAGGTTTTTAACCCATTTTGAATTTATTTTTGTGTATGGCTGTCCAGTTTTTCCAACACCATTTGTTAAAGACACTGTCTTTTTCCCATTGGATATTCTTTCCTGCTTTGTCAAAGATTAATTGACCATATAATTGTGGGTTTATTTCTGGATTTTCTGTTCTGTTCCATTGTTCTATGTGTCTATTTTTGTGACAGTACCTACTGTTTTGATTACTACAGCTTTGTAATATAACTTGAAATCGGGAATTGTGATGCCTCCAGCTTTGCTTTTCTTTTTCATGATTGCTTTCGCTATTCAGAGTCTTTCAAATTTTAGAGCTGTTTGTTCTAGTTCTGTGAAAAATGCTGTTAATATCTTGAAAGTGCAGTCAATTGTTAATGTGTTGTGAGCCCCTTCACAATAGAAGTTCTATCCTTTCGGCACTTGCATAACTTCGACAATTCCTTATAAAGAGTAGAAACCTTGCAAAAATCTATCAAATAACTCTTAAATAAACTCTCTTTTCTGTACCAATGGTGAGTGTAAGTAATGACACTACTTTTAGTAGATTCATCTTTATTAATGCTGTGCTGTGTGGATTAAGTAAAACCAATTTGTCCTGGAAATGCAGATACTGATAATCATTAGAGAACTTGATTTCAAAATAGATATAGTGGCTGGGAAAACAGTTCACATTATTAATTTTCATGGGAGTAACACAAACTCTTTTCTTAAAAAAATAATAAGATAGCTGAACTGCACTCTAAAATTTATAAAGCTCCTTGATATTTTATTACCTTACTGAATAAAAATATCCTTGAGAGATAAGCAATACTTTTTTGTTAAGGTACCTATCTTATATCACACATCCTTGATAGCAAAGTAATGCTTCTAATGGAAACAAACATACCACTAGAGAAATCATCCATTCTCCCTTTTTCACCTCCACTCCCACTCCCCATAGGCAACATCATCATTTTTAATTTTAATCCTAAAGATTCTTCACATAAATGTCTTAAAAATATGCTTATGCCACTGTTTCTTTATGCCATCAGTTAACTCCGTGATGCAAATAATAAGAACTTGGCTCATTCAGAGTATCTCCCATCTCTCCCTTTCATCCTAATTGTTTGATATGTATGTGGTTATTACTGCAGCTGATAGCATTGTTGCTCTTATTTATTTCTGCTTTGGGAGGAAACTCTAGACAAAAGAAGAGAAGAATCAAACAGAACAGGAGAAAAAAACATAGTGTAGGTAGAAAAAAGAATAATTGGTAGATATTCATCCTTTCTGATGGCTGAGTAATATTCCATTGTATATATGGACCACATCTTCTTTATCCATTCATCCATTGAAGGACCTCTTGTCTCCTTCCACAGTTTGGCTATTGTGGACATTGCTGCTATGAACATTGTGGTGCATGCGCTCCTTTCACTACATCTGTATCTTTGGGGTAAATACCCAGTAGTGCAATTGCTGGGTCACAGGGTAGCTCTATTGTTAACGTCCTGAGAAACCTCCAAACTGGAGGGTATTATGCTAAGTGAAATAAGTCAATCAGAGAAACACAATTATCATATGGTGTCACTTATATGTGGAACATAAGGAATAGTGCAGAGGACAATGGGGGGGAACAGAATGGGAAGAACTCAGAAAGCGAGTCAAACAGTATGAGACTCTTGACTCAGGGAAACAAACTGAGGGTGGTGGAAAGGGAGGTGGTGGAGGGATGGGGTAACTGGATGATGGGCATTAAACAGGGCACATGATACGATGAGCACTGGGTGATATGCTCAACTAATGAATCCTTGAACATTATACCAAAACTAATGATACCTTGGCTAACTGAACTTTAAATAAATAAATAAATAAATAAATAAATAAATAAATACTTTAACGTCAAAAAAAGAGAAAAGAATAATTGACCATTTGATGTCAAGAAGATGAAGGAATTCTTGTCTTAAAGTTTCCGTATTTCCTTTAAATTAGAAGATGTAATCAAGACATGTGGGTGTGGTCAGTAGCTTGAAGAGAGTTCAACATTTATTAAGCATCTACTCAGGGGACTGTGATAGATCTTTGTAGCCTTGATTAGGGATTTGGTGAAGACTTCCTGGAGAAAATTCCAAGTTGGTGATTGAAAGATAGGGATGACTTAAGAAAGTAGAGGGATGGAGAAAGGGAAAAAGGTATTCCAAGTAGAAAAAAAAAGAAAGATTAAACAAAGGCTTAAAGTATAGGGAAGTTAGGGGTGAAAAAGCTTCAGATGCTACGTAGATGCAACTGGAAAGGTGGTCAGGGGTCAGGCTAGGAGAGCTCTTTCAACAATGTGTTATGCTTCTATAAATGTATATGTCTATGAAGTGATGCCACCGAAGAATGATCGGCAGAAGGGAGACATGGCCACTTCCCCCTTTTTACATAGTTCACTCTGGCAAGAAAGAATGTAGCAGAAAGGGAAAATGGAGTCAGAGAAATCAGTTTGATGCTTCTGTTATGTCACTGGTGAGAAATGGTATGGTAATGATTGAAGGAATAGAGTAGAAAGGAAGGTTCAAACAGTCTTTGAAAATAAAATAATCATGACAAGAGGACTGACTGATTTTATGTGATGGGATGGGATGTATTTGACAGGAAAGAAAAAGATTTATGAGTAGCTCCCTGGTTTCTAGTTCATATAACCAGACAAACAGTGATACCAATTAACTGTGAGAGGGATTATGGAAGGAAAAGCAGGTCTAAAAGGATTGAGGGAGAGGGAGAGAAGTTGAAAGATCTGTTGAACATTCAAGATGAAATGTCAAGCAATTATTAGCATACAGAAAAGAGGAGTCAGCTATGAACCATGAGAATGAGTTCCGTTAGAAAAAAAGAGGGCTAAGACCAGAATTTTGAGGAGTACCAAATGATAAGGAGGGGGCAGCAGAGGATAAGCCCATAAAAAAAAAGTCTGAGAGAAGAGCCAGGTGGTGGTTCTTCTTTCATGCCAGAGAGATGATGAAATTGAACAGTTACAAAGAAGGAATGATCGATAACATCACGTGCACAGAGGGATGAAGGACACCATACGGAAGTGGTAACCTTTATTATGGCAGGTTCGGGAGAGCTGGAGAGAGGCAAAGCCAAGTCAGACCTTAGTGTGAGGAAGAGGGGTGAGAAGTATCCACAAAGTGAGGAAGAAGTAATTGAGGCTCTTTGGCAAATAGCTTAGCTGGGAAGGTAAAGAGAATGATGGGCAGTGTGGCCATATCAATGGAGGGCTTTATTTCTCCAGGAAAGAATATAGTAGGTATGTTCTTTTGCTGAGAGTCAGGCGGATGCCCAACATTTCTCTTTTTTTGACAGTGGAATATGAGGTGAGGTCACCTCCTGGGAGTGAGAAGGGTTAGGTTGGGTAGAGGATTTGAAGGGAGTGGCAAAATTTTGGAAATTAATCACAGGAAATTAAGAGAAAATCTAACAGTCCAGAGTGGTCTTGGGGGCCCTGCTAAGGTTGGAGGAAAAATTAGAAATTGCACTTTTGTTCCTCTTTCCTACTTCTCCTTCCCAAATCAGCCTTTGCAATTCTAACTTCCCACTTACCAGCTTCCCAACAAAATGAATGAAAATGGTGATGGTACTGTCACTACCAAAATGACAAATAAAACTCTGCACACCTTCTATATTATTAGACATACATGTGGAAGCAAACCAAGATTTGGCTGATCCAACTACAATGTGTAAATCTTTGCATATTACTTGACAACACTGTACTTGTGCCTTCCCACCTGAAAAACAGAAATAATATCACAACCTCATAAAGACAAGCCTAGAGCATTGCTTGGTCTACAGTAGACTATCCATAAATTTAACTTCCCCTCATGAAGAGGGAAAAATAATGATAATGTGTTAAAATGGGTGGAAGAGAATTATACGATAAAATAATAGGAAATAGGGTAAAGGAATGGAAAAAGAGACTGCTAAGTAGATTCTCACCGCAAGGAAAAACATGCGAGAAAGCAGGACATAGATGGAGATAGATGTTTCTAAAGAAGGATGCTCATAGTGCGAAAGTGTGGAGGAGGGCAAGGGAAATACTCAAGCACCATTAATCACAATCCTTGATGTCAATCCCTCTGGGGTTCAGGAGGAAAGAAACAGGCAGAAAAAGCATGTGTTGTCCTGTATATCATTCAAAAAAGCAGCTGCTAGTCAAATCTGGAAAGTCAAAGCTCTTAAAAAAAAATACTGGAGCCAAACAAGATCCCAGAAATAGCATATTTGTAGAAAACCACTCACTGCTTCTGGGAAAATAGATTTAGGGTTGAATTGAGGATAACATTGCACAACGCCGACTTGAAGAAAAAGGAAACAGAACTTAACTGGGTTTATCTGAAGGTTCCTGTCATTGATTCATTCAGCAAATAACTACTGAATACCTAGTGTGTGCAGGACACTGTGTCTTCTGTAAGAAAATGATTTCTCCTTTAAACATACTGAGGTTCATCAAAAGACATTTTGGCTTTATGGATGTGAAAAACCACACAACATTTAGAGCAAAGATACTCAGTCTAATGTGAAATAATACTGAACTGGAAGTTCTGGAGAGATATGAAAATCATTTCTTCTCTGCCATCAATTGTAACACCTCAATTAAGCCTCTATGCCTTTGAACCATAGACTCCTTGTGTCATAAATGCACATGAGTGTCTACCAACATCTGTGACATCTACTGCAATTATATAAACAGGCTTCTCTTTGGCCAATACTATTAATGATCTATAAGGTCTTTTCTAAATGAGATTCATTATGAGGAGAGTAAGATAAAGGAGAAATTTGGTCATTGATTAAATATACTTTCTTGGGGATATTAATTATGATTGCTCATTTCTTCCTTGCATCATCTAACATAGCACTGTTGACATAATAAATGCCCATTACTTATCTGAAGAATAAAAGATCATGATTGTCATTTAAAAACGAAGGAAGTTTCTAGGACACCAAACATGACCAACCTTACACATTATTTAGCATCATCTTCCCCAATGAGATTTTGTATCAAGTTTCTAAGAATGAAAATCATATTCCCAGTCTTGGATGAGAATCTAGGTTCTAGTCATGTTTTTAAAAGAACAGTGAACCAAGTGAGTAAAATTTGCTGATGGCTCTGATTTATTACGCCAGATAGTGAATGAAAGGAAGATACAAAGGTAGTCTGGATGGATTTAGGCACATTAGGGGATGGAAAGTACACTGACCCATGAAGTTCGGCTTGCTGGAACACAAGGTACATTAGGCATTTAAACAGTAAGGGGATGATGAGATCATGGAGATGACCCAAACATTCTGTCTCAGGATATCATTAGCAGAACAAGAACTGTAGATAGGACAGAAGGAAGAAAGATCAAAGAAAAGGCATCAGTGTAAGACCAAAAGTGACAGAGACTGGAAAGTCACTTTTTAATTCACTGGATAAAATATTTTGACTAATAAAATCCTCTCTGGCATCTCTTAAGGGATTAGAGCTCCACAACTAAGTAGTTACCTCTTTGTTGACAGTTCACAGAAAAGAAAGACGTACAACGTTAAAGCTAGTGGTGCCCTTGCTGGCCAGTACAGGTAGGATTATTGGACAATGACAGCACTAGGTTGTCTAAGACTCAAAATAGATAAAAAATATGAATCATTACAAGATCTACCTAGTTAAAAGCCTGCTTCTTCTTTGCATGTATTTCTAGCTAATCAAACATATCAACATATCACCCAGTATCTTTGTTTACTAAAGGCCAACTCATCCTCGAATGCTTGCCTTTGGCCAGTGGCTAATGTGGAGCCACTCAGCCAGAGATGTGAAAGAGGACAATGAGGCTGAGGTTTCATTCCCCCCAGTTCCCTGAGGACTGCACTGGGCTGGCTGCATCCCTTGACCAAAGATCATTGCTTTCCCCAGGTAGACCTCTCTCTACACCTTTATACTTTAAAGGCCAAGGAGCGGTAACAGCCTGGTTATTAGAAGCTCCAGGATACTGTACCACCTCTTGTCATTGCCCTCAGCCTGTCCATAGCTGTTTGAATAGTCCCTTTATAAAACCCTCTGTTTGATGACCTATAACAGCTTAACAAATCACCCTCCAAGGTAAGAACTTAAAGTAATAATCACGTCTTAGCTTTCACGGTTCCTGTTGGTCAAGAATTTGAGAAGAGCTTGGCAAGGGAGGTCGCACATAGGGTCTCTCATGTGGTTGCATTTGGGACTAGATGATACAGTTTCATGGTGGTTTACTCACATGGAGGACAAATTGGTGCTATTAGTTGAGTACCTCAATTTCTCCCCATATGGGTCTCTCTGTGGTGCTTCTTGAACGTGGCACCTGGATTTTCCCACTGGGGGGGGGGGCGGGGAGAGACAGAGAGATAGAGACAGAGAAAGAGACAGAAAGAATGAGAGTGTCCTATTGCCTTTTATGGCCTCACCTCTGAATTCATATCGCATCACTTCTGCATTCTGTTGATCAAGGTAATTTAAAAGATCTACCCAGTTTTAAGGATACACACACACACACACACACACCAGGGTGCCCATCTTTGCTAAATACAATCTGCCACCTGCTCCTTGAATTATCCTGATTTGATCCTGCCATCTCTCTTCTGCAGGTATTCTGACAGATACAGTTAAGATGATTCTAGAGTCACCCCAGATTGTAGGAATGTTCTAAAGAATCAAATAATTGCCTAAACACCAGCAGGATGAAATGTTTAGTTGTTATGGGTAGGGACATAATGAGTGGAGAGCAGGAAACTGAAAAACTCTCTGGGTGCAGCAGGTTCCTAGAAGACAACTCTACTTGATAGTGAAAAAAATACTTCAGTAAGAGGTACATTTTCAGGTCATAATGGCCATTCAGGCATGTGACTGATTTCAAGCAAGACTGTGAGGTCAATGAAACTGTACAGAAGAGCAGGAATCAAGAGAATATACTGTTGAATCAAACAGATCCAGATTTTAATTCTAGTTCTGTCCCTTGTTTATTGTAGACCCTAGGCGAGTTGCTAAGCTTATTAAACATCAGTTTCTAACCCTTTAAATAAAGATGTGATCAATACATCTACTTGAGTCAGGCAGGATCTAATCAGTAAAACAGAAACCACTTTACCTATTTATAGGAGAAATAAGTTAATATAAAGTATTGGTCCAGAGATGATGGAGAAGCTGAGAGCCAATAACAAAAAAAACAAAAAAAAATCCTGAAGTAACTCAGAAATTATCAACTACTGGAAGCAATTCCCACCCCTAGGCTGCAGGGACAAAATGAAGAGGGGCTCTTGGGGAAGCTGGAAACACTGTGAAGCTATCTTCAGAAGCAAGAACTTCAGAAGAAAAACAGCCATTCTTAATATTTGTCAACTTTTAAATTTACTCTCTCCTCTCCTTTACTCTTGTCCAAGCAATAATATCCATGAAATCAAAGCTCTGAAATGGGACTTATGTTTTTTTCTGAGCCAGTTAAAATAAGTTCACAACTTTCAAAAATAAAAGTGTTTCTAATGCATATTAAAACAACTACATAATTTTTAATATGGAAACATTTGTCCCAACTTTGGGACTTGTAATAAGTAATAAGTAATATGGTTGCATCTTCCAGTGTACTGAAGTCCTAAGAACAAGATTGGTTCTGGCTCTTGAGTAGAACTTAACCCGAAGATAGGGTGCAGAAGATATTATTCTTTAAAGAGAAAGAAGAAATACAACCAGGGAACATGTATATGATTACATTTACATTGATTGGGGGGGGAACTATCAACAAACCTGAACCTGACTGTGTTGTAACCAAATAATATCATCTTTGAGAGGTTAACCAAAGCTGATAGAATCAGTGTTAGAATGTGAACCTCACAGTACAGAGCTCTGTTATCCAGATCAAGCCACCTCACTAAGCTTTATCTGCCTGTGTTTAACTGCATGCACACATAAGTTTTAAGCAAGGTTTGTCTTTGGCATATGTGTTAAACAAGTAAGAAGAATCTGAGACCCAACCAATAATTATTACCAAATCCATTTCTCTTTCTACTGACTAGATATCATATATCTATTCTAATAGAAATTATGTTAAAATAACCCTTAAGTTTTTTGTTATTTTCTATTAGAATGCCAGTGCAATTACATCTCAGATAAACACAAACATGCTAAAGAGCTCCCATCACCTTACATGCATCATAAACTAGCATCCAACTAGTTAAATACTACAGAGAAGATGATGCCTCAGAAGGGAATAAAACTACACAAAAGCATAAAAACCTGAATACCATTCTGAGACAGGAATGCAACTGTAGGTAAAGAGGACTTTAAAACTGTATTCATTAGAAAGGAAAAAAAAGGTCAGCATTACATGGGATAAAAAGTGGCCTTTCCGTGGAGGCCCCTGAACCTAATTTATCTTGTTTCACTAAGACAGGAAACACACTACAATGTTCAGGATGGGGGAAAATGACAATTTAATGATTATGGAACATCTTTCACTTTCCATGGTAAGTGAACAGTCTCAACATCAAAGGCAAAGCTGGTAGCCTTTTGGAAAAGAATGCCGTTTTGCTTTCCTTTTCACTTTTTACTACATCAATGAACTTTACCATCTTCTCTGGCTTTATTTTTCCATTTTCATCTAGCTTTGACACAAAACAGACCTGACTTGAAGTGTACTATGCAAAGTAACAATTTATGTTGGAAACTATAAATGGATGGGACAGAACCATTTTTGTATCTGTTACACTTTAATGACTTTAAATATATCCAGCTGAACAAAGCTCAGACCTTCACTATTACAGGTGAGGGTAGCTTGACATGATAGACATCCTATTTTGCCAACCCCCTCATAAAGAGAAATATACAAACTGCCATCTCTAAGACACACCATTCTCCCAACTCACTAATTCTTCTATCTATCATGCTATCAAGCACTATCAATTTTTAGAGCTGCTTTTATAATCAACAGTTCTTTATGTTTTTCCCCAAGCATCATTTGCTAATTTTAGGGAGGAGAAAAAAAGCCCTAATACTGAACTCAGGGGAAGAAATTCATTTAAGACAATTATGAATTTCCATTATCTTTGCTTTTCTAATATTGAGCACCACCACCAACAGCAAATCTTATTTAAAGAAAAATTCTCATACAATGGAATTTTAGGGTTAATAAGCTTTTCTCTAGATGAAAAGCTTGGCTATAATTTGCTACCAACAATCCTGATAAGTAGAGTGCGTATGGCACACTGGTATTAATTAAGGCAATGAGGTGAAATTTGGGGGAGGGGACACTGTTCTTTTATTTTACCAAAATTAACCTCAAACCTGCACAGGTTTTACAAATACTTGCATTATGCACAATGAAATTTTGCCTAAGGGTGAAACCAAAGTACAATGAATATTGTGGAATTCATGAAGCAAGCATGGCAACTGCCTGTTTTACAGACGTTCAAGTCCCAGGTTTGAGCCCTCAACATGCCCCATCTCCTACTCCATCTCCTTCTGTTGATCCTTGAAATTAGCAACTATCAAAAATTAGGAGGGAAGATGAATGTTGCCCCCAGATTCTAAAAAAGAGATGGCAGATTTCCTTCCCCCTTTCTTCGACCCTATATATTATGAAATCGGTGTCTACTTTTAAGTGAGAAAAAAGAACTGCTTATCTTGCTCATTTTCCTTTTTGGAGTTAGGAGCCATTTGATGTTGAGATGTTAAAGTGATGGTGAAGTATCATCACTTGGCATTTTTTTTTTTTTTTTTTTTGGTATTAGAATGCCTTTAGTTTAGGAAGCTCTTTTGACTCATTTTCTAAGAGCAGAAAGAAAGAGGAAATGGGGAGCTGGCTGCTTAACTGGTGTCCTAGTATTTAAGAGAAAGGAAAATAATCAGTAGTCCAAGATTTTCTTCTATATTGTCCAAGACAGCTTGCCAGAGTAGAAAAGTAAACAGAAATTTGAACCTGGTGTATCAATCAGCTTTTGCTATGACAATGCTACCTAACAAACATCTCAGTGTCTTATATCCAATAGTTAATTCATGCTCACAGATATTCAAGTAAGCTGTGGTTCAGAAGGAGTTATCTGGGCTTCTCTGGGCCAGGCTGGACTCCCAGCTTTGGAGCAGGTTCAGGTTTGCTCCACATGTCTTCCTTCAGGACCCAGGCAGAAGGAAAAATGACCACCTGAGGCAAGATCTCTTCATGGCAGAGACCAGAGCTCCAAGAGAGCTAATGGAAGCTTGTCAAGCCTCTTAAAGCCTCAATTTGGAACTATACACCACCACTTCTTCTCACATCTCATTGGCCAAGTCACGTGGCCAAACCCAAACACGGTAGAGGAAAAAGACTCTACCCTATGAAGAATCCATGAAAAGGGCTGGAGAGGGGCGCCTGGGTGGCTCAGCCGTTAAGCACCTGCCTTCGGCTCAGGTCATGATCCTAGGGTCCAGGGATTGAGCCCCACATCGGGCTCCCTGCTGGCAGGAAGACTGCTTCTCCCTCTCCCACTCCCCTTGCTTGTGTTCCCTCCCTCACTGTCTCTCTCTGTCAAACAAATAAATAAAATCTTTAAAAGGGGGGGGCTGGAGGGAAGAAATAATTATGAACAAAAATACAGTCTAGTGTGCTTGACTTTGGGCTCCATTTCTACTTACCATGGCATTCTGTTCCTGATATTCATAGATGGGGTCCAGAAAGTCATAGGAACCTGCAGGAATTGTTCATGGTATCTGTATGTTTATGTAACTTCTTTATTCTCCAAGACATCCTTTATTGCTCTTCCTCAAAAGAGGTAAGGAACCTCAGCTTTAGACACAACTAGCTTTAAGGCTGAACGCATATGGTAAGCTGAAAAATCTACCCTCCAACAATATACCAGGTCCTGATCCTTGGAACCTATAAATATTACCTTATTTGGAAAAAGGATCTTTGCAGATGTGATTAAGTTGAGGATTTTAAGATGGAAATAGTACCCTAGATTATCCAGGTGGGCCCTTAATGCAATCACATGTGTTCTTGTAAGAAAGAGGCAGACACACACAAGGAGGTAGCAATGTGAAGACAGAAGCAGGGATTAGAGTGATATGGCCACAATCCAAGAAATGCCAGCAGCCACCAGAAGCTGAGAGGCAGGGAACAGATTCTCCCCTAAAGCCTCTGGAGAAAGCACAACCCTACAGACACGTTGATTTTGGTCCAGAAAAACTGATTTTGTTGTTCTGGTCTTCAAAACTGTAAGAAAATAAATTTCTGTTGTTTAAGCCACAAAGTTTGTGGTAATTTATTACAATAATCATAGGAAACTAATACAATGCCTTCAATTTTTGTCTTCTTTAAAGAAATTTTAATGTTGAAGGATGAAATATTCAGGTAAATTAAATTTTCCAGAAAGGGGGAAAACAGAAATAATGCCCTAAAGTCCACAGTTTGATCGCAGGCCAACAGTTAATGAGATGTGAAAAATCTCTTATTTCATTCTGGGCAAGTTTTTACATCTCTACATTATATTCTAAACTGACTGGCCCCTTGTTAGAATTACCAGCAAAGAAACTCAAGAGAGGACCAGAGATTTAAAAAAAAAAGAAATGAGGACATAGGAAAAAGGGAACCCTTGTGCATGTTTGGTGGGAATGTAAATTGGTACAACCACTATGGAAAACAGCATGGAGGCTCCTCAAAAAAATAAAAAAACAGAAATACCTTATGACCCAGTAATTCCACTGCTGGGTATTACCCAAACAAAATGAAAACACTAATTCGAAAAGATACATGCACCCCTACTGTTTACTCTGCAGCTTTATTTACAATAGCCAAATATGGAAGCAACTTAAGTGTCTACTGGTAGATGAATGGGTAAAGAGGATGTAGTAACTCTCTCTCTCTCTCTCTCCCTCTCTTTCCCTCTTTCTCTCATCCCCACACGGAATATTACTTGGCCATAAAAAAGAACGAAATCTTGCCATTAGTGACAAAAAACATGGATGGACCTAGAGGGTATTACACTAAATGAAATAAATCAGAGAAGGACAAATACCATATGTGGAATCTGAAAAACAAAACAAATGAACAAACAAAAACCAGAAACAGACTCATAAATACAGAGAACAAACTGATGGTTGCCAGAGGGGAGGTAGATGAGGGGATGGGCAAAATAGGTGAAGGGCATTAAAAGGTACAAACTTCCAGTTATAAAATAAATAAGGGATGAAAAGTACAGCACAGGGAATATGGTCAATAATATTGTAACAAATGTGTATGGTGACAGATGGTAACTACATTTATGGTGGTGAGCTTGTATAATGTACAGAACTGTTGAATCACTATGTCATACACCTGAACTAATGTAACACTGTGTGTCAACTATACTTCAATTTTTAATAACAGGAAAAAATTTGACCATTCCACGATGAGATGCCACTTAAACCTAGAATGGCTACAATTACAAATACTGATGATATCAAGAATTGACAAGCATGTGGAACAACTGAAACCCTCACAGATTATCTGTCAACAACCACTCTGGAAAACAATTTGTTACTTACAAAATTGAACATAACAAAGCAATTCTATGTATTTACTCAAGAGAAATCAAAGCATATGTCCACAAAAAGATCTGTAAATAAAAGTTCATAGAATCTTAATTTACAATATCCCCAAACTGGGAACCACAAATATCCATTAGATATATTTACATAATGGAATACTACACAGTGATGCAAAGGAACTAAATACTGATATGCATAACAAAACCAGTGAATTAACTTCTTTTCCTGAAGGATTCTCAAAGCATCCCATGATTTCCACTTTCAGAGAAAATGTTAAACTGGAGTATAAGTTTGTATATTTACAATATCTCGAGTGAGAGAAGTGAAATGCAAAAGTGAATATACTCTATGATTTCATTTGGGTGAAATTCTAGGATAGGCAAAGTTACTCTATGGTGATAGAAATCAGATCAGTGGCTGCCTAGGGCAGGGGTTAGGAGTGACTCCAAAGAGACAACAGGAACCTTCTGGACTGATAATAATACTTTATTTCCTAATTGATAGGACAGTTGTATACATTAGCCTAACTCATCAAACTCTACACTTAATATCTGGCATTTTATTTTATGTAAATTATACTTCAATAAAAGTGATTAAGTACCTTTCTGAAAATACTAACACTAATATTAGTCAAATGAGTTTGAAAGCAGAGCTCTCAGATTCTATTAGCTGGATTTGATTCAAGAATCCTATCTTTCATCCTAATAAAAAGCTCAATCTGACTGGCAGGGAGAGAATAAACAAACAAGTAAAACAGAGGTATCTCAGGGTTCCATAGCATTCTGGGTCCATGATGGCTCCAGGACTGGCCCCTATAAAGACAGCTACATGTGAAGGAGAGGGTAGAGCAGAGTGACTGAGTGTGGGCAGGGACCTGAGGCTCCAGCTTCAGACCTCACCACCAGCCTCAGCCAGCAATGCTGTCATTATGCCACTTTCCCTAGTGTGGAATGCCTTTGAAGACATTTCCTGTAAAGCTTTAAAGTTCCAAAGAGAATAACAGTTTTAATACTGAGCCAGTGCTTGCTCACCAATATATAATTGTACTGCCTTCTTTTCCTGAAGGATTTGCAAGGTCTCCCATGGTTTCCTCTTTCAAAGAAATGTTAGTCTGAGGCATAAGTTTGGATGTTTACATTTGTTTTTTCAGTGCTGTGTGACTATTTCAGATATAATTAACCACCTTCATCTTCATCCTGAAATACTTGAAAAACTGTTTTATAACTAATTAGAGGTCTCTCTTAGACCATTATCCCTTTAAAATAGCTCATTTGATTCCTAAAGTTTCAATTAATTTGATTATATTTTGCGTACTTTCCTAATGTCTAGTTCTTCAATGGGATCAACTGTTCTTTTCATCTAATGCTCATTTGGGGGGAGTTTTAAATTTCTACTCTTTGCTTTAAGGAAAAAGGAAGTTCTGTAAGTTACCAACCAACAATATAAACTACTTGATAAGCTGACTCTGCATTTCAAAAACCCTTACACATACTTCAGATAGAGGCAGACTACTAGAGCCCTAATAGATAAATGGAATTGATCACTAAAAGGGTCATCATCAAAGCTTTTCATAAATTTGACTTGGAAATTAACACACAGCTATTTGTTGCTCCATGCTTTCTCCTTCTCAATCACACTAAGTCACAATCAATTTACTATTTTAGGAGGTGAGCCCTCCAATCCTTTATTTATTGTGTAGTAGACAAGCTGTGGAACAACTATGATGATAGTGGTGAGACAGCCTTCTTCTGAATTCTATTCTTTGCAGTTGTAACTCAGAGTTTACATAGAGAAGAAGATAATTAAGAGAAGCCATAATTAAGGATGCCTTAGGAGAAATTTCCAGAAAGAAACAGAAGGAAAAAAATAGAAAACCAAAACACTATTTTGAAGCAACCATGCAAAAGGAAACATCAAAAAAGGCAGTTAGAAACTTTATTCAGAAAATCAAGAGGGAAAGTCTGTCCCAGAAGGCTTTCAGGTTATAAGTCTAAGATTAGAGACAAGAACATTTTTTTCATATATACAAAGTGAAGAGATAGATATTTAATATACTTCACAGTAGCTCTACTATCACCCTTCCCCTGGAGAAAAGAGAGCCCAGACTAAAACTGCAGCTAACATTTTACGTGTGTTTATTTTATATCTGTCATCTTATTCCCAGTGAAAATTACCACCAGCGAAAACCAAAAGCAAATGGCAAAAAAAAAAAAAAAAAAAAAAAAAAAGCTACTTCTCCCAAAGTTCACAATGTCTTAATTAAAAAAAAAAAAAAAAAAGATTTTATTTATGCCCTTGAGAGAGAGAGACAGAGCACAAGCAGGGGGAGAGGGAGAGAGAGAGGGTGAAGCAGACTCCCCACTGAGCTGGGAGCCCAACATGGGGCTTGATCACAGGACCCGGAGATCATGACCTGAGCTGAAGGGAGAGGTCCAACCCCACTGAGCTGGGAGCCCAACATGGGGCTTGATCACAGGACCCAGAGATCATGACCTGAGCTGAAGGGAGAGGCCCACCCAGGCATCCCCAGTGCTTAATTTTTAAGATGGGAAAAGGCAATCTTTTATTGAAAAAGTTGATCCCAGACTTTAATCTCTTTCAGTCTTGTTAAAACACAGAATCCTGGGCCCAGTAATTTCTGATTCAATAGGCTTGCCTATCTAAGAAGTTCCTAAGTGATGCTGATGCTGCAGGTCCAGGGACCACAACACTTTGAAGAGCACTGTGGTAGAGGTTAATGACACCTCTTTCCCTAACACTAATTTCTCTATCCCTACCTTTACCATAACTCTTTTCCCAGACATGGCAATATGCCCTTTTTCTATAAGGATAATTAGGCAATAAAATATAATCAGGCAATAACACCCCCCCCC
>NW_024424675.1:12683145-12826032 GCF_017311325.1 Ursus maritimus
CCCCCCCCCTACTTTGAGACACAGATGAATTACTGAATATAGGGTTGGGGGCTGCCATTGTTGGAGCCCTCCAGTTCTGCAGGAAACAACCTTGATCTTTGGAGACAGGCTACAGATCTGTGAAAAGGAAACTTACCAAACTCCACCAAACTCTACACCTTCAGATGATGTAAAGCATACCAACCAAGAAAGGGAAAACAAAACAAAACAAAACAAACAAAAAAAAAAACTGGAATGTGCCACTGCAGTGGAATTCTGAATATCACTGAGAAAACTGTACAAGAAGATGGAGATTATCTAAGGAACTCACAGATAAAATTCTAGGTGGCTCTGCGCCAGAAAAAATAACCTGTTACAATTAAAAACAAGTTAAATCAAACTGTCTGGGATTAATTGAAGTGACTCTGAAAGTTTCTTTTCAACAAACATGGTGCTTTCAGTATGTGAGAATGAAACTGTCCAGTCTCTTGAAACTAAGTGAAATTCCCCCCCCCCTTCTGTAATTTAAGCAAGAGGGTATAAGGTTTCCTCTGAGTGGCATTAAGGCAGAAGGATGTTACAACGTAAGGAGGTCAATGTACTGTATGGTGACTAACATAATATAATAAAAAAACATTAAAAAAAAATTCCAAGGGATCCTAAATGTCACCCAACTCATACATAAGGAAATACCAATTTGTAGCCAACCAATATTGAATACTCTTTGGCAATTATGAGGGCTGATTGTATGAAAATGCTGCAGAACCAGCAGCTTACAGGTGATTGCAAAACCTGGTGGTGACATCCTTCTAATACACATGCAAACACAATTGTTAAGTAATGTGTGAGAAAGCCAACTTAAGATGATTGGGAAAACAGTTTCCAAAAAAATCTAAGCAGACCTGAAACATCTACGCAGATAATCAATACCTATCATCCAAAAATCCCCATTGTTCTTCCTTCCAACTCATTTCTTCTCACTGCTTTCAAGTCCTCCATCGTTTTAATCCAATGACATCTGTGCAAAGGAGGGGGAGAGTCAGAGACAATAAAAGATGGGGAGGAGGAAGGTAAAGCTCAATGACCCCTGGAATCAACCTTGAGACCAGATCTCCCTCAAGGCTTCCATTCAGGCCACACCCCTTGGATTCTGAGAACATGCATGAACAGGCAGACAAACATTGGGGCAATAAATAAGCTAATACAGCTTTCTGGAGGAAATGGAGGGGGGGGTGAGAAAAAGCCACGTGTCTTCAAGTCAGAGAAGCAAATTAACACAACTGTTCTGCCAATGCTTGCTTTCCTGCTGGCTGTCAGAAGTTATACCTCAGGCCTGAACTTGCCTGGACAAGGGTAGCTCTTGGTGGCTCAGCCTGTGTCCAGAGGATCTGTCTATTAGTCACAAATTTGGTCTCCATGTGTGTCTGAGAAAGAGCCATGATTCATCTTGACAACTGTCAGTACATTTCCTCAAATGGGAACAGGGAGAGATGAGCAACCTGGTGCCGGAAAAGAATACAAAAGAGTTAATGCCACTTCCCATAACACTTTCAAGGTTTGGACTAGAAGAGTTTATGTGGCAAGAACATTGGGGCAGGAGCAGCCCAGCAGAAAATGGCCATGTCAGCACACTTTCAAAGTCCTGCCATTCAGATATAAGAACAAACAATGTTAGCTCAGAATGTATTCCCATGAATAAAATGTTACGTTTCTCCATATTATTCTTTCTTACTTCATGTTTCAGCTGTTACTTCATGTTTCAAACAAATTTATTTTTGTTTCATAATTAATTTCATAATTCTGCATAGCTAACTCTAATATTATACTTAGAAAAAATGTATATATATGACCCACAAATTCCACACTTAGAAATATTCCCAAGAGAACTGTAATATATGTTCACTAGAAGATAGGCAATAGAATGTTCAGAGCAGCATTATTCCTAATAGCCCTGAAGTGGAAACTGCCTAAACCCACACAACAGTGTAAAAGATAAGTCAAGTATATTCATACAATGGATTACTACAGAGCAGTGAGAATGATATAGATGAATCCCATAAACATAACATTGAGCAAAAGAAGCCAGACCCTAAAGAGTAATGATGATTCATTTTATATAAAGACAAAAATAAGCAAAACCAAACCATGTTATTAGAAATCAGAAAACATGTTACACTTGACCAAGGAGGGAGCAGGAGGAAGAGTTCTAGGGAGCTGGAAAAGGACTGTTTCTTGAACTGGGTGTTGGTTACATGTGTGTTCAGGCTGTAAAATGCATCAAGCTATCTGCTTATGATATCTTCACTTTTCTGAATGTGAATCTCACTTCAATAAAAAGCTAACACACACACACACACACACACACACACACACACACACAAATAAACACCAAAAATACCTGGTAGGTCATCACTGTCAAGATTTGTAAACTTTAGAATGTGAATGTTGTGAGCAGTGCAAATAAAAAATACTGTAAGAATTCACCACATAAATCAGCCTGGCCCAACTGTCATATCAGTATAATAGAGGAAAATGTCATGTAGCATAAAGGATTAGTCCCCCGCATTATTGTCTTTAAGTGTCTGACACCAATGAAGGTACATCTGCAGAATCACACAAATTCAGGATGTGATGCATCAGACACATCCATGAAATGAGGGACAGAGTATGTGGTATAGAATGCATTTCTCCCAAGCTTTCCAAGAAAAAGAAAATACATTTCTTATCATGTCTGTCTCTTCCGTCCTTAGATCCCATTCCAAAGATAAAGCATAATGAGAGGAGACACCCTGTCAATAGAAAACTCATTTTGCCTAGACCCATAACAAATGGGTCAACTGAAACCCATAAATCATTGCCTAAGCCTTAGCCAAAGTTGATCAGAAATCTTTTCCCAAAAAGGAAATATTTCTTCTCTTAAAAGTGCAGCATCCTCTGGATAACAATAGAACTCCATAACGAAACATTTGCACTGGAATATGTTTCTGAAGAGACAGCTAATGGAGTTGCTAAAAGGCTTATAACTCCTCTGATAAGGAGTTCCAGAATCAGTGAATTGCATACATTTTTCTAAGTTCATATGACTAAAAACCACTTAAAAATTGAAACATATCCTTTTATGCAAAGCAAAAGATAAACATGTTAAATGGAAAAACCTCTAAATTATTTCATAATCAACATTCAACTGTAAAGACTACCTGGATTTGGGCACTAAGACATTAAGGACTTTTTTAATTCAAAGTGTGGTTCTTAGAGTTGGATGGGGAAGTTTGGTGGGAACATCTTAAAGTTCTTTAATATTTTAGCTCTTGATCAAGGCAAATCAAATGCAAATCATATGTACAGAGTTCATGTCAGTAAGTACTGTCTTCCAATACTGCCTAGTTACTATCCTAAGAAATAGCTAAAGGGGCACCTGGGTGGCTCGGTCAGCTAAACATCTGACTCTTGATTTCAGCTCAGGTTATGATCTCAGTTGTGAGATCGAGCCCCGCATTGGGCTCACGTTGGGCATGGAGCGAGGGGGAGGGGGAGGAGGAGAAGGAGAAGAAGAAAAGAAATAGCTACAAAGGAACTTAAGAGAATGTCAACTCCAACTTTCTTGTTTTCTAGTTGAAATGGGAACTAGCTGGCTGAAAACTTACCTAAGATCACTTAGTAAAGAGTGGCAGGGCAGGAATCAGAGCTAGGTCTCCCAACCTCCAGTTAGTCTCAACTCCACTGCAGGACACTGTCTCACCTGTGAGCCTCTAAACTACTTCAATAGACCAGTGGTCCATGGCAGGTGGTCCCCTCAGACTCCACTCAAGCGAAAATGGAGAATAATACTGACAGAACTAGACAGAGGGAGAACCACCACACCCCCATCCAGCAAACCAATGTACTACTTAGAAGCACAGACCTCTTTATTTACTGAAGATGGATATTTCAGGAATGTAACAAAGAACTGGTTTTTAGAAATCAAAACAGTTTAATATATTTTTTAAATGTCCACTTCTCAGCTTGGGATTCTGATATTGTGTGTGTGTGTGTGTGTGTGTGTGTGTGTATCCTGAAAGATAGAAAACATATACAAATACAAGTAAAATGGTATCATCCAGAATATATAACCACATAGCAGGACCCCCTCAGCTAACTATAGTTATGAGCATGTTTCTCATGCTCTTTTCTTCTCCTGACACATGTCCAACAAGCAACCCAGCTTCCTTACTCAAGAAGAAAGGCCCATCGGCAAGTGGCACTCAAACATGGAGGCCTGAAAGAAGATCCCATTCTCTGGAAGATGTGTTAAAGACATTTCACAACAAGATCAAGTGGCTTTCTCCTCCAGAGTTTATCAAGACTGATAATAAAGCAAACGCAGTCTATGTCTGTGACTCTCTCTCTCTCACACACACACATACACACATTGTACAGTGAGAGAAGAAGAGAAGGACTCCTTGTGTGTCCTGTTTTATATACTTTAATTATTTGGCCTTAGAGTAAGGAGCCAGAATTCTATGATTATTTTTTAAATGAACAAAAATCCATGTTGGAGCCTTTTACTCCAGAATCACTGCTTCCAGTAAATAACATGTCACACAATTACAAACTCAACATATTTCTCTAATGTTCTCATTTCTACCAAGATGGACAAATCACTACTTAGAAACCTCCCTGTCTTTAGGTTTAAACCAAGTTAATTTGATAATTGCATTATAGTAAAACAGCAGAGGCTAATAGTTACAATACAGAAGTATGGTTAGCATTCATAACTTTTATTTTTAGTTAGCATTGTTCTCACAAGGGTTATTGTTCAGAAGCAAGTCTCCTGACTCATTTCACAAAACATATTACAGGAAATTATTTATAAGTTCCCTGAAGTTTATTTTATCAGTTACCTATTGCTGTAATGACTTAAAGAAATAATGATTTATTTAGCTTATGATCTGCAGGTCAGCAATTTAGGCTGGGTTCAGCTGGATCCTGCTTCTTATCTTGGCTGGGCTCCATCATGGTCTGCGATCCCTGCGGGTTATCTAGGTAGCTCTACGTCTGGGAGTGTTGGCTGGCTGTTTTCTGAGCAATGAGGGTGATTAGGCCATGGGTCTCTCTCATTCTCCAGGGAATTAGCTGAATAGAATCAATGCAATGCCTCTTAAGGCCAAGACTTTGAAGCATTTTGTCTATTCCTCTGCTTTCTATTGGTCGAAGCAAATCACAAGTTCAGCCCAGAGTCAAGAGCTAGGGAAACAGATTATATCTCTTGAAGGGAGGAGGTGCAAAGGTCTCAATTCCCAGAGTGTAGATATAGAGGAGCTATTAATTGAGGCCAACAATACAATATTTCACATTTTAGTCTCAGACAATGTACTTTCTTCAACGAATTATATCCAGTTAATTAAACAGCCCTGGAAATAAGATCCTAATGTTTATAAATACATAAATATATTTATACATTATACATTTATACTGAATAAATGTATATATTTATACCAAATATTACATTATAATATATATTTATACTGAAATAAAAACTGTTTTTCCTAGAAGCATTACATTAACGGACCTTGAGATTGATGGAGGTGGAAAAGCTTTGCAAATTGTTTTATCTTCAGAGCTTCTAGTAGAGAGCACTTAGTAGTCACTATATAAATTTCTATTGAAAGTTTTTGTGAAATAAGTGGCAGACTCCTCTAAGCTAAACTCATATTCTATCTTCATATTCATATTCTATTTTCTACTTGTATCTTCCTAGCAGGTCTTCTAATCTAAATATATGGATTAATAGTTTGTGATTAGGAGCTAATCTGTTTTATTTGTCAATGTTATTAAATGTATTACATTAAATGAGCGCACTATGCATAGACAAATCTTATGGTTTTTCTGTTATATTCTCTTTTTTTTTTTGGCTCTATCAATGTCCCCATGTTTTGACACTAATGTCAGGCTCCCTCTCCACTCTTCCTAAGTATTTCCAACAAAGCCTATAATGCAGTGACTCTAAACCTGGGCTGCACATTGCAATCACCTGGAAGCTTTAAAAATACTGATGCTGGACCCCACCCCTGACTTTCTGATTTGATTGGTCTGTAACGCAGCCTGAGAATTGGTGTTTTTAAGGCTCCCAGGTGATTGCAATGTGCAGCCAAAGTCACAAACCATCGGTTTCACAGTCTTCACACATTACTTAGGAAAGACTTTTATGATACCACTACCACCTCCAACCGCTTGTCATATGCTCTAGTATCACACTTCTCCTTTCCTTCCTGGAAGTTATCAGAGCTGACAGCTGGGATCTTGTTTTTATGTCTTTATTTGACTGTTTCCCAGGAAAAACTTCTGGCTGTGCTCTGCATGGCAACACCTGCAAGTATAATGGTAGTTAGCACACAGTAGGCATTCGAAAATCACTGTTGCAGCATAATCACTTATACTGACTCTAATGCACCAAGAGCACACAATCTGTGAATTATAGCTTAGAATTATAGACATAGGACAGGGGTTCTTAAACTTCAGCCCAATCAGAGTCACCTAAAGGGCTTCTTAACACACAACATGCTGGACCTCACCCCCAGAGTTTCTGATTCAGTAGTTCTGGGAAAAGACCTGAGAATTTGCATTTCCAACAAGTTCCCAGTTGATGCTGCTGCTATTAGTCACAGGATCATGGACCACAGACTTTTGTCAAGAGGCAGCAAAGCACAGTGACAAAAAGTATGGCCTGTAGCATGAGACTGCCTGGTTTAAGCCCCAGCCCTGCTACTGATTAACTATATGATATTCGCAAAGATGCTTAACTTCCTAACCACCTCAGCTTCTTTGTCTGTAAAATGGAAAAAAAAAAAAAAAGAACTTGCCTCCTCAACTTGTTATAAGGATTAAGTGAGTTCATATTTGTAAAATGCTTGGAAAAGGACTAGACAGGTAGGAGGCACTGCATAACTTAAATATATTCACAAATTATGCTTTTAATGGAGGCATATTGATAATATTCCTCAAACTGACTTAAAATGTTAGTTCTACATTTGAAAATTAAAACAAACCACACATGGGATGCCTGGGTGGCTCAGTTAAGCATCTGTCTTGGGCTCAGGTCATGATCCTAGGGTCCTGGAATCAAGTCCCGTATCCAGGCTCCTTGCTCAGTGGGGAGCCTGCTTCTCCCTCTGCCTGCTGCTCCCTCTGCTTGTACTCTCTCTCTCTGACAAATAAATACAATCTTAAACACACACACACAAAGAATCACTATGGCATCCCAATCTCAAAGCATGATACATCAGATTAATCATCATAATAAATGCCATTAAGTGATTGTCCAGTCTGTGCTAATGCTTTAGAAGTATGTCTTATTTTATCTTTCCAAATATGAAGTGTTTTTGGACTCAATTAACATATAAAGAAGCTGAGGCTCACAAAGGTAGTGACATTTTAGTGAGCCAGCAAATTCTACAATTAAAGTACTAAGAATTTCTTCTAAAAAAAGAAAAAAAAGAATATCTCTTGAAGTGAACAAAAAGAAAAAGAATTAGATCATGTATAATTCAGGACTCTCAATAATAAGAAAATCCTTTAACTGGCTAACTCATGTGTCTAAAAATACAAGATACACTGTTTAAACTACAGCTGGATCTAGGGGTTCAAATCGATCTATTTATTCTGGATTCATGTCCTCTTTCATTTTCTATTGTTCTCATTTTCTTCCACCTCCTCTTCTTCTACTTCCTTCTCTCTTGGGCTCTTGTCTCTGTGTTAGCTTCACTCTCAACTAAGCCCTTTACAAGGTGACCCCCAACAGATCAAAGCTAATACCATCTTCATGGGGAACATTCCCACAGAGTTTTCCTCTTCACAGTTCAAGTTAAAGTTCTAGAATTGAATCTCAGCTAAGCTGAATCATATACCTGTCCCAAACCAATCACTGTTGCTGAGGGTACAGAACATGCTAATTCATCTGGCCTGGGACACATGTCTACTCTTAGTGCTGCAGAAGTATCCCTCTCAATTAGACCAAAGGATGGATATTGAAGAAGTTTGATTCTCCAAAGTAAAATCAAAGAATTGTTAGCAAAAGAAGGAAAACAGATGTTGATTCCTGAATCAACTATTCCTCACTAGGTCTACTGCTTTCTGGGATGGAAATCAGACCATCTGGTCTGGTCTCTTTTTCTCTGTATGACCAAGTTATATTGACTTTGTCAAGCCTATTAATCTCTCTTGGTTTTATTCTCTTCATCTATTACTGAAGAAGTGGACTTGGAATTCCAGGCTTTCTCTAATCAGCAAAATTCAGAGGTTTTCATGTATACATGTCTTGCCAACCCAACTTGACTAACCAAATCCAATCATTTTTTAAAATTCTCATTGAAAGAACCTAAATGGACCTGGAAATCATGCAGCCAAGGAAGTGGGAAGATACAGAGGTGAATTTGTAAGAGGAATAAGGGAAGCAACAATGGCATCATGTTTATCTTCAGTATGTGAGTGCTGAGCAAAAAACAGGGACACCAAGCTAGCAGTATAAAGAAAGGCTAGAGGAGACCAGGGAAAAGATGGGTCAGCTGAGAAAAAGCTTCTAGGATAAAGAGGTATTTGAGCTGAATTTTAAAGGAAAGGTGGGGGACTATCGTATAAATGGAAATGGAGAGGTATTTCTGGCAAAGGGAATGGCATGAGCCATGAGGCATAAAGGTACATAGCATGGCCAGAATTAGATCTTGTGAGGTTGAGGGGTTGGGGAGCGACTCAGCTGAAAGGTAAACTAGGAAAAACTGTAGAAGGCTTAGCATGCTGTGTTAGGAAGCTTTGGCTATCTTCTGTAGTGAGGGTTGAGAACACAGAAGGCAAGATGGCAAGAAAGCAGGTAGCTAGCAAGAAGATCAGGTCAACACTGGGCATAGAGTGTCCAATATAATCCTCAGTATAGTCCTGCTGAAATAGCCATTATCCCTATTTTACAGATGGGAAAACTGAGGCTTGGTTGGGGTTGAATAATATGCCTAATCACTGGTGAATCAGAAGTGTGTTGATTGAGCTGGAGCTTCTACACAGATTATCTGATGAGTTCAAAGCTAGTATTTCTTCCACTCTGCCCCTGATATCCCACCTTTCATCCCAGAAGAGTCCTATAAAGACTGAATTTAGCTCTCCACAAGTAGGAATTCAGATGTGATTGGCTGAAACAGCTCTCTTCTTAGTGTCATCCATAACACTCCCAGTGTTTTTAGCAGTTAACCATGGCATTCTTCTCCAATCAGCCCAACAGGAATTATTTTTAACTCATGATAATGTGATGTTTGCAAAACTTGGTTAGTTACTAAGAGAGGAACACTTGGCAATTTCACAAAGTGTCTAACTGGTTACTTCTGCAAACAAGTCACTGAGTGAGGTTTCTGGAAAGAGGGCAGACTGTCTCCAAGAACAAGTATAACTCCAAATATAGAAATATATTTAAATCAAGTAACTTTTGTAATTGGACCAATGGACATAGGACACTGTGTAAGCTTGCCACAAAACATTATTAGGGAAAAACTTTCCCAACTCTGTCAAGCTCACAATTCCTTGGATTGCCTAGAAATTAGATTTAAAGTCAGAAATTAAAGACAATAATCTTGTCATAGCCCTGTGTGTCATACCGATTGACTATCAGTTTTGAAAATTAGCCTGACAGACTCATCTCGACTTTTCCTTTAATTAGAAATCAAAATCAAGAGGGAAAACAGGTAATTCAATTTTCCTTACAGAATGTCATCTTGTCACCTACATCTGCATTGTCAGGCCAAGTAATGCCAGGTAACACCATGAGTTTCCATCTTTCCCATTTCAAAAGATACAATGAACAGAAGCCTGTCTGAAGCCATTCTTTAAAAAGAGAGTCCTGCAACTAATGTGTTGATTCTGTATTTCTCAAAAGAATTGCAATTATCACCACAGTAAAATTTGATGTCTTAGCTCCAAGGATCTCATTTAGAAACTGTACTTCAGTTTGAGACATTTTATGAAACCACTGAAAAGTTTGCAATATAGTCAAAGTATAAGAACCTATAAAAGATTATGTAATCACTATGTCTTGTATACGAAGTGTTGGTTTTGGATTGCTAACAAATGTTCAAACTCCCTTAGGGGGGAAAAAAAAGAAAGAAAAAGAAAAACAAATTGTGGGGCCAAGAGGATGAGTGGATTGAGTGTCAGCGTTTATGTTCAAGCAGTGTGGATTGGCTCCAGCCTGAGGTTAACTTAGAATTAAAATGGAACTGGTGGTCTTAACTTGGCAGACAAGAGGTTATAACAAATCTATGACCACATACATACAGACACCACGGTCGCCAGCTAAACCACACACATGTGGCACACTCAGCTTCAGTGAGGCAGTTACCAACAAAATTGAGATCCTTTTTCTTCCCTTTTTAGAAAACAGAGAAAACCTTATCCCTTTACACAGCAGTTAAAGGAACCTATATCATAGTCAACAGATTAAATTGTCTTCTACCTGGAATTTAAATTAACATTATTAATAGCTGGAGAAAGTTCATCCTCAGTAAAAAGCAAACTATCTCTCATCAACCAATCATTTATCTTCCTACCAAAATGATAGTGAGCTTAAAAAAAAAAAATGCAGTATCTTCCTCTATGCTCATAATGAAGACCTCTCTGCTTTTCTTGAATCTAATGAATGAGCATGTTTCACACCCTCTTGGTATTCATTTTGGGAAGTCAAACTCACTGGCTGTTACCAAAGCAATCAAGATTCAAGACACCACTAGTTAAAGCTTCAAAGAGGCAAACCACATGTAGACATTGGTGGATTGCTGAGCATCCCCCAGAAGTTAAGAAGAGAAGGAACAGCTCCACTATGAAGGAGAGGTCAAGGTAAAGAGTGGAGATAAGATCTATCATGGTAGGCTGCCATTGTGTTCACATAGTGGGTCCCAAGTTATGGTGAACCTTAAGAATTAGTGCTTGTATCCAGAGAACAAATAACTGTAACATGGAGAAGAAAGTAGGCTCCAATTTTTTAACAAAGCTGAATGGGATATCACACTCTACCAAAATGAGGGTGAGGTAATTATGAAATGTTTGGAGGATGGTCTCACCTGTGTGGTCAAAATTCTATTGGGTTTAAGGGGTTCCCCTGGATCATGCAAAATATCAGTTATCTATTGCTGCATAACAAACTACCCCAAACTAAGTGCCCTAAAACACCAAACTAAATTATTACTTATAAGATTATGAGTCATGTAGGCTGCAGCCTTGCTGATCTGGGCCAAACTCAGCTGATGTTGGCTGGATTCATTCATGGTGAGTCAGCTGGAGGCTGGCTAGCTAAAATGATATTAGTCTGTGATAGTTGTAGGCTGGGGCAATGAAGGTGATTAAGCCACATATTTCCATCCTCTAGCAAGTTAGTCTTGACTAGGTCTCATGGACTAACAATGTTCCAAAAGAGTGAGCAGAAGCATGCAAATCCTCTTGAGGCCCAGGCTTTACTTTTGCTGTATTTGATTGGCCAAAACCAGTCAAGACCAGGAGCAGAGAAATAAACTCTGCCTCTTGATGGGAGTTGCTACCAAGGTTCATTGCAAGGGACAGGTTAAAGAAAAAGGAAAACTTGAAGCCATTTTTGCAATCAATCCACCACATCCATCTACTCAGTGGCTAATGTTAGGAGTGAACATTCTTACTTCAAATTCCCAGACTTTTTCTGCTACCCCACACTATGTTACATACACTCCAGCCCATATTTGATCTAGCAGACATCAAGAAATACTAAGCGTGGCTGCTTTTGAGTTGTACTTTCTGACTTATTATAAGCTCTCACCATTTCATTGCTGCATGACTTCGTGGAAATTACTTAATCTGTGACCTGTTTTCTCATTTTTAAGATGGAGTTAATCATAGAGCCTAACTCACAAGGCTACTGTTGAGAACTAAATAATATACACGAAGCTTTGAAAAAGAGACTGATATTTAAAGTGATTAAAATATCACCACCATCATTAACAATATTGACACAAAAAGTTCTGATCCATCTTTTTTTCCCTATTCATATCCCTTTCTATTACAAGGTCCTGGAACACAGAAGTTTCTCCCATGCAACATCCAACTGACCCTTTTCTCTTGTCCTGGACCTCTCCCACATTAGTGGAAGATAGATCAGCCTTCTCCTATGATGCCAATTTTCTGGACAGAGACATTAGTGCACTTAAATTTCCAAGTCGACCTTCAGGCCTGGGGGCTGCTGGCCAAGAGCTTCCTGCCACTTCCCGTAGCCTGAACTCTAAGAGTCTGGGGTTTGCCTTGTTAAAATGTGGTATAGGCTGGGATTCCTCAGGCCTGGAGCTATGCTGGGGCCAAGACATTTGTGGCCTACACTGGCTCAGAAATCTGTCCTGATTTGCTGCTACTGAGAATCTGTGTGTCTATATACAAACACTTACAAGTGGGTGGGTCTTGTACAAGTACAAACTCACGAAAGTTCATGATTTGAGAAAAGACTACTATACACATACTGCTATGGGAGCAATAGTAATCAGGAGGTCTTCTTCCCTATATAGATTTTTCCAGAATAACCTTATCTTAAAATCATAAACAACCTCTGATAGAGTGGGTATAGAAATAAAGTTTTATTTGTCTTTTGCTCTTCTCTAGGATAATACAACAATTGCATGAATAACTACCTCATAAACACTACTGTCCATATAAATGTATATACTGATATATGCCTAAAAAGGTGTATCTCTTACTTTTCTCTTTAATATTCTTAATAGTTCTAATAATTTTTTAAAGATTTTATATATTTATTTGAGAGAGAGAGCACACAAGCAAGGAGAAGGGCAGAGGGAGAGGGAGAAGCAGACTCCCCACTGAGCATGGAGCCTGATGGAGGGCTCAATCTCAGGACCCTGAGATCATTACCTGAGCCAAAGTCAGATGCTTAACCAACTGAGCCACCCAGGCACCCCAATAATTCTAATAATTCTTAATATTCTAATAAATAATATTCTCTCACTTTTTTAATTCAAAGGAAGCTTCAAAGAGATCATTCTGGACCCTTGCTACTCAAAATGTGGTTTGCTGATCAGTAGAATCAGCCTCACCCAAGAACCTGTTTGACCTACCCCAGACCTACAAGACTAGAATCTGTCTTTTAGCAAGTCCTCTGATTCTGATGCACATTAAAATCTGAAGAGAACTAGGGGTAGGCCAGTACTTCTTAAATATCAGGAAAGCTATATAATCATCTAGAACACTTGACACAGATTTTTGGGCCCTACCCTAGAGATTTTTATTCAATAGATCTGGGGAGAGGCCCAAGATACTGCATTTTTAACAATATCCCAGATGCTGCAGATGCTACTGGCTCAGGAACCACTTTGTGTAGCAGGGACCAAGGCCTTCATTTCACAGCTGTAGAAAATGGTGGGTACGGGTGATAACTAAATTATCCAGTACCTCAACAATTATGTAGAGATTAAGACCAGATCTCAGTCTCTGAGTTTCCTTCCCAGAGGACTTTCTGATTGTGACACTGCTTTCAAAGGGATTCTCTGTCTTTTTTCTCCTCTCACACGACTTCCATATTCCCTGTCACTGTATGACCTACAGCCTTCTTTTCAATTTCTGACAGTTCCATTTCCTTAACCATTTCAAACATAAATTTCATTTTATCCTCTGAGTTTTTCAAATCCTGGCAGAGGGCTGAAACAAGTTGCTCAAATAACGTTTATTGAATTGAACCCTCTTTCCTAGTTCTTTCTCTTTCCTAAGTTCCCCTCCTTAGACCTTCTTACTCCAGGCAGTCATTGCCGTGCTCAGAATCAGCTCTACTACCTAGATCTCTAGCATCAACCCAATTTATGCCTGCTTTTACTCTTAATACATCTTCTCTTTTGTACCAGCCACACTAACAGCTATTTCTCCTGTACTTTACCTCCAAGCTACTCAGTCCCTCAGTAAACATGAAGTAGTAAGCGGAAAAGGGAAAAAAATAACTTGACTTTGAAAAAAGTAAGTCTGAGGAAAGCAAACAGAAGCAAGAGCTGAGGCATTAAATCACTTTCCATTTGGCCTTTTTCTTTTTTTTTTTTTTAAAGATTTATTTGAGAGAGAAAGACTGCACATATACACATGCTAGTCAGGCGAGGGGCATAGGGAGAGAATCTTCAAGCAAACTCCCAGCTGAGTGAGGGGCCAGATGCAGGACTCAATCTCATGACCCATGAGATGATGACCTGAGCCAAAACTAAGAGTGGGACGCTTAACCAACTAAACCACCCAGGCTCTCCTCCATTTGGACCTTTGCTAATACTGGCCACTGAACACCTAATGCACAGTTCAGATGAAAACTCAAAGTTGAATAAAGCCCCACTTATAAGAATATGTTATATGTCCAATAATAACTATTAAGGATTTGTAATTAAAAGATACAGAGAGTTTAAGTTTTTTAAAAAGGGCAGGATTTCAAAATCCTTTTTTTTTTTAATTTTAAATTTTTATTATGTTAGTCACCATACAGTACATCCTTAAGTTTTTGATGTAGTGTTCCATGATTCATTGTTTGCGTATAACACCCAGTGCTCCATGCAATACATGCCCTCCCTAATACCCATCAACAGACTAGCCCATCCCGCACCCCCCTCCCCTCTAAAACCCTGAATCTTTCAAAATCCTTTGATGTATGTTGGATGAATTCCCAAACTGACCAAGTAGTTCTAATTGGTTAAGCAAGTGCCACCTTCCTCCCTCAGTGCTGTGTTTCCTCTCCTAAAAAACACTTACTCTCCCAAAGAAAAAAAGCTTTATGAGTAGAGTTGCCAGGTGCAGCAAAAAAAAAAAAAAAAAAGAAAGAAAAGAAAAGAAAAATACAGGTGAGTAAAATTTTAATTTCAGATAAACAATGAAGAAGTTTTATTTTTAAAATATCCCTATTCTTATAAGTACTACAATAATGTACTATAAATATTGAAAATTTTTATAGTACACTAGAAAATTATTTGTTGTTTATTTGAAATTCAAATGTAACCAGCAGTCCTGTATTTTTCCGGCTTGTAATTTCAGAAAATTAAAAGCCATGCAAAATTTTACCAGGAATGAAAACAGGCAAGTAACAGAGTAGGAGAAGGAACTTGAAATAAAAATAGCTGGCAAAGGATTGATATCCAAAACACACAAAGAATGCCTCCAAATCAAAGAGAGAACACATTTTTTTAAAAGGGAAAATGACTGGAATGGGCATTTCTCAAAAGAGGATATATATAAGTAGCCAGGTCAAAAGGTGCTCAATTTCACAATTCATCAGGGAAATGAAAATTAAAACCCCAGTGAGATTCCATGTACACTACCAGAATGAACAAATTACATTAAGTGTTGGTGAAAAATTAGAGTAACTAGACCCTCATCCTCTGAGGGTGAGAGTATAAGCCTGCAACCATGCCAACCATCTGGCAGTACAATTAAAACTGAACATACGCATATCCTATGGCCCCGCCATCCTACTCCTGGGTGCATACCCAGCAGATACATGTACATCTGTTCACTAAAGACATGTTCACAAATATTCATAAAGCATTAATCATAACAGCCACAACTAGAAGTAGTATCTACCAAATATCTACCAGGAATAAAATAGATAACAAATTATGACATATTTAAACAATAATTTACTATTTAGCAATAAGAATGTACAATCTACAATAATATACTGCAATATGGATCAGTATCATTAAAATTTTTTTGAGTACCAGAAGCCAGACACAGAAAAGCACATACTCTCTATTATTCATTTACATATTATATAAAGTTTCAAAAGCAGGAAAAATAGTCTTTGGTGCAAAATCATAATAGTGTTTATCCTTGGACAGATTGTGACTGGATAGGGGTATGGGGACTTCAGAGGCTGGCCATGTTCTGTTTCTTCATTCCAGTAATGGTTTGTAATAGTTTTGTGAAAGTCCTGGGTTGTATACTTAACATCTGTAGCCTCTGCCAAATATGTTATACTTCAATGAGATGTACATTAAAACCTCTGAAAGAAGTTACCATGAAAAAGACTGCTACCCTCTGACCACAATCATGTTTGTATAAGAGCAATCAATATCATTATCATCAGAGCCATCATCACCATAATCATATACCCTATTATGTAAGAATTTGCCATGGGCTAAGCTAGGTTCTTGATATTTTGCTCACATCACCTCATTTGACCTTTTTAATCTTCATAAAAACACTACCCGGCAGAATTATTCTTCCACTTTTACAGATGAAGAAACATAGGCTAAAAGAGGATTGGTAGCTTGTCAAGGGAAACATAGTTTTTAAGTGGCAGAGGCAAATTTTTAAACCTTATCTGATTCTAAAGCAGGTGCCCTTTTCTCTGTGGGCAGCCATACTGAATCTACAGGTAGAGACTGTAAATTCCAAAGGGGAAGAGGTTTAAATTTCTTCCCTAAACTGGCTTTCTGAGTCCTAAGGTAACATAAACCCTCAAATTTCAGTCCCCTTTTTGTGCTAAGAAACATTCGTATGAATTCTGGATTTAATTAAATTACCTAGAATTAATTCATGATTCCTAAAATCAATTCCAGGTAAAAGAAATAAGGAAATGTAAATTTCTTTTTAGTATCTCAATTATGCTCCAAATATTTAAGGAAAAACAAAAACAAAACAGACTTTGACACTCAAGCAACATATCCTCCTATATAGTTTCCACAAACACATTCACTTTACAAGTTGCATTCACATGTCCATAACAAGTTTTTCCTGCCAGTGCTTTTCAAACTTTAAGCAAGAATCATCTGGAAAGCTTGTTTGAACAGATTTCTGGGCCCCACCCCAAGATTCTGATTCAATAACTCTGAGGTGAGCCGGAGAATTTGCATTCTTTACAAGCCCCCAGGTGATACTGATGCTATTGGTCATCAGACCACACTTGGACTAGTACTGCTTTATGCCAAGACAGACAACATAGAAGAAATGCACACAACTGCTTTGTTTGGGGACTGATTGTTCTGACTTTGTCACTAACATTTACAGCTACTATATCTCAGGCTAGGTCCATGTGATAGTTTAAGAGATCAACTGGCCTCCCCACTCCTACCCTCAAGGTCTGTCTTGATCATTAGTGCCCTTTGTCTTTATCATCATTAGTGACTGTCATCCATTCTGTCTATTGGCCATGAAGATTCCTGAAAGCCTGGATTCTGCCTGTCCTTTGCTCTCCTGTGAACTGCAAGCTCTCCAGTATCCCAATTTTCCACATGATGTAGCATATTTGCTACATTTTAGTTTGCTTTGTGCCAAAGGTAAAAAAATAAAATTACAGATCTGTAGGAATTAAAAGTCATCTCTTAGAATTTTGTTGTGGTTTATTAATTAATTTTGCTTTGCTTTTTTCCTAATCTGGGTATTTTAAAAGAGAATAAATTCACTATATTACATTGCAGATGAAGGACCCCCAAGGAGTCCTGAAGTAATTCCCAACACCTCTCTTGTTTTCCACTCTTCTTCAGAAAGCCCAAAGCAGTTTCTCTCCATGGATCCTCAGCTCAAGTCTCTCCCCAAGAGTTCTGAGGCATTCTTTAGGACACCAGCTTTGTTGAGGGATGCATAGGATCAGCTTCCTTACATCAAGCAGTCAATCACATAATCTGGAAAGCATTGGGCTATAGGAAGCAAGACTCTTGACTCTGCCTTAATAACTCATAGCCAGTTTATAAATTCGAGGCATTAAATGGGGCAGGGCCAGGGTGGGGGGATGGATGGAATCACTAGATCCCTGATGTGGCTCCTAGCTAGCTATGTCACTCTTGGGAAGGCCACTTTACTTCCCTTCCCCTTCAGTTGTAAAACAGGGACCATTTTAAGTGATCCCCAAGATCCTCCTTCTCTAAGAGTCTGTAAAACCATGAACCAATAGACAAGACCAAAGAAAACACCCTCCTTTCCAACTTGGCACAAGTGGAAGTTTTACTCTAGGGAAACAGACTCTCATGATGTGTAGGTCACAGAGAAAAGTCAAGCAAATAAAAGGACAGGGAAAAAAGAAATCAGGGACAGAAAAGGCATGTGCAATGCACCACAAGAAGAGAAAGTGCTGCTTTTCTTTTTCTCCCTCTGAAGTTGATAGAGAAAAAAGCAATAAAATCCAAAATCCAACAATATCAACCAGAAATCAGTCTGTTTTTCAGATTCTGCTGCTACAGTAGCAAAAGAAAGTAGCCAGCTCCTTCTCAGGGGCTCCTGGGTAGGGAGCATCCATCAAATCACAGACACGCCCTCTATTCAAATTCGATTTGGCTAAAATGACTTTTTTATGAGAATTCATGAGAAAATGGTTGACTTCCAGCCCTTATGTTATCAGAGTTGTTTGACATTGAATTACATGGGCCCAGACTATAAATCTTGACTTCAGGCTCACATGCGAGGCATTTGATGTGTCTGGGAACCTGCTGAAGAAAGAAATTAGCTGTAAAACAAAGTAA
Source organism: Ursus maritimus (assembly GCF_017311325.1). NCBI lineage: Eukaryota > Metazoa > Chordata > Mammalia > Carnivora > Ursidae > Ursus > Ursus maritimus. The sequence continues at coordinate 12,701,583 of NW_024424675.1, forward strand.
AATGCCTGTTCCCATGGGAAGACTCGGCAGGACTGCTAATAGATCATGTGTTCGTTTGGAAGACACTTGTTCCTTTGGTCAAACAGCAACTAATATTTTTGCTTTCCACTGCCTTGAACAGGAAATATGGTGCTAAGGGCCGACAGACAGGGCAAGGCATCAGATTAATTACACGGTCAGTAAACATTTGCTCACCCATGTTTCCTAACGGTCTGAACACTTCCTGGTTAGAGATCAGGGATGCCACTGGCCTCTGTTAACTATTTTACTCTTGTATAAATGTCTGGGAAGATGGAGTACGTTTTCAGGGAGCCCCACAATGAGAGGATGATGGGGGCACAGAGGACTCAGAACTGTTGAAAGCCACCCCTGCTTGCAACCTGTGCTGTGGCTGCCACAGTCCACTGCCCTCACAAGGACAGAGCATCTGGAAACTCGGAGGGAGAGACTCAATAAGGTGATGTGATGTCATTTGGAAATTTCCTTTCCCCTCTGGGGGATAGATTTTTTTTTTTTTTTTTTTTTTTTTTTTTTTTTTTTGAGACAGAGAGCACGCACAGATGTGACCAGGGAGAAGGATAGAGGGAGAGAGAGAATCCCAAGCAGACTCCCCGCTGAGCGGCAAGCCAGACATGAGGTTCAATCCCACGACCCTGAGATCATGACCCCAGACAAAATCAAGGGTCAGATGCTTAACCGGCTGAGTTACCCAGGTGCCCCTGGGGGATAGATATTAAATGGAACTTCAGATTCTTTCTAAAGAAGAGAAAAGGCAAAGCATTCTGGGAAAGATAGATGGTAACCACATCAGAACACTTGCCATCTACTCTACTCTACTTGGAAATCTCTTCTCTAGGGCAACTGCAAAGAATGGACAAAGACCATGCCTGCCTGGAGCTATTCTTTAAAGCAATGTTTCTCCAAGTGTGACCCTGGACCAACAGTCCAGGCATCCCTTGGAAACTTGTTAAAATGCAGAATCTCAGGCCCCACCACAGACCTGCTCAATAGGAAACCCTTGGGGTAGGGCTAGCAATCTGAATTACAACAAATTTTTCTGGTGACTCTGATAACACTAAAGTTTAAGAATCCCTGCCATAAAAGGATCCTCATATACCTGCTATACAGATGCCATCCAAGACCTAGACTCAAGTTCTCTGCTATAATCTATAAGGTCCTTATGATCTGGCCCAACCCACGGGCTGCAGTCATAAATGCCAGCTATACATACCTCTACTAGGTCCAGTTTATTCCCTCTTTGAGGACTTGCCTGGAAACTTCTCGTGTCTGGCTCATTAGCTCATTCAGTTTCCCATTTAAATGTCGCATTTTTCATAAAGTAGTCCCCTACCACAGACACCCTTTTAAGTATCTGCCAACAGACACTGTCCAGCATTGTCCATGTAGCAACTTTCCAAGACTGGAGATAACTACATGGCTTTGTTTCTATGTTGATGGCCCATTCTTCCCAGAGTAGAATATAAAACTCTGTAAGAGTTCTTTATGCCCACTATACACTATGTCTAATATATACCCTCTACACTTCTAAAAAGTGTAGCATCCATGCCCTCTCCTCCCACCTCTTCTCAAAATCTAGTCTCATTTGTCATTTATACCTTAATAAAGCTGGTGAAAAACTCTGTTCTTATACATTCTAAGTTAAAAATCAATATAAATGAAAAGTAGACAAAGCATTTACATCAAGAGAAATGAAAAACTATTAAAATTCCAGGCATCATTCAATAAGTACTATGTGCCTTTTAGATGCCAGGGAGGGTCAAAAGGGTCCCCCCAAGATAGCACACTTTAAAGGGGCATCTAAAGAAGGGCTTATAATGTTTTCCAATAGATGAGCTCTGGGGGCGCCTGGGTGGCACAGCGGTTAAGCGTCTGCCTTCGACTCAGGGCGTGATCCCGGCGTTATGGGATCGAGCCCCACATCAGGCTCCTCTGCTGTGAGCCTGCTTCTTCCTCTCCCACTCCCCCTGCTTGTGTTCCCTCTCCCGCTGGCTGTCTCTGTCAAAGAAATAAATAAAATCTTTAAAAAAAAAAAAATAGATGAGCTCTGATTTAGATGTAGTTCCTTTTTCCTTTACCATAAGCAGAAGACCATCTTTCTATAAGAAATTTTATCTTTAATGAGGTGATAAGAAAGTCATCAAAATTCAGTGCCTAAACTAACTTACTCTCTACCTAATTGTGTCTTTGTATTTTTTTCTCCCTATTTTATCTTCCAGATGCTCTGTCCTTGTGAGGGCAGTGGACTGTGGCAGCCACAGCACAGGTTGCAAGCAGGGGTGGCTTTCAACAGTTCTGAGTCCTCTGTGCCCCCATCATCCTCTCATTGTGGGGCTCCCTGAAAATGTACTCCATCTTCCCAGACATTTATACAAGAGTAAAATAGTAAAAGAGTTTTTCTCAAAACTCAACATAGAAGCAGAAACTTGAACATGAAGAGGTGTGCATCTAAACAAGCCTTACGTGACCCTGAAGATCCAGAAGCTTCTTCACAATGTAGCAGGTTATTTTATTGGTCTTTCAGCAAAAGATGCCTGAATGGCATTACTTTTGCCTCCATAATGGCTTAAATGCTTCCAAGAGGCATTAGAGTCACTCGCTCCCCGTAGAGATGGAAGAATAACACAGATGACAGTGCATTTAGTAAGAGGCAGACAGTGCCCGTGGTTGCTCCATTACTCTGTCATCAGAGATATCAGCACGAGGTTGGGCGCTGAGCATTAGCCCATGTAGCCTGATATGAGTTCATGGAGCTGGAATTCAAAACACTAACCAGCTGTGGGAACCCAGTGAGAAGCCTGTCACACTGAATGGTATCCAGATTAGAGCTGTGAGAATTTGGGAAAACCCTTCTTACTAAGTAAGTTTACTTCAGCTTTCTTTCTTATTTTAATTTTCAATGTTTGCTAGAATCCTGAACCTATAGCCATACATTTGAATAATGGAAAAAGACAACCTGAAAAATATTTTTTGAGACAATCATGGAAATTGTAATAGTGACTGGATATTTGATGACCTTGTAATTATAATTTTTAGGTGTGATAATAGCATTAGGTTTATGTAGCAAAATACCCATAACTCTTTAGAGATGTGTGCTGAGAGGAATGTAGGGGTGGAATGAAATGACGTCTGGAATTTGCTTTAAAATAATTCAGAAAAAAAAAAAGAAGGAAAGGAAAAGATTAAATTGTTGGACATGGGTTGGGTTATGGCAGATCAACAGAATATTCTCTCTCCTTGTAAAAGTACATTTGAAAATAAACATAAAATTTTATGATAATAAAGGAAAAGAAATAATACTAGACCAAAAGCAAAGTTATCTCTCAAGTAACATAAAAAATGTCTTTTCTGCTAAGGATTTTCTCAAGGCCAGCCACTGTCAAATAATCTACAAAACCAAAAAATGAGAAAGTCATGTTCTCAGGTGCTCAGGTCTTAAAAATGTCCTTCTGTGGTATATGTATTCGTAGGAGCAGGCAAAGAAGCTTAAGTAAATAAAAAAGAAATCAGAAATGACATTGCTTTATTTGGTGCTTGATTGTTCATAGGAGTGGCCATAATGGGAACAGACTAAAACGGAGATTTGTGGGTCCCAGGTCCTATGATATTTTTTTCTCATGAGTCCCTGTATGACTTTCAATTAACATTTCTATCCTTTAGTTTCCTCATCTATAAATCACAGAGCTACATGATATGAGAACTAAGGTTTCTTTCAGGCCTGAAAGTGCAAATTCCAGATTATATTAGCAAATCTCCTTCAGAAACATGGGAGATAAAAAAAAAAAAAAAGTCAAGTTCTAGAAATGACTTGGAAAATCAGGAGATGGCATATTTATTTAGTCTCTACTGAATTCTCAACACAGGAAACACAAGTGTAGCAACCTTTGCTGTTTAGAAAATCCAATGATCAAATGAAGCAATGTGGAAAATAGTTTCCAAAAGCAGTTTTAGCCACAGCATAATTCTATTAAGAAGAAAAAATTGTCAAATATTTTGTGTATTTGTTTCCTTAACACAGGAAAGAATGGATATAAGTGTCATTTATGCATCAAGAAAGTTCTAAAATAATTTTTGTTTCCCTCACAATGTCTGAAAACTACGAAAACGTGTATTTCTAGTGAAATTCAACTGTTTGAAGTGGGAGGGTCGACAGGGCAAAGATGGATTTATAAGGCCACCCAAAGCATGCATTCACTTATGTTCTTCCCTGGAAAGGTTAGCAAGTGTTGGTATTGCAAATACATGACTGATTTCAGAAAGATGCCCTACATGGAGACAGCTCTTGATGTACAAAGCTAAAGTCCATTATATTCTGTGGTCCTGCTTTCTACAACTTGGTGTCTTCCAGATTTCTCTCACTTCTGCTTGATTTGAAATTTGAGGTTAGTAAAAAAAAGGGAGGGGCATAGAAATTTAAGGTTAATGAACCACACATCAACAAACGTGCAGCAGGACTACTCTCTTCCACAGGGGCAGGTACTGGTAGATCTCAATAATTAAAAAAACAAAAATGTTGAGTATGTTACCATAAGATTTACATCATAAAATGCCTAAGCATCCTAGGTTTCACGTTTCAGTAAATGTGTTTCACTCAGTTTTACCTTGGAATTTAGAATCTGCCCTTCTTTTTTCATTCAAATCATCCTATTTCTTTCTAAGAACCAGACATGAAATATTAGGGAAAGGTGGCTGGGCAAGGGGAAAACATTATATTATTCCTCTGAGAAACTCTGAAAAGAAGAAAATTTTTCTCATTCCAGGGTGCTCTATTAACTGAGCTGTGATTTATTACCAAACATAAAAACATGAACTGATGGCATCTATTTAATATTAAGAGTTCTGCAATCAGAAAATGATCACTTTTTTCCTGAGAAAAAATTTTAAAGCATTTTTCTGAATTCTATATTGCCACTTTCTGACCTTCTGAGACAAGTTCGTTTATCCAGTCAAAAAACATTTCTCCAGGGGTGCCTGGGTGGCACAGCGGTTAAGCGTCTGCCTTCGGCTCAGGGCGTGATCCCGGCGTTATGGGATTGAGCCCCACATCAGGCTCCTCTGCTATGAGCCTGTTTCTTCCTCTCCCACTCCCCCTGCTTGTGTTCCCTCTCTCGCTGGCTGTCTCTATCTCTGTCAAATAAATAAATAAAATCTTTAAAAAAAAAAAAAATTTCTCCAACCTTATAATGAACAGTAAGAAAGGAAAAAATTCAACTTCTGTACATTTATTTCAAGGTAATCCTTTGAGAGCGGATGCAATTCCATGGCCATATTTATATTTAATTCCATCTAATTCCTGTATGAGAGACATTCCATAAAAGTTGTGAGCTTTAGAAAAATTACTTGTGCCATCTGATAGGATGTATTTCTTTATTCTTAGCAGTCTTACCATCAAGTCTAAAACAAGGAAATAGTGCTGGCTCTCTGGGTTATTTAAAATGAGAGGTTCTCAACGCTGCATCAGAATCACCTAGAGGGACTTGTAAACCACAGTTCTCACCTCCAGAATTTCTAATTTCAAAGTTCTGGACTGTAACCTTAGAAACTGCATTTCTAACAAGTTCCTGGATGATCCTGATAACTCTTGCTGCTGGTTTAGAGACCATATTTTGAGAACCAGTAATCTAAATATATGCAGCATAAGCGCTTGAATAACAGGAAACTATTAATTACCTCATTCAGTTCTACAGAGCCTTAAGCCATCTAAACATTTTGACTCGTGGGTAGGTAAGAAAGGAGCCTCTATACCCACTTTGGCAACCAAAAACTGAATGTCCGTAATCCTCAGTATAAGCAAAATCATCCAGGGTTTCAGCTCAGCTATAGCAGAGTGCAATCAACTCAAAATTAGTAAGATATTGATTGCCATTTGGTCACCATGTAATCCTGGCCATCCAGGTGCACAAAGCATCAAGTACTTCAGGGGGTGGGCGGAGTAGTAGTTTGCTCTTTTGGATTGCCCCTGACCCTGATTGTTATTAGCAGCACAATAAAACACCTAAAGAAATCTGGATTTCAGGGTGTGATCTGAAGTCCCACCAATGTGGCCCAAGCAAGTGAAGTTCACCACCTCAGCTATGGCTTTTGACTTCTGTGGATGGTCAGTTCTGTTTCTATTACCTCTGGCTCCTTAAATGTCCTTGCTGGCCCAGGCCTCTGCTTTCGTCACTGGACCCTTTGGTTGTCCTTCATACTAAGGTGATGATGACAACAAGCATAAAGAAGTCTTTCAATAGTGATTTCCTGTATCTCACTTATCCTAGCTCAAAAAAATCTTGCCATTCAAATGAACTGGCGTCAGAGATACAGTGGGAAAAAGGAGGGATGGGGGAGGGGGTAAAATGGGGGAGGGGAATCCCTTTCAAAAGCTCTCCCTGTGAGAAGTGGAGACAGGAGCAGGAAGAGGAGGAGCCCAAGGCTGGCTATTTTTAAAATGAAATGCAGAGCCCTTTGGTCCTCTCTCCTGTTTCTCTGAAGCCCCTGGAACAACTTGCCAAAGGCATAAATCGCTGGGCAATTCATTCTGTCTGTATTTCCTCTGTACTCTAGCAGATAAGTACAGCCAAAGCCATATGGGCAGAAATGTGGGCTTTCCCTCAAAATCTGCAACCTCCTTTCACAAAGCTGTCTTCCATCAGGATCAAAGTATTGCCTCCCAAATGATATCACTCATAAAAGGATCCAGAAAGAAAGAAGAAAGAAAATTCATAATGGTTTGGGGCACAAGTTGAGTCTTAACACAGAAAGGGACAATAGGAATCCTACCCCAGTAGAGGGTATAACTTGCGCCCACAGGGGAAGGCACTGAGTCCCATGATGAAGTGGTCAGTTCACTGAAGATGCAGATGGCACTTTAGCAGCCCTACAGGCTCTCACCCCTGGAGGTGGGAGAAGGAATCACAAAACAGACTGTGCCAAGCTAATTGAAAGAAAGAGAAAATAAGCCCTGGTGTTGATACAGAAAAATCTAGGACAAGACAAAGGCAACTCTCAATTTACCTTCTGGCCTACTTCCCTTCCATTAAAAGGCGTGTTATCTGTACCAGAAAAGAGAACTGATGCCTGTGTTAACACTTGTTGTCTCTGTTTTATTTTTAGGCTCTTTACTCAGAGAAAGGACAGCAAGGCCAGTTGGACTTCAGGTCTCAGACCACACTTGGTTTTCTCAGGTTTCCCTGCACACAAAGGCCCAAAATAATTTTCCATCATGACCTGGCCAGGAAGTACAGCCAGCTCTCAGGGTGGCCACTGAAAATAGGCACGTGAGCTTCATTATCTGTCCTTAGTGGGATCTGTATCATCATCCAATTTGATTTTCCTATCCAGCTGGTGTTTTTTTTCCTGCCGAGGCAATGCTTAAGTGTAAGAAAAATGTACATATATATGTATGTGTGTGTGTATATAAATATATACACATATATAATATATATTATACATATATATACATATATATATTTATATATATACATACACACACACATACATACTCTAGATGATATGGCAAATCTAAGAAAAAATTAGTACTTCTCAGACCCAAGACATTGTCTCTGATGAAAATGCTAGCACAGTGATAGGTATTAGCAGTGGGAGGCCAGCACAGGGTACTTCCTGGGACAAAGTTACCTATGTTTTCTTCATTTCTGTGGGGGAAATGCAGCTGTCACCTGCAACACCTGAGAAGTCTGGGAATGCCCATGGCAACCAGCCTAATCAGTTTTATGAAGAAGGCTCCAATCGTGCCTGCCAAGGGCAAGTCTACCAGATGGCTCTGAACCCCAGGGACGGTGCTGTAGCCAAAGACATCAAAATGGTTCCCAAGCCCCCCAGCCAATCTCACACCTCCTTCAGCATTATTTGCCATAGATAAACTACTTAATATTTTCTTCACAACATTTTTTTTTGCTTTAAGCAAGTCAAAGAAAAAATAACAAATCCTTGTGGAAAAATATGGAAGTAGAAACATGGAAACAGAAGTATACAAGAAGCTCCAATAGAACATAAACAGAAATGCTTCCTACCCTAGACTCTGAGCCTGAGGCCTGCTTCTCTTCCTTTAAAAGGAAGACTCACAGGAGATACAGAGCTGATGGAGATGCATTAGTGGCAGATGGAGATTGTCTACCTAATCAGAAGAAATGAAAGAGATTGAAAAAAAAAATCTCCCCATGGGATCCAAAGTTATTTGGCTCTATGTTAATGTCTTAAAAAAAAAATAATTTCAAATACCTACATCAGTGTTTTTCATAAATTTTTTTCAGCCATGATCCACTGAAGAAATGGGCTGTACGTCACAAACTGTGCATTCACACACATGCACACACACCTATACATAAATACTCACCTTTACTAAGCATGATGCACTCTAATACTTTTTGTTTAATTTTTCAAAAATGCTGGTTGTGACCTACAGATCACAATTTTAAAAACACTGCCTTAAACTTTGGGAAATATTGGTTATGCTTCATGTCCCTAACACTATCTACAACTCTAACACTATTCACAGTTACCCAATCACTGTTCAACACACTCAATCAACTCTATTAAAATATTCTTTCTCAGCTTTTCTTTCCCACTAAAACATAAAATCTTTTTTCTTGAGCCAAATTGTCAGTACCTTCAGCTCAGAGAGAATATATTATGTACCTTATGTTGTATTACATAGGTGCAAAAGATACACTATAAATGCACAATGAACAAATTTAATCTTCACACTGCTGGATATCGGGAAATTTAAATATTTGTCCCTACTGATTTGGTCCGCATAAATAAAAAGGATACTATAATCGAAGTATATATGTCACTTATGTTGGTGATGGACATAAAAAAAGAAACAGTCATTTCCTCCTTCCTGCTTGAGCACCTCAAAGTGCCTACAAGTGAAAGCTTGTCTGTGACAGGAAGTGTCATGACTCAAAAGTGAGGCACACAGCAGACATGCTGGGTTGGAAGTGGCCGTTTTTGCACAGCCACTACTCTGACCATGTGGCCACATGTGGAGAAATTACACCATGCATCATTGTACCACTGGCCCTGCCAAAAGAAGGAGTGAGACTAAAGCATATCCTGGGAAACAACGACTTTCTTCTGACATAAAATCTTGGGATAAGATCATATCAGTTGTAGCTTTATCACTTATAGAACAATCTCAGGGAGTTTCATCCGGGGATTCTGGTTTTCTACTTTATGGAACAACAAATGTAGTGAAATTTATTTTTAGATTCCTTTGATCATACACCATTGTTCTTAATTCAAAACTCCAGGCATAAAATTGTATTATTTAAAGGGCAGGACAATGAAATTGATTACAATCCTGTATTTTATCCCCAAAATAACTTCAGTAACAACTTGCATTTTGAAATCTAACTACATGCCATAAGATGAACTAAGCACTTTCTTGGCATTTAGCTCATTTAGTCCTACATTAACCCTATGAGGTAGGTATTATTATTACTGACATATTAAAAGAAACTAAGGCTCAGGGATATGAAGTGAATTTCCCAAGGTCACATAACTCAGTGTCAGAAACACTCTTGGACTTAAAACCAATGCTCTTAAACCATTTCTGTATTCTACAAGTAATTCAATGAAGACCATAGTATTAGGGTATAAAAATAATAACACAGCTCTTATAGGAGGACTCAACTAGAAATAAAATGATTTAATAAGTACAGAAGTGTAATGATTAAGTGGATGAAACAGCTTTTACAAAACTCTCCATTCTCTGTATGTCCCCACAGGACCCCTCCATCAGCTTCTACCCCTTACTCTCTATCCCCCACTAACAGACATAAACATGATAACTTCCAAATGTTTTGGGAAAAGTGGTTCTCAAAATGTATCCCCTGAAAACATGTTAGAGATGCAAATTCTTATCCCCCACTTGTTTTTAATGTAGGTTTGATTATTATTTAGGTATGGTAAATCCAACAGATTTGGAGATCATTGCCATTGGAAAGATACTTTGTTATATTCACAGATCATAAGAGGAGGGGGCAGGATGACATGGGAGACACCAGGGTCAGTCAGGAGACAAAGTGGGGGTGGGCAGGGAGGGCAAGAACTTTTATTTTGGTTTCTGCTGTGAGGAACTGGAAAGGTGAGATAAACAAGTTTGGTATTTGCTAGTTTGAATAATTTCAGCAGGCTCTAGAACATAGGAAATGTCTCTAATTGTCTGGTACCTAACTCTGGGACGATTTGGGAAAGTAGATAAAATGACAGCACTTGGGCTTTGGATTGAGTGGTTTGCATTTGAAAAGCAAGCTCATGGGTGAATTGTTTACTATTTCTAGGGAGTGGCTGACACCAGAAGGTACAATCCCTCCAGGGTCAGCAAAAGCCCAGATGTCAAAGCATCAGAATATAGAAAATAGAAGACATGGTTACTACGCCACTGTAGACCTACTGATTAAAAAACTGAGTGTTGGACTAGGAGTCTATTTTCATAAGCCCTCCAGGGGATCCTGGTGCACATTACAGTCTAGGATTCACAGTTTTAGTATTTACTCTACTGTATTACACATAGCACAAAGAGCAGTAAGTACTTAGAACAGACTTGAATTTTTCCTTTTCTCAAAACTTAACAACTTTAAGTATAGATATCAAATGTATATCCATAACCTATTTCAAGAAACTATCTTTAAAACATTAAATACACACAAAGACTTCTAATAATGCCATCTATTTCTTTATGTCCCCAAAACAGATGTATGTCTAAATTAGAATAAAGACAACCAAAGTTTTCAATAATAAATAGCACACTGAGACACTCCAGTGTACCCTTTAAAACTAGATGTTTAATCTTTAGAATGATCTGAAAGACAGCTTTGGGACCAAGGGCATTAGATAGCCTTTGGAGTTTCATCCTAGAAAGCTCTACGTAATTTGTTTTTCTAGAATTTTCCATTAACTTCTGAAGGACCTGCTTCTGTTTGGTCAACAACAGAAACTGTGGATAGTTTTATGTATATTGGGAAGATTATAGAACCCAACTTGTTACTACCAAAACTTTTAAGTCCCTGTTTTGAAAATAAGTTGGAAAAGGAAAAAGAAGATTCATGACCCAGTCCTAGCTGTGCTTTAATTAGTCATATGAACTTGGGCGAGCAAATAAATCTCTCTGGACTTTTGTTTTTCTCATCTGTGGTACCTGTGTGCTGGATGAGAAGATACTTCAAAGTAAATGTGATTCCTAATATACAGAGGATTCCTAATATATATAAATTCCTAATATATAGAGAATCCTAACATATAGAGGCAGAAAAAAACTTCTCATGAAAAAGCCCTTGAAGGAGATAATGCTTTTTACCACAGTCAAATAGGAATATATTCTTCTACCTGCACTGAGCTCCAAAATCTTAAGTATATGTATTACTTGAGACACCCTGGTCTACATGTTTATCTATAAATAGGAGTTCTCATCTTAGCTGCACAATCAAAATCATCTGGTGGAGCTTTAAAATGCAGATCTCTGGAACTAACTCCCAGAGATTGTTCTTGGGTGTGTCTTGGTCATTGGTATTTTTAAAAGCTCCCCAGATAACTCTAATGTGCAGCCAGTGTTGAGAGGCATAAGCTTGTAACAAGTCCTGAAGCATTCTTTATTTTTTTTTTTTAAGATTTTCTTTATTTGACAGAGAAAGAGAGAGTAAGTGCACAAGCAGGGGGAGTGAGAGAGGGAGAAGCAGGTTCCCCGTTGAGCAGAGAGCCTGACGTGGGGCTCGATCCCAGGACCTTGGGATCATGACCTGAGCCAAAGGCAGATGCCCAACCAACTGAGTCACCCAGGTACCCCCTGGAGCATTCCTTAAGTCAGAAAAGAACACATTGTGGTTAGTAAGTTCTACAACTATCTGAACATGTGGTGGGGTAAGTGGGGAAGTCAAATAAGTTTGGCCTCACTTCTGAAAAGAGAGGGGCAATGGTCAGAAACTAATTTCATGAATGATTCTCTGAGACAAGGAATAAGATTGGGTAATACTCTCCCCTCTTCTGGTAGAAAACAGAAAAGTTAGTTAGCTTAAAGAGTTTTGGAAAAAGCACATTTGCTCAGGTATTTGTGTTCTCATAAAGGTGATAGCTGGGGGTCATGTAAATTCCCATCTACATGAGAATTTGCAGGCAGGAGATAGTCTAGAGGGTATGCCACAGCAGGAGAAAGAGCCCAGATTATAAGCGTTTGTGAAACACCAACTGGAACACCTGACTCTTCCTGAAATGCTGGCTGGAGGAAGAGAAGGATGAGATTTACATAGGGCTGAATTCTTGGGACTATGCAGATGAAGTAAATATGGTGTCCGTGGCCCCAATTCTTTACACTTTCTGTCTCCACATCCTTTACCAGGTAAAGGTAGTGCCCCCACCCACTCCATCTTTGGGCCATGTGACTTGTTTGGCAAATGGGATGCAAGCAGAGGGCTAAAAATCATTCCCACTCCTGTATCTTTACCTTTGTCATGTGAACATGCCACCCTAGATCTGCCGGCAGTCAGCTGACCCCAAGACATGTAGGCAAAGCCAGCTGAGGCAGACAGACCCTAAGGTGACAACCAATGATTCCCACTGTCTGGAATTCATAGCTTTATGTAATTCTATCCCCTTGAGTGTGGGTGGACCTCTGATTTGCTTCTAACCAACAGAATATGGCAAAGATGACAGGATGTCAGTCCTATGATTATGTTAGTCATACAAGACTCCATCTCAGTAGAGTCACTCTTGCCTTCCTGTTGGCCTTAAAGAAGGAAACATAAATACTTGAAATGTGGAGAGGCCATGTGGCAGAAAAAACAAAAGAGAGATCTTTAGGAACTAAGGGCCTCACTCCTACAGCTGAAAAGAACTGAATTCTGCCAATAGAATGAGTGAATGTAAAGTATACCCTTCCCCAATCAAACCTCCTGATGAAAGCACAGCCTAACCAGCACTATGACTGCAGTCTGGTGAGACCCCAAGGTAGAAAACCCAGCTAAGTCATACTGAGATTCGTAACCCACAGAAACTGTGAGATAATAAATGTATACTGCTTTAACTCACTAAATTTGCTGCAGAAGAACCACCCAGCTAACCCATAGTTTTGTGAACTAAATAAATGCTAGATAAGCCAACCCCCATATATGTACACAAGCCCAGCCAAGACCACCAGAGTAACAAGCTAAGCCAAATATGACCACAGACAGAAATAATCCAGCAGAATCTGCCAAGTCCAGTGCAGTCATCTGAACCCCACAAACTCTATAAGCTAACTAAATGTATATTGCTGCATGTGACTGGGTTTTGTTATTGTTACACAACATTACTGTGGCAATAGAAAACTGATACAGTGACAGTGAAATTTAGTTATTTCCTTCGTTCTCACAGAGAAGTGATGTTTCAGGAAACTTGAAATTAAGTGTAACATAATGTGATAAAAATAATCATAACTTGGATATTACTTACTACCCAATATCTCAATCACAAATTCCTAGAATTGCTAGTGCTCCATACCTAAGAGAAATATCATTGTCCTGGGGTAGTTTGAACACTATTTTCTTTGATCATTCTTTTTATTTGTTCATTCTGTTTCACTCACTACCTGTTTCACGAGAATGATCAATTCTTTATATCCACTTTTTAATATCACCGAGAAATAGCTGCAACTCTTGAAGTTCATGTTTTATATACACATACACACACAACCACTAACTGTATATCCAGGGTTCTTGCTACTGTTCTTTGTATATGCAACCAATGCTACAATTTAAGGTTTTGGTTCTTCCAATATTTGCTATAAAATTCCAACCACTAGTACTAAGTCAGGGAATGTCATCTCAGATACTGCAATATTATAGACTCTGTTGTAAGGCCTCTATGAGTCTCAAGCTCTTTCTCGCTCCAAAATATATGCACATGTTCTCCATTCTGGCAGCTAAACAGATTTATACTGCCCAGTCTTAATGGGAAAAGAATTTCCAGGTTGAGCCTGCCCTGAAAAGAAATTTTATGGTATGTAGCAAAAACAAACCTAGAATGTTTCCAGTATTTAAATATACAATATTCACCCAGATGCAGCTGCCCTTAGAGTTAATCTAAATTGATTCAAATCATCTATATATAGGTTAAACCAGTCATTATGTGGAGATAACTCCCATAAAAGAATAGTTTCCTTAGTGTACAATGAAATATCACTATTGAGATATGGGGAGTTATGTACTGATTTTAAGATTTAGGGTTTGTTTTTTTTTTGTTTGTTTGTTTGTTTGCATAACAATGAAAATGGCTAAAATAAAGCCACAATCAAAATTAAGTTTTGGAAAGGGTGTGGAGGAACTGGACCTCTCATACACTGCTGGTTGGTGTGTAATGGTACAGCCATGCTGGAAAACTGTTCAGCAGTATTTGCTAAAGATGAATGCATGTATACCTGAAAACCCAATAGTTACGCTCCAGCAAGATGCATGCATATATTCACCACCACAGACTTGTGCAAAGATGTTCACTGCAGCACTATTCATAATGACCAAAACAAAGAATAACTAAAATCTTCATAACATTTGGATCAATAAATAAATTATAGTTCATTTATACAATGGAATACTAAAGAGTAATCAGAATGAATAAATTTCAAAGCACACATATGACTCTACTTCACAAACATGTTAAGTGAGTGAAATCAGACACAAAAGACTACATCCTATGTGATTCCATTTATGTCATACACAGGCAAAATTTGTCTACAGTGCCAGAAGTCAGGATAGCGGTTGTCTTTGGGGGGAAAGGATGGTAGTAACTGGAGGGGAACCTATAGAAGGTCTGGGGTAATGTTTCTTAATCTGAGTATTGGTTGCATGGGTTGCATGAGTGTATTTAGTTTTTGAAAATTCATCAACCTGTGTACTTACACCACATTGACTTTTCTATATATGAGTTACACTTTAATCTTTTTTATTTTTTAAGATTTTAGTTATTTATTTGAGAAAAAGAGAGAGAGGGCACAAGTGGGGTAAGATGCAGAGGGATAAGTAGACTCCCCGCTGATCATGGAGCCCCACACAGATCTTGATCGGAGGACCCTGAGATCATGACGTGAGCTTAAGTCAGATGCTTAACTAACTAAGCCACCCAGGTGCCCCTACATATTTTTTTTTAATTTGAGGTATAGTTGACACATCCTAGTACATTATTTCCAGGTGTACAACATAATGATTCTACAACTCCATATGTTACACTATGCTCACCATAAGTGTAACTACCATCTGTCACCATAAAATACTATACAATACCACTGACTATATTCCCTATGCTGTACCGTTTTCTCATTCATTCATGCTATACCATTCATGTACCTATGCTATAACTTATTCATTCTATAACTGGAAACTTGTACCTCCTACAACTCTTCACCCATTTTTCCCATTGCCCCACTCTGGCAGCCAGCAGTTTGTTCTCTGTAATTATGGGTATATTTCTGCTTTTCTTGTTTCTTTTGATTTTTAGATTCCACATAGAAGTGAAATTATATGGTATTTGTCTTTCTTTGAATTATTCCTCTTAGCATAATACCCTCTAGGTCCATCCATGTTGTCACAAATGGCAAGATCTCATCCTTTTCATAGCTGAATAATATTCCATTGTACAACATGCATGTGTATATATCTTTATCCATTCATCTATTGGTGAACACTTAGGTTGCTTCCATATCTTGGCTATTGTAAATGATAATAATAAACAGAAGGGTACATATATCTTTTCAAATTAGTGTTTTCATTTTCTTTGGGTAAATACCCAGTTGTGGAATGACTGGATCATTTCTATTTTTAATTTTTTGAGGAAAATCCATACGGTTTTCCACAGTGGCTGCACCAATTTACATTCCCATCAAGTGTGCCCGGATGTTCCTTTTTCTCCTCATCCTCGCTAACGCTTGTTACTTCTTATAAAAAGTTTATATTTTTAAAAATTGCTTTCTAATACCAGGATGCATCTGATTCAGTATAATCTACTACAATTCTCCTCTGGTAACTTTAAGTCCATCCAATCTAAGACTGATAAGTAAACTTCTGAAGATCCTACAAAGTAGTAGAGAAAACCTGATTACCTTTCTTTCCTTTCCCCAAATCATCTTCTACATGAAAATCAAGAGATTTCTGCCCTTGATGATAGAGATTTTGACAGGCCACCCACCATGCTGCCACCTTAACTTATGAAAATAGGTCTGACACCGCTTCAAGGGTTGTGGGTAAATTCTCCTTATAGTATGATAACTCTTTCTTATCTTGCAAAGATCCCCTGGGCAGGACACTTTCCATTCAGTATAGCACAGCAATCGGTCTCCAGCTCCAAAACTTAGACCAGAAAGCAACCCAGGCCAGAATGACACAGTAGGAAAAGAAAGCAAACCTGGACTGAATGAGAAGCTGCCAATGTATCAATAAGCACTTTACATATTTGGCAGCTTTGAGGTTACCTTCCAGCAACTCTGTGAGTCTGGGAAACGGTCATTTTTCCCATTTCACAACTGAGGAACAGGATCATAGCTTTGGCCAGTCACACAGCTAAAGAGTGGCATAAACTTCATTCAAAGCCCACACAATGACCTTCCATCCAATTCTCTTTTTCTTGCCAAACTTTCTCATATGAGCCAAAGTAAGAATACTCCGTTGGAATCACTCTTTGAACAACAGAGAGCTGTCTTGAGGGGTAACTGTAGCAGACATTAGCAGCTATGCATTGCTCCTCTTTGTATTTCATTCCAGTCTTTTTGACTTTATTGTCTTATTTTTTATTTTATTTTATTTTTATTTTTAAGTAGGCTCCATGGAGCCCAATGTGGGGCTTGAACTCGCAACGCTGAGATCAAGACCTGAGCTGAGATCGAGAGTCAGACACTTAGCTCAGGCGTCCCTGAATTTGTTGTCTTTTAATCATCCTTCTCTTACTCACATTTTCTTCCTTCTCCCACTAGTGAGGACTTAGACCTGTCTTTAGCACCCTAAGCATCATTGACTCCCTTCTAGAGGTCCTCAAGTTTAAGTCACTGACATTCCAAATCTCTTTTGCAGATCCCATAAGTAGGAAACTGATAGCTATCTCAACCAAGCTGTAGCAAATTATTTTTTCTACAACACTTTAAATAACAGCTTTTAACTTAATAGGGCATTGCAAAATACAGACTATTTTCACACACATATTCTCTTTAAGAAGCTATAATGTCCTTTAAAACAAGAATGTTGTCTTTATAGTTCTAACATGAGACTCAGTACACAAGAGGAACTCAATAAATAAATCCTTATAAATTAATATAGGTAATTCTTCCAACTACTCTGTAAGGGAAGCACAGCAGCTATTCCCAATTTGAAGATGGAAAACAGGGTTAGAGAAGATGCAAGTCTTAGCTCGTGCACCAAAGGAATACTTAACCCACGCATCTGTGTTCAGGCCTGTGTTCATTACATGTGCATCAAAAGTTATAACAGTGAAAACCAAATCATTTACAGCAACATTGCAGGAAATACAAGGCAAATGACTTCAAATACCCAGAATGGCTTCCCGAGGCCACTGAGCAGCATGCTCTGCAATCCAGCTGGGGAATCTATCTCACTGACCTCTTGCACCAAGGAATTCCTCTGGTTTCTATTTCTAACTTTTTCAATTATGCAACCCTTTTCCTGGGATGGGAGATTTGTTAACATGCTTGAGAATTTGTTGCCCTTCTCTTGAGTTAAACCATCAATCTCTGGACAAGAGACATTTCTCATCAGTGATCTAAGTCCTGGGCAGAACCTTCGGGTGGATATTGAACAGGCCAATAGACTAGAAGTTCTTAAGGACAGCATCACCCATTATTCAGGAGGAAAAAGAAATGAAGCAAAGTTTGTTCAAGGAGTGGCTGTCCTAATTTTGAATTCGAAAAAGCTTTATGAACACAAATCTTAATTATAACATTGAGAGAAGTAGGCAAACCAGTGGATACCACAATAAGGGAAATACATTTAGAAGATCTGGTGTGAGGCCCAGGAATCAGCATGTTGAACAAGCAGTACAGCTGTTTCTAATGCAAAGATTCTACCCTTTGAGAAAAACTAGGTGAATAATATTCTACAACTAAGTCCAGACCTAAAAACCAAAACAAAATCCCAGATGAGCATGGCAAACGTAAAGACCTTTTGACAATTCTAATTCCTCGGTGCCACCTGATTTGACCATAGAAAATGTAAGTAAAGTGTCCATAATTTCATTGTTCTTAAGTCAATCTTAGCCCCATCTCCTGATTTGCTCTGTGTATCATTGAGGAAAGGCCTGCAGCCTCTGTTCTCCAGGCTCCTGTACTATCTAGCTTCAGCCATTTTCACCCAATGGGAGACTCTGCAGGAGGCTACAGGACAGAATAAAGGAAGAGGGCAGGGTATTTTCCCCATCTTTCTCTTTTGTAGGTAGTGTCTCAGGCAGCAACTGTGCCTTCTCCATGGTTTTGGTTTCTGCGAGAGAGGCCCACTGGGGCTCTAGCTTTTGCTAGGTGGCCTCAGCACCCAGTCTCAGAGATACCATCTGTATCTAGAAGTACCTTGTACTTCTAGCTTCAGGGATGATAATGGCATCCTGATTTTGCTGGTGCATTTCTTCACCAGCTTCTATTTGGCATCTCAGATCTTCCATCAACTGTGTGTTCAATTCCCTGTTTTAATCTCCTCTCTTTTCAAATTAGGTAAGTTTTTATTCTCCTGACTGACTTCCAGCTGCTACCTAGAGTACCTTTATGCCATCCAGCTTGGGCATCAGCTGTGAGCTCCCGACTGCAACATCCAACAAAGAGATGGTAAGAGCCCTTACCTTTGACATCTGACACTTGCTGCTCACCAGCTGACCCTGGTTGTCTGGTTGGCCAGAAGGTCCTCTCCTTTAAACACCTTATTCTTATCTCTCCCAAAGCCCTGGAATCAGAAACAAAACAGCACTGAGTTTTGGCCTGTCTTCTTCCACTGACTCATCCTGTTCCTCATAACCTCCAGAATCTGATCTCTGCTGGAAATTAGTAAATGAATTAAAAGTATATAAGGGCCAAAGCTGTTACATTCTAATAGGGGCCTTCAACATTAAACACAGGATGAGGTGTAAAGGTAATTTCAGCAGAGGCAGAAGGATAAACATTTAAGTAAAAGTAAAACCTTTCGGAGGCGCCTCAAATTGTACTTCGGAAGGAGTTGCCTATTATAATAAGCAAAGAAGGTGACCAGTCTAGCCTGGCGTAGAGTGTTACCCAAAAGGTAGAATGCTGAGGGGTAGGAGTATAGAGAGAAACTATCCAGCCACTAAGGTGCAGCTGACCTTAATTCAATGCTTTCTACATAGAAGGGACTATCCTAAATGCATTATGAGTATTATCTCAATTCTGACAACATCATGTGATATGTATGGTTAATACATTTTTTTATAAGAAAACAGAGAATAAGAAGTTTAAGTTATTTGCCCAAGATTATACACTTGATGAACAGAGGAGCCAGATTCAGTATGAAACTATGGGGCCCCCATACTCCATCACCTCCTGAATGTGAGTCAAACCAACAAGAAATAAAGTCAAGAAGTAATAAAAGCTATCCTGTTATAAATAAGAGAACATAAAGCAGCACCTCTCCTTTCTCTTTTTTTTTTTTTTTTTGAAGTTTTCCTGATATTGCATTTAAAGTACATACTGGGTGTGTTTGTTCCAGGAAAGGCAATCACTCAGTGATGGGGACACTGCAGAGTTGAGTGGCTTTAAAGGGGTGGGGGCACACAACATAATTAGCAACATGGGAGGGATCTGTTGTGTCAACACAGCCTGGTGGTGATTTTTTCAGGCATGATGACTTTGCAAGGCTGGAGACATGCTTCCTCAGGAAGAGGGAGAATGACAGAAACATTTCCTCTCCCTGGAGACAGGATTCAGCCAAAGCACGGTCATGAGGGAAAGACTTCACTGAGACACAATTTAACCCATAGCCCTAGCAACGACAGTGTTAGAACCTAAAGAATAGCTGACAAGTTCTTCTATTCTCATAATGTAAACAGTAATGCTTGGAGACATTTATGCAGCATTTACTCTGCGTAAGAATAAGCAAGGAAGATACCAAAAAACTAGTAGTGATTGCAGAAATAAAGAAAGCTTTCTAGGAAACAATGCTATAATTCTAGCTTATGTTATTCTCTGAAATAAAGATGCTGAAGTGTTTGGGGGGAAGATGAATTCATATAAAGCCTAACAAACTGACAACAAACCCAACTCGACTGCTGTAAGACTAATTAAAAATTGTATTGACTCAATACCCATAACTGGTTTCAGGAACAATTATGTCTAGACTCAAACAATGTCCACAGAACTCACTCAGGAATCATGTCTTTCTTGGTGGACCCCTTTCAAAACAGACTCTGCCACCATAATCCAAGATGGCACTTAACAGCTCTAGAACAGTTTCTCACCTTCTTAGGCCAGCAGACAGACAAGATCTCCTATATATATCAGCTTCCCTCTATACCGCCTTCCATACGTCCTACATTAACAGCAAAAGTGCTGAGATTCACTATGATTGGATAGATGTGGGTCACGAGTTCATCCCTGATATGCCTGGGTCATATGAACACCCTGGGATATGGGGATGGAGTCAACTTTGCCCAAACCACATGACCTGACTGTGGAGGATAAAAGGTCTTCAGGGAACATGAATGTTGTTACCAGAAGAGAGAAGAGATACTGCACAGAAAAACAATAGCAAAGGTCCACCAGATGGGCAAATTTATACACAAAGTATTTTAGAAAAAGATAAGAGAGGAGTCTATAGCAGATAATTTTTTAAAAATAAAGGTAGGAAAAGTGATTTGATGGAAAACAACCAAGAAGGATTCATTCATCCGTTCATTCATTCATGTGATACTCATTCATTCCAGTCTCTAGCAAGATCTGACTCCTTCCTCTATGCATAAAAATGTTTTATCTTTACAATTCATTCCAGGGGAAGTTTCCAATACAAAGTTCACATACTATAACATTTAATATTTTAAAACTATGAATAACAAGTATTTAAGAGTATTCTGTTGTGATACTCAAGTGATTGCAGTCCTCCACATTTCTTCCCTATACCTACACTTACATTAACAGTAATATTAAGTAGTACTCTTTTTTTAAGAATCATCCCCCAAATTAATTTGAATTATTTTTCTGCAAGAACTAAAATTTCTAAATCTGTGGAATTTTAAAAATACTTTTTCATAACAGTCATTGAAATATCTAAATCTTCTCACTTTTTCAAACTATCATTCAGAAATTGAGATACATATTTCAAGTAAGCTTTTCTTCATTGAATCAATGAGAGTAGAGTCAATGGCACAAGAAATGGGACAAGGGGAAATATACAGTCTCCATTCTGCATTTGTTCTGCATTTTTCTTTTGCACAGTATCATTCCTGTCTCTAAACCCTAAGCAACTCAGAGAGCAGGAGCATGTCTGTTTGTTTTGGCACTGCCAGAGTTATTGTATGAGCCCCTTTTGCTTGCTGAGTTCAAGGAACAATAAATAATAATAATGAGAAAGGGCAGTTTGATGGCATGACTCAGTGGAAGCTGAGAGGACATGTGGCAGTTGACCCCCAACTGTAAAACTCACGTTTCACATCGATTACAGAACTAGATGTAGATTAGACAAGAAGAGAGGCCCCACTTTCTTCTTTTTAATAATACTTGGACGTTGGGATGCCTCAGAAGAGAAAAGCACAGTATCCCAGTGTGTTTCTGCTTGTACAGACAGTGGAGACAGCAGTGCAGCAAAGTGATGGTGGCAGTGCCAACTTTGCCATAAATTTCTGCTGTCAGAAAACTTTGCAGCCAAGATCAATCATTGGGAATTATGTTCAGCTGAAAACATTTTCGCTGCCACATTATCTTAACATCCTTCTGATTCACAAACAGCTAATTTTACCAATCACATGGGATTTGGAATGATTATTTTCTGATAAAACTCTATACTGAGCTAGATTTATTAATTTTCTTAAGTTGCTCTCAGGGCATAATCTTATGCAGTTCCTTGTGAGAACATCACTCCTTTAAAATGAAGTATCAAAAGTTGTAAGAATTTTCCCACTCTCCTTTCAATTGGTTTACCTCACCCCTCCCGGCAAAAGGTTTCTCTAATGATGTTCTTTAATAAGTAGTAGAGATATTCATTGCTCAAACGTAGGGGTTTTGCCTCTTTCTTTTTTTTTCTATAATAATATTTTTTATTATATTATGTTAGTCACAGTACATCCCTAGTTTCTGATGTAAAGTTCCATGATTCATTACTTGTGTATAACACCCAGTGCACCATGCGATACGTGCCCTCCTTAATACCCATCACCAGCCTATCCCATCCCCCCCACCAAAGCCTTCAGTTTGTTTCCCAGAGTCTACAGTCTCTTGTGGTTCATTCCCCCTTCTGTTTACCCCCCCGCCATGTTTTGCGTCTTTCAATATGTGGTAGAAGTGACCAGTATTTTCTTACTATGTGGATGGTGGTGGGGATATTTCACTTGAAAGACGTACAAATTCAAAAAGACTGCATTTCGGTTCTGACTATAGTATACATTAGTCATGCTGTTGTTAAATGAGCTTTTAAACAGGAGTGTCATAAAAATTCATTTTGTCCCCTGGTGGTAGGATTCTGTGTTTTGACTTTGGCATTTTTTCCTGGTAGAAATTAGGCAAGAGAGAGGCTTCTCTTCCAGAAGCTCTCTCTCTACTCCTTATGTTGGTTCTACAGCTCCACCTTAGGAATGCTTCGGATTCCTTCAGCTCTTCCAGATTAGTCAATGCTGACTTGGGGTTGAAGAGTGATTTATGACTTCTTTCTGAAAATGTGGGTATACTACTTAGGTGGAAAAACACTTTGATTTAGTAATTTATTGAAGTAAAAATTTGTCAAGACAGTGTATTCAAGGGTAGGAGAGCTCTCGGGGGAAATAGGAAGATTACTGCAAAGTCAACTAGAATGAAAAAGCCAGGAAGCCTTCTTTTCATAAATTAGGCAGAGGCCTAACCTCACAGATGTCCCTATGTAATTGATGCATTCAACACAACACATTAATTAACCACCTCGGAGCCAAACGTGAGGCTTCAAAGTGCCATCTGATAATGTCCAAGAATCAAAACTACAAGAGAAACTACTAAGTTTCAACAAAACCATTCCCTCTACCTCTTGAACATATAAATAAACTACATTTCCCAGCCTCCCTTGCAGTTAGAATGACCATGTACCCAAATCCTGGCCAATGGAATGCAAGCAGAGATGGTATGTGCCATTTCCAGCTTGGCCACAAGAACCTCCCAAGCGATTCTCCAAATTCCTTCTCTCTTCTGCCATCCAAATGCAGAGAATACAGCCAAGAATTAATATGACCTAGAAGAGGGAACCCACAATATAAAAGCCTGGGCCACTGAATAACCTTGAATAACCCTCTGAAAGGTCTACTGTTAGCCTAGCACCCAATTACAATGAAAACTACTTTCAAAATTCCAAAGATATGGTATAGTCCCATAGAATTACCTTAATAATTCTTCTGAGGTCTTCCCAAAGCAACTTTGGTTTCAGTGACCATATAGAAATGTTAGAATCTAATATAATCAATAGAGTCTAGCACTAGGACTACATAAAATAGAATCAGTAGATTCAAAGATGGCAATAGGAATTTACCAGTTCTAGTTTACGTGCCTGAAAAACTCATGCTCTTTATTAAGAAACAAGATTGAGAATTTAGTGTATCACTATTTGACAGTTACCATAGTAATAACTGTTCTGGTCAAGAATCATCACTGGATGCTAAAACTAGTGAGTGAAGGTTTATTGAGAAACAGTCTATTGGACAAAATCACCATTAGGCAAAGACCACAGTAATAACTGTTGCAGGCAAAAATCCACCAACAGGTGTTAATATCAGTAGTGTAAGTTTGAGAAGAAACAATACATTTGCAATACAATAGTTTCCAAGTATGTTCCCCAAATATTGATCCATTTATAATGGGAGAAACAGTAACTTTACAGTGGAGGAACTCAGCAGACATCACCTTAACCAAGTGGTCAAGGTTAACATCACCATCAATAAAACTTATCGGCATGATGTTCCCCCTGATATCATACACTGACAAAAACACACCAACAGTTCTGTGGCATTCTTGCCACTAACACATAACCCAGTCTAATTAGAAGAATACAGCAAACTCCGAAAGTCTATAAAACAAATAACCACCCTTATTAAAAGTGTCAGAGTCACAAAAAACAAGGTAATACTGAGAAACAATCATAGATTGGAGGAGACTAAGAAGTCACAACAAATAAAAGCAATATGGGATCCTACATTGGATCCTGGTACAGAAAAAGATCATTAGGAGAAAAAATTGGTGAAATTCTAGTAAGATGTATAGTTAAGAGTGCTATACTTATGTTAATTTCCTGATCTGACAATTGCACTATATTCCTGCAAGTTGCTAACAGGAGGGAAAGCTGAATAAAGGATATACTGGAACTCTGTACAATTTTTGTAACTTTTCTTTAAGCCTAAAATTATTTCAAAAAAAAAAAAAAACAAAAGAAAGAATAAGTGATTTACCATAGTCTCAAGTATCTCCCTATAAGATATTTAACCACAAAGGGAAAAACAGTAATTTTACAGTAGAGATGCCTAGCAGATACCACCTTAAGCAAGTGACCAGTGTTATCACCACCATGAATGGGACAAATAGAAATCAAACGTCTCCTGACATAAGGCACTGAGAAAAATTTATCATCACTTCTGTGATATTATTGCCAAAAAATGTATAACTTAAATTTTATCATGAGAAAATCTCAAGGAAAACTGAAGTTGGTGGACGTTCTACAAAATGACTGATCCATACTCTCTAAAAATATCGAAGTGTGCATCATATGAGAATATTATGAAAGATTACATGCCAACAAATTGGACAACCTAGAAGAAATGCATAAATTCCCAGAAATATATAAACTATCAAAATTAAATCAGGAAGAAATAGAAAATTTGGACAGACCAATTACCAGCAATTAAATTAAGTTAAAATCTCTCAACAAACACAAGTCCAGGACCAGATGGCTTTACAAGTGAATTCTACCAAACAATTAAAGAAGAATTAATAACAGGGGTGTCTTAGTGGCTCAGTTGGTTAAGAGTCAGACCCTTGATCTCAAGGTTGTGAGTTCAAGCCCCACATTGCACTCCGTGAAAAAGTTCTCATTAAACAACTCTTTGGGTGGCTATTCAAAACTGTGTATGCCAAACTGAAATTCTGAAGAACAGTTAATACTTATTCTTCTCAAACTATTCCAAAGAATAGAAGAGATAAGAAAACTTCCAAATACATTCCACAAAGTTTACATTACCCTAATACCAAAATGGGATAGACACTACAAAAAAAGAGAACTACAGGCCAATATCTCTGGTAAACACAGATGCAAAAATCCTCAACAAAATATTAGCAAACTGAATCCAACAATACATTAAAAAATCATTCACCACAATCAAGTGGGATTTATTCCCAGAATGCAAGGGTGGTTCAATATTTACAAATCAATTAATGTGATATATCACATCAATAAAAGGATTAAAAACCATATAATCATTTCAGTGGATGCAGAAAAAGCATCTGACAAAGTGCAACATCCAATCATGATAAAAACCCTCAACAAAATATTTGTAGGGAATATACTTCAACCTAATAAAGGCAATATATGAAAAACCCACAGCTAATTTCATACTCAATGATGAAAAACTGAGAGCTTTCCCCCTAAGAACAGATACAAGATGAGGATGTCCACTCTCACCACTTTTATTCAACATATTACTGGAAGTCTTTGCCACAGCAATCAGACAAAAAAAAAAAAAAAAGGAATAAGAGGCATCCAAATTGGCAAAGAAGTAGAACTTTCACTATTTGCAGACGATATGACATCATATAAAGAAAGTCATAAAGACTCCACCAAAATGCCACTAGAACTAATGAATGAATTCAGTAAGGTCACAATATACAGAAATTCATTACATTTCTATACACTAATAATGAAGCAGAAAGAAAAACTAAGAAACTAATCCCGGGGTGCCTGGGTGGTTCAGTTTGTTAAGTGTCTCACTCTTGATTTCAGCTCAGGTGGTGGTCTCAGTGTCATGAGATCAAACCTCACACTGGGCTCCACACTCAGTGCGAAGTCTGCTTAAGACTCTCCCTCTCTCTCTGCCCTTCCCCGCCCCCATTCTCTCTAAAATAAATAAATCTTTAAAAAAAGAAAGAAAGCAATCCCATTTGCAACTGCACTAAAAATAATAAAATACCTAGGAATACACTTAACCAAGGAGGTGAAAGACATATACTATGAAAACCTACAAAACACTGAAGAGAGAAATTGAAGAGAGAAACAACTAGAAAGATATCCCATACTCATGGACTGGAAGAACAAATATTGTTAAAATGTCCATACTACCCAAAGCAATCTAAAGATTTAATGTAACCTCTATCAAAATACCAACAGTATTTTTCACAGAACTAGAATAAACAACCCTAAAATTTGTATGGAACCACAAAAGGCCCCAAATAACCAAACGAATCTGAACAAAGAAAAGCAAAGCTTGAGATATCACAATTAGAGACTTCAAGTTATATTACAAAGCTGTAGTATTCAAAACAGTATGGTACTGACACAACAATAGACACATAGAACAACAGAACAGGATAGAAAGCCCAGAAACAAACTCACGATTATACGGTCAATTAATCTTCAACAACAGAAGCAAGATTATGCAATGGGAAAAAGACAGTCTCTTCAACAAATGGGAAAACTGGACAGCAACATGTAAGAGAATGAAACAGTACCACTTTCTTACACCATACACAAAAATAAACTCAAAATGGATTAGAGACCTAAATATGAGAACTGAAACCATAAAAATCCTAGAAGAAAGCACAGGCAGTAATTTCTCTGACACAGACCACAGCAACATTTTTCTAGGTATGCCTCCCAAGACAAGGGAAATAAAAACAAACTATTGGGATTACATCAAAATAAAAAGCTTCTGCGCAGCAAAAAAAACAATAAATAAAACTAAAAGACAACCTACTGAGTGGGAGATATTTGCTAACCACACATCCCATAAAGGGTTAGTATTCAAAATACATAAAAAACTAATAAAACTGAACACCCAAAAAACAAATAATTCAATTAAAAATGGGCAAAAGACATGAACAGACATTTCTGCAAAGACTATACAGATGGCCAACAGACACATGAAAAGATGCTCAACATCACAACATCAGAGAAATGCAAAGCAAAACTACAATGAGATATCACCTCACATCCATCAGAATGGCTAAAATAAAAAATGCAAGAAACAATAAGTGTTGGCAAGGATATGGAAAGAAAGGAACCTTCCTGTTCTGCAGTGGGATTGCAAACTGGTGCAGCCACTGTGGAAAACAGTACACAGGTTCCTCAAAAAGTTAAAAATAGAACTACCCTACATTCCAGTAATTGCACCACTGGGTACTTCTGCTGAAAGAATACAAAAACATGGGCACTTGAGTGGCTGAGGCAGTTGAGCATGAGACTCTTGGTTTTGGCTCTAGTCGTGATCTCCTGGGTCATGGGATCAAGCCCCACATCAGCCTCTGTGCTCAGTGGGGAGTCTTCTCGCGGGTTCTCTCCCTCTGCCCCTCCCCCCACTCGTGCACTTGTGCTCTCTCTCTCAAATAAATAAATCTAACAAAGAAAAAAGAATACAAAAACACTAATTCAAAAGTATATATGCACCATTACGTTTATTGCAGCATTATTTATAATAGCCAAATTATGGAAGCAGCTCATGTATCCATCAACAAATGAATGGATAAAGATTACACACACATACACACACACACACACACACACACACACACACACAAAATGGAATGTTAGTCGGCCATAAAAAAGAATGAAATCTTGCCATTTGCAATGATATGGGTAGACATAGAGAGTATAAAGCTAAGTGAAATAAATCAGAGAAAGACAAATACCATACATATGCACTTTTATGCATATGTGGAATTTAAGAAACAAAGCAAATAAACAAATGGAAAAAAAGAGAGAGGGACAAATCAAGAAACAGACTCTTAACAACAAACTGATGGTTACCAGAGGGGAAGAAGGTGGGACGATGGGTGAAATAGGTGAAGGGGATTAAGAGTATGTATGATAAACACTGAGTAATGCACAGAATTTTTGAATCACTGTATTGTATGCTTAAAAGTAATATAACTGTATGTTAACTATACTATGCTGGAATTAAAATTAAAAACTTAAAAAAATAAAAATAAAACATCAAGGTGTGAAAAATAAGAAACACTGAAGGACTGTTTCAGATTAAAGGAGATATAAGAGGTATGGCAACTAAAGGCATCAAATGACCCTAGACTGAATCCTGGACCAGATTTCTTTCTTTTATTGTAAAGGAAATGAGTGGGATAATTGGTGAAATTGAATAAATTTGCCAATTAGATAATAAATAGATCTTTATCACTCTCAACGTTGATTTTGATCATTGTTCTGTATAAAAAAAAAGTCCTTGTTTTTAGGAACTACCCAGTGAAAGTGCTTAGAAGTAAAGCATTATGGGGGCGCCTGGGTGGCACAGCGGTTAAGCGTCTGCCTTCGGCTCAGGGCGTGATCCCGGCGTTCTGGGATCGAGCCCCACATCAGGCTCCTCTGCTATGAGCCTGCTTCTTCCTCTCCCACTCCCCCTGCTTGTGTTCCCTCTCTCGCTGGCTGTCTCTGTCTCTGTCAAATAAATAAATAAAATCTTTAAAAAAAAAAAAAAAGAAGTAAAGCATTATGTCTACAACTCACTTTCAAACAGTTCAGAAAACATTATCCACACACAATCACACATACATACAGGGAGATATACGCATACACACATATATATACATACATTTGGGTGAAGGACTTACGGGAATCTTTTCCTAATGTTTTTATAAATATTCTGTAAGTCTCAAATTATTTCAAAATAAACATTTTAACAATAAGAAACCAATTGTTCAAGGCACATTGCCTTCCCTCAAGTACCTAATATTTTAGTTGGGAGATTAAAAAAAAAACAGGCATAGAAATATTAGGTATTCAGTGTAGCAGAGGTTAATTTTTATTACTTACTGAGACTATACTGATAAATAATACTATTTTCAGGTGAGGGAGAGGATATGGGTGGTGGCAAATTGTCAAAGCTTCATGGAGAAAGAAGGGCCATGCTTGGACATTGAAGAATGAAGAATTATGACCAAAAAGAGAGGTAGGAGTTCCTAGGTAGGAACAACACCTTAGGAGAAGAGAAATGGTAAAAATGACCACGTCCTTTCTGGACAAAGAGGGGAGCAGGTTTACTGGATCCATGAGGTGTCTAGACATGTCAGAAATAACACTGAGTTTATCTCCTAGAAGATAACATTGCCAAAGTGATTTAGGTGAAGTGATGATGAGTCTTGGTTTTTAGGTTTCTTTATCCACAGAAAAATAAGGAATCAATGAAAGTAGTTCTTTTAAAAAAAGATTTATTTTAAAGAGAGAGAGAGAGAGCAGGGTGGAGGGGCAAGGGAGAGGGAGAGAGAGTCTTAAGCAGACTCCGCAGTGAGTATGAGGCCTGACCAGGGCTCAATCTCACCACCCTGAGATCACAACCTGCCAAAACCAAGAGTCAGACACTTAACCAGCTGTACCACCCAGGTGCCCCCAAAGTGTTTTTAAGTAGGTATGAGAGGTACCAAGTATTTTACAGGTAATAAATCTGTCAAAGATTAGAGTGGGGAAGTGTGTGAAGGTAGAAAAACTACAAGCACATCCCACTTATGTGAAGGGGTGATGAGAACAATATATTTCAGAGATAAGGGGCCAACGGAATAAATATACACGAGATGGCATAATAACCTATGGAAATGTGTGACCAACAGAGCTATTTACCTTCTATCATTGACATATAAAATTCGGAGTGTTTGACTAAATCTTCAAAGTATTCTTAACTATTGTTCTAATAGTGGGAAAGGCAGGACCAGAGCATAGATACACATTTGAGGCTCCCCTCCTTGAACAGCTATAACATTCACAGGTATTTTAACTATTAAAATAAGTGAAGGTATTTATCCTTGGGAAATCATTAAATTACCTCCTGGGGACCCAAAGACCATAACGGAAGGAGGAGTAAACAAAGGAAAAACTTTTGGCACATTAACTGACATTGGCTGATTGCTGAGGGTAGGCTTGAAAACCAGAACTAGAAAGAATCAGCAGCATTCAGTGAGGCTGACCTGATGTGAAAAACAACCAAGGTTAACATGAGGAGTTTCCTTGGCTACGGAATGGGAGTGGAATGGGAAGGAAGGCAACACATGGGTGTAAGAATGGGTACAAAGCACAGATTGTGAAAGCTGGCCTCATACAGTTTCTAGTCAAAACCATGGAAAAAGAATGAATTTTATCAAGAAGGAAGAATACACAGAGGAACAGACTTTAGGAATTTTCTTGGAGAGGTTCTTGTTGAGGACAAAGAACGCCTGAAAGAAACAGCCTGAAAAGTCAAGGGAGATCTTAAAAGGTGAATACTGAATGTGAACATGAATACTTAAATACTGAAGCCAGGAAGTGTTCAGTATTTCAAAGAGAAGCTAATCAAACTTAACTAGTCTCTAGAATAGTTTGAAGACTGTGAAGAGAAAGCACTTAATAACAACATACATTTAAAGCTCAAATACCCTGTACATTGCTACACAAAAATCAAGGTTCTATCTATCAGTTCTATGGCTTATCAATTTGGTTCAATCTGTGTATACCTTCTTCTTGGTTACTTTCTTCTTTTTTTAAAAAAAATATATTTTTTATGTTTTGAGAGTATTTTCAGTGATATGAAAGTCAGGAAATATACATATCTTTAAAAAATTATCTGAGGACACAAAATTTTGCCTGAAATTTTTAAATGCTTTTTTTTCCCAAAATTGAATTACCAATAAAATATTTTTGATGAGATCATAGCTTTAAAATTCTGGCAAATCCCTTATTACTAGGACATGTGACAAACATAATTATTGATCATAATTCTTCAAATTGCAAAATATTTAATCATCATTTGAATAAATAATGTCAAGATTTTCATACTGTGAGTTACGATATTGAAGCTCAGAGTACAGTGTGACTTACCTAAGACCAGATCTATACCTAAAACCAGAAATCTACTATTTCTGTCCTTTCTCTGGGGTAAATCTAGCCTACAAGAATGTTTGGGGCCTGTACAGTGTTCTCCTTCAAAAACTGAATAAGTCTCAACATTTAAAAATTGAAGAGATTTCCTACTTCTTTAGAAAAGTGGGAGCAGCCTAAAGGCTACACTGTTTTGATAGGGTATGAGCTTTCCATTTTAACACAGTCCCTACCATTCTTTACTGTTTTTTCACTCATTTATGTTACTTACCTGGCCCCTGTAGTTTTGTAAGCCCTGTCTAGAATCTGCTGAAGAGGGTAGGGGAAATTACCACTCCTAAATGTTTTGCAAATGATAAAAATTGGTGGAAAAGGGAAATTGGGAAATAAAGCAAAATTACATCTTCCCACACTTGCTTTTTTTTCTTAAGAGGACTGTCTTTTCTCATCCCTCTAACCCATGATTTTGAATGAGTGGCACCAGAGAAGCAAAAACTGCCCAGAAATCATTTTAATCTAGTGCTTGGATAACTTCCTAGACTTTCTTACCACCACCACTTACCTTCCCCAACCAGGAGAAAAAAAGAAAAAGACATACTTCAGTAAATGAATGGATAAATAAGCCATGGTACATCCAGACAATGAAATAGCACTAAAAAGAAATGAGCTATCAAGCCATAAAAAGATATGGAAGAAATTTAAATACATATTACAAAGTGAAGAAAGACAATCTGAAAAAACACTATACTGTATGAAAAGGCAAAACATGAAGAAAGTAAAAAGATCAGTGGTTCCCAAGGGTTAGGAGGGAAAGAGGTATGAATACAAGGTGCACAGAGGATTTTTTAGGGCAATGGAACTACTCTGTATGCTATAATGGTGGATATATGTCATTATACATTTGTCCAAACTCATAAAATGTACACTAAGAGTGAATCCTAATGATCTTTCAGTGATAATGATGTGTCAATGTAGGTTCATTAACTGCAACAAATGTACCACTCAGGTGGGGAATGAGTAGGTGCGGAGGTTTTATGAAAAATCTCTGTACCTTCCTCTCAATTTGGACATGAACCTAAACTCCCTAAAAAGAAGAAAAAAGAAAAGAAAAGACTATTTTAAAAATTAAAAAATAAAGTCTATTTTACCCAAAAAAGAATGAAATTTCTTTTAAAAGATCTTTTTACCACCTCTGTATTTTTTCAAGTTATTTAATTGTCTTGGATGTTTTGCAACTACTGTGTAAACATCTAGCTGATCTCCTGAATTTGATGATTATTTTTGTCATTCTGAAATAAGTTGCAACTGAGAAATACGTAGTAGTTCCCTATAAGTGACATCAAAGGACATTTTTAAGACATTCATCTTTAGAAGTACACTCCAAATCACAGCAGTAAGAAAGGAAAGTCTTTACAGGAAGCATTCAACAAAATCAGAAGAGACTCCAGAAAAGCATTTAGCTTTGAACAATTACAAAACCAGAGAAAAATTCTCTTGGTTCCTCATGTTATTGAATACTGAAAAACAACCAGACGAAATGATTCGTGCCTTTCAAAATCTTCTGCTCATGTTAGCCTGCAGTAAACATTCCTGTTCCACATGGAACTGAGAGGTTAACATGAGAAAAGCACTGTGTGGAGTCTTGCAACTCTAAGTGTGGTCCCTGGACCGGCAGCAGGAGCACCACTAGGCGTTCAAGGGAAATGCAGGCGCTCCTCAAGCCCCGCCCCAAACCTACACCAACCCCGGGTGATTCTCGTGCAAATCAGAGTTTGGGAGGCCTTGCTCCCTCAGGGTCTCGAGGCTGAAACACTTAATGAATTTTTCTGATCCACGTTTCTTTTTTTTTTTTTTTTTTTAAGATTTTACTTATTTATTCGACAGAGATAGAGACAGCCAGCGAGAGAGGGAACACAAGCAGGGGGAGTGGGAGAGGAAGAAGCACGCTCATAGTGGAAGAGCCTGATGTGGGGCTCGATCCCATAATGCCGGGATCACGCCCTGAGCCGAAGGCAGACGCTTAACCGCTGTGCCACCCAGGCGCCCCCTGATCCGCGTTTCTTACCAATAAAATGGGGGAAAAAACTCGTTCAGGGCCACGTGGTGGCGAGCTGACTGACCTCGTGGTGGGGCCTCCCAGCAGCTCAGGGCCTCCTGACGTCCCTGCTGACTCCTAGGGTGGGTGTCACCGCAGCGCAGGACCCCATGGCAGGGCCTCGTAGTGCCGCCGGGCCCCTTGGTGGCGGTGCTGACTGATGCACTGCCGGGCCTCGCGGTGCAAGGGCTGACCCACGTCACGTTAGGGGGCGGGGCTCACGGCGGATGGCTGCCTGACGCACAGGCGGGACTCGCGGTGCAAGGGCTGACCCACGTCACGCCCGGGGGGCGGGGGGGGGCCGCGGGGCTCAAGGCAGATGCCTGCCTGACGCACAGCCGGGCCTCGCGGTGCAAGGGCTGACCCACGTCACGTGGGGGCTTCACGGTGGCGCAGGGCTCATGGCGGACCGCTGCCTGATAGCCCAGAGAGGCAGCTCCGGCAGCCCTGGCACGGCAAGGAGGCTCTGCGGCTTTCAGTGACGGGGCCCCCATGAGGAACCCCAGCGGCCACTGGGTTCACAGTGCTCCTCTGGCCCCAGAGGTCAAGCTTAAATCCGACAGGAACCTCAGGGATGCCTAAGTGAGAACGCCCACACCAGATGAGATTGTTTAGGTTGGTTGTCCTCAGTCTTCGTTATGCACCTTGGATTGCTTCACCTGGTGAACTTTAAAAACAATCTTGATGCCCGAGCCATGCCCTAGACCAATTTCATCATTATCTCTATGGTGGAACTAAGCATCAGTGTTTTTTGAAGTGCCTCAGGTGATCCTAAGTGCTGCCAAATGAGAATATTGCCATAAATGTTTATCGGGAAGGGGTCTTAACAGGGAGTGATTTCTCCCGCAGGGGATATTTGGCAATATCTGAAGATATTTTAGATTGTCACTGCGGGGGGGGGGGGGGCAGGAGGGGTGACACTGGTGTCCAGAAGTAGAGACCAGGGAGACAAGGCATAGGACATACCCCTACAACAAAGAAGCATCTAGCCAAAAATGTGAAGACTGCCAAGATTGAGAAACCCCAGATTATATTATGTAATAGAAAGAGGTTCTTAAACTTGAATGTACATCATAATCACCTGGAGGGCTTGTTAAACTACAGATTGCTGGATCCCACCCCAGAGTTTCTGGTTCAGTAGGTCTGAAGAGGGAGATGAGAATTTGTGTTTCTAACAAGTTTCCAGAAGACGCTGATGCTGCAGATCCGAAGACCACACTTTGAGAACCACTGATCCAGGATATTGGTCCTCAAACTTGGCTGAAATCAGTGGGTGAATTTTTAAAAATACTGATGCCTGGGTCCCATCCCTGGAGGTGGTGATGCAATTTATCTTGGGCATGGGCCAGATACTGGGATTTTTAAAGTTTTCTCATGTGAGTCTCGTGTGCAGCCAATGTTGAAGCCACTTATCTAGGAAAATGGTGTAGACAGAAAAACAAAAAAGCCAGGACTGGGCCACTTATTTTTAAGGGTTAGATGGGGGAGGAAGAAGTTGGAGAAGACATGGCTAGTGAGGTAGGTAGAAAACAAGGAGAGTGTGCTGTCAGGAAGCCAAGATAGAACTCTTCAAGATGGAAAGAGTGGTCTTCGTGATCCAATATGTTCTATTCCCATGAATGTCAGCCCACAAGGTTGCTACTAGCTGTCACCCTATGCCTAGCATTAAAAACTTCTTACAAAATATCTTTTTTTGCAACTGCTTCAGATTTCATATATCTTGCTCAACGCTATTCAAGGACCCACCTGAACGACTACTCTTCAACAGTACCAAAGGCCACTGAATTGTACACTGTCAGCCTTTACAGGGCCCAAGATATGGTAAGAGTTTCAGCTTCTTCATTTTGCCAATGATACAATAGAGGCCCTCAAAAAGTGCCTTGGCTACAGTCACACAGCCATGGTTGGCAGAGCTCAGGGAAGAACTCCGGCATCCTGATTATCCTCTTTATGCACTTTATAATCTACAAAGAAAATCTGGAACCAATGGCTTAAGATCAAAATACCTCTGTTTGCAAGTTTTGCTCCATTGTTTGCCAGTTGGTGTGTGTCAGGAATTCTCAAAGGCAGAGCCAGGCCGGGGTTGGGGTTTCCCTGCTGACTCCTCCAGGTGGAATGTGTTAAGCTAACAAGTCAACACTCGTGTGAGGCAGGTAAAGGCCCACATCCGATGGATCAACGACCTGGAATCTTTCATTAGGTAATTTGTTTCCTTTATACCAGGCCCAACTCTCAGGCTAGAGCTCTGGGCTCCACCCATCAGTCCCTTGCTTTGCAGCGACCTTACTGTTCCTGAGGTCACATCGCTAATAGGTGAGCCCAACCCAGTGTGTTCTGTGACAGGCATTGATGAGCAGAGTAAGTCTGACACGAATTCCTTACATAGCCTTTATTCCACAGGTGGGATAAAGAAGGTGCTGGCAAAGGAGGCTCTTTCTTCACTAAGATGCCCTTCAGGGTGAGAAAATGGAGGGGTAGGAGCCTGGCTGAGCACACAACCTTACATAGCAGGTGCCCCAGTCTTTTTTAGTAGCTTTCACCTCTAATCGGGTGCGAGGTTTGCTAAGTACTAAGGAATAAACTACCTCAAGGACCTAGAGCCTCCCATTTATTGCACTGTAAGATAAAAATTCATCCACCTTTCTAGTAACCTAGGGATAAATAAAAGTTTGTGGGCACAAAATAACCTTAGAAATAATTTGGGCTAGTGTCTTCTCAAGGCTCTATTAGTTTTCTTTAAAATAGCCCAAAATTTACAGGTTTAAAACAACCACTGTTTAAAAAAAAAAAAAACTAAGGTGAAATTGATATATAACATTATGTAAGTTTCAGGTGTACAACATTATAATCTGACATTTGTATGCACTACAGAGTGATCATCACTAAAAGTCTAGTTACCATCCATCACCTTCTCCATCCCCTCTGGTAACCAAAAACAACCATTTATTTTTTTCATTATTCTCTAGGTCAACTGGTAGTTGTGGTCTGGGCCAGCTTGGCTGATGTTTCTGGGCTCTGATGTGCTCGTTCCTGTAGTCAGCTGGTAGGTAGCTAGTTGATCTGGGATAGCCGTGAGGCTACCACATGTCTGGGTGGTTGATTGGTTGTTGGCTGGGGCAACAGAGATCATTGAGCCAAGTGTCTCTCTTCCTCCAGCAGACAAGCCCAGGGTTCCTCACTCAGTGGTCTCAACATTCCAAAGAGCAGCAAGAAAAAGCCAGCCCCAGTGCTCACTTTTCAAGTCTCTGTTTGCATCATACTTGCTATTGCCGCATTGGCCAGAGCAAATGACACAGCTTATTAGAGTCAGAGGTGGTTCTACAAGACTATAAGCCCTGCCCAGCAGTCTCCTCTACATCCTTGTCCTCTAGATATTTGAGTGCCATGGGTTGTTCAGTACTGTTAGCAAAGTAGTTACAACTTCTAATTGCATGATGGTGGAGAGGGCATTCTCAGATGGAGGCAACAATAGATAAATCACACCTTACTTATGTCTTTGATTTTTTAAAAATTGAACCTGTCAAAAACATCCCACAAACCCATGCCTTAAGTAGGAATAGAATTAATAATAAAACACATAACAAAATCAAAAGCTTAAGCTTATTTTTTTAAAGATTTTATTTATTTACTTGAGAGAGAGGGAGAGAGCACAGAGGGAGAGGGAGAAGCAGACTCCCCACTGAGCAGAGAACCTGATGTGGGGGCTCAATCGCAGGACCCTGGGATCATCACCTGAGCTGAAGGCAGATGCTTAACCAACTGAGCCACCCAGGCAACCCAAAGGCTTAAGCTTATTAAAAATATATAATAAAAAATCTTAAACAACTTCAGTAAATTTGAAATCCATAGTGGAGGAATAAAGGTAGGCTGTGTGTGTTTTAAGGTAGAATGTTAATGTAACTCCGGTGTAAAAGTTACATTGCTTTACCAAGTTCTGTGGCTTCTATATCTCCTGTTGACCTGTTTATCAGGTAGGCTTGTGATAGAGAACTTTCAATATACCTGAAAGATTTTTTTGAATATTTTTCTACACTATTGCTCAAATGTTCTCTTTTATTGTTGTGGGTTTTTTTTTTTTTTTTCCCAGATGACTAATAGAAAATTTCTCTGGGGATACAAAATAGTTCCAAGGAATAGAAACTTAGATACCTGTTTTCTTTTCTTAAATTTACTTCTGGAGGTAAAGTAAAATGCAACCTGTTAGATAAATTTGGCTTTTTCCTCTTTAAAAATCTCCACAATTATTTCATTGCGTTAGATGTACATTAAAATGGAAGGGGTGGACTATACTTATTTCTACTGTAAGATGCAATATGTATATTTAACCAGTTTAGTTTATCCATTCCATGAAGCTTGTCAGGTTCATTGGAAATACTACAGCTAATTTGCCTCCATCTGGTATATAAATACAGCAATAGTTGACAAAAAACTGCAAGGATGTAGACAGCATGTCAATATCAAGGGAATATCTCATTCCCTATAAAATTTGAAATTATGGCAGACTGGAAACGTGGGATCCCATTTACTTTGGCCTTATCCATCATCACAAATTCAAATATAGGCTACTAGAACTCTTGGGAGTGAAACTCCTGAAACTCCTATGAGGGGAAGAAGTGGAATGAATCCAAGCTGCCTGCATCCTAAGCACACCTTACCAAGTATAAGGAATACCAGAGAAAGGATTCTTCCCCTCTACCCATCTAATTCTGACCAAGTCAGTGAAGGAATTTCCACTTCTACAGTCTGCCTCCAAAGATTCAATGCAAACCTTCTGCCCTTCTCCACTCCAAAGACAGTCATTGCTCTCAACTCATTCCCTAGTATGAAGATGAAGCAAAATCCTATGGATTAAATAATAAGGTTTACAGAACGAGGGCCAAATGCTGACCCAGGGTACATAGTTTTGTACAGAGTAGGAATTTGACACTCTTGAAAGACCCTGGTTCTTTAGTAAATCTTTTCACTAGAATTGGACTCAAAATATCCACATGTAAAAAAGATGTAATCATATCTGCATTACATATTTGTGATCCCTAGAAACATGTTTATGTAAGCATAATCCCGATGTATTCACATACATTTACATGTGCACAATCGTATATCACAATGCTTCTAGTGAGCACTCCCTACCCCAATTACCTTTAACAGTCCAGTATACCCTTCTACCAACTGGTGTGGGTATGTTTACAATTGGATAATTACACCTAGTCAAACCAGATCCACCTTGCCTGGAAATTTATACTTCCTGCTCCTGAGGACTATGGAGAGACAGTCTATGATTGACAGTGAGCTCAAAAAGGAAAGGAAAGGGGGCACCTGGGTGGCACATCGGTTAAAGCGTCTGCCTTCGGCTCAGGGCGTGATCCCGGCGTTGCGGGATCGAGCCCCACATCAGGCTCCTCTGCTGGGAGCCTGCTTCTTCCTCTCCCACTCCCCCTGCTTGTGTTCCCTCTCTCACTGGCTGTTTCTATCTCTGTCAAATAAATAAATAAAATCTTTAAAAAAAAAAAAAAGGAAAGGAGAGGAGAGGAGAAGGAGAAGGAGAAGGGGAAGGGGAAGAAGAAGAGGAAGAGAAAGGGAAAGACTAATATCCTTGCCTCGAGGTAGGACCAACTGTAATACAGTTCATGCTTCAGAGCTCCCCCATGGGATGAGGCTGCAGCCCAGCTACAGATGAGACCACCCACTTGCTCAGTGTGTTCTCTGGCCCTCCTACTTCCCTCACTCCCTTTCTCCTGAGAGCACTTCTTCAATGAGTCAGGCGTACTGAATCCCTGTCTCAGGCTCTGCTTCTAGGGAACCCAACATGAGATGACACCTCATTACTGATCTTGAACATTTTCAGCAACTGGAACCCTGAAGTGAATGCTTGTTCTAACCCTACCTCTAACTTTGAAAGTAACTTACCATTGCATGTTTTCATTTTGGAAGCATTTTCTATTGACTATATGCTTGATGAGATTTCCTCTCCTCTCTCCACCTCAGCCTGTCACTCACATAGGCTAAAAGTTCCTTTTGTTTGAGGTGCCTGACACACTAGTACAGAAACTCAAACCTCATTTTCCCTCTTTAAAGCAATGTACAGATTGAATTACCTACTCCCTCCCAGGAAAAAATAAAATCTTTAAAAAATGATGCTTTAGAGACAGACAATAATCTCTCCTGAACTTGAAACCCAGAGAAAACTGTCACAGGATTATCTGGCCCTGAAAAACTTCCCCATAACAAGACCATTTTGTGAAACTAATGAAGCTAACCCAGTCTTTGATATGCTATCAAGGAAGGGCATAATATATCAAATATTTTATCATTTTCCCCTGTATGCTTTCAGAGCACATTCAGTACTCTTTTCTTCTCCTCCCTCACATAATTTTCTACCTTTGTATAGAGGTATGGCCCTCTTAAACACACTGGGAATGGAAAAACTTTAAATAAAATAAAATAAAATGAAAATTCTAAGTAATCATGCCCGTACTGTATAGCCACAGCTAAACTTCTATGCAGAAGAATGTCTATCTCTTGGAATTCAATAAATGTGTGCAATAACAACATGGCTCAATTTCATGTTAATCTTTTTCTTTCTTTTCATCGGTGTAGAAATGAACAAATTAGATATTATGGATCATTTTTTAAAAGATTTATTTATTTGAAAGAGAGAGAGAGTGCAAAGTAAGCAGGGGGATGGGCAGAGGGAGAGGGAGAAAGAGAAGCAGCCTCACCACTGAGGGTGGAGCCCAACACAGAGCTCGATCTCACCACCCTGAAATCAGGACCTGGATGTTGACTCATTTTTTACTATAATGATCATACTTCTCCTAGCTAAAGTTCGCTGAACACATGCTATGTGCCAAAACTCCTAAATGCTTTACATCTATGATCTCATGCAAATGGCACAACTACCTTATGAACCAGGTACTGTTTTTTATGCCCTTTTTGCAGATGAGAAAACTTTATATCCTAAGATTTCATGTAGGAATCCTATGCCATACTGATCTTCTCTCATATAATCTAATCTTTGCAGGAAAATCTTCCTTTAAAAGTTCTCTCTGATTAGTAGTATATTATGGTATTTCTGTATTAGGTCTATGCTTTAAAACAAATTACAGTGCTAAAAGGCAATTTTTAATGAAAGCCAACTGTACCTCTTATATGCATGATCTTTTCAATGGTATTACTATTGTTAGTCCCCTTATATAGGTGGAGGTACTAAAGCTTGGAGAGGTTATATAACTCGCCCACTGTTAGATTCAGGTCTGTTCCAAATATCTGTGGGGCCAGGGCAAGAACACAAATAAGACCTGTCACCTCTGTACAGCATAAAGGCTGTCCCTGCTCACAATGGGCTAAGCATGCAACCTCTAGAAAAACTCAGGCCACCTGCCCAAGCTTCATCCACATTCTATAACACTACAAATAGCTGCCCCTGGCCACTCCTCAGGCCTAAAATTGCATGTGCCAGCAGTACCATTCACCCGCAGGAGGATATACTTGGAAAAGAGGCCCCTGCAGGCCCTGGAAAGGTCTTGCTCAGGGCAATTTGGCAGGGAATACTAATCCTGGTTACTTGGGCCATGATCTAAAAGGGAAAGTGTGGGGGCACCTGGGTGGTTCAGACAGTTAGGCATCTGCCCTCTGCTCAGGTCATGATCTCAGGGTCCTGGGATCAAGCCCCACGTCGGGCTGTCTGCTCAGCGGCAAACCTGCTTCTCCCTCTCCGTCTGCTGCTCCCCATGCTTGTGCTCTCTCCCTTGCACGCTGTCCCTCAGATAAGTAAATAAAATATTTAATTTAAAAAATAAATAAATAAAATGAAAGGGAAAGTGTTTGTTCCAGGTAAGTATGTACCTGAGACCTATGGACTTCTTGCTCCATGAAGAGAAATGCAATCTAGGAGAACCAAGATATGGGTTGCTAGAGTACGGGGCCTAGTGCAGGGGCCTAGTGCAGGGGCCTAGTGCAGGCCCTAGTGCAGTCCAGCATGAGAATGGAATTTGCTCCATAACTAAGAAATGATTGAGTCAGAATTTGACTCCATATCCCTAGGAGCCCTAACCCTTCCATGCCACCATTCTACTAGAACTGAACCTCCTCCGGTTTATGATTTACTTCAGCACAAAAATGAATCACAGAGCCATCTACTGCTTTTCATGCTTTAGATGAGAATATCTATATTTCTTGGAGGATTACATGGGCAAAGAAAGCTGGCCTTTTAAAAGTTCTAAAGAGTAGATAATCAATAGGCAATTCTTAGCAGAATTCTTTCCATACTTAGAATGCTTCTCTTAAGAGTTCAAGGCCCAAGCAAATGATTAACAAGAGTATACATGCCTGCCCACCTGGAGGCAAAGAAAAGAGAAGGCAGGAAGCAGATGTTCAAGGCCTTTACCATACTCAAGGTAAATTTAAAAGGTAGGAATAGCTATTGATAACTAGCAGCTAGCATGGTGCTTGGAGCATACCAGGTACACAATGAATATTAAATAAAATTATACAGCATGAATTTGTGAGTAATTGACTCTCCTCTTTCTGGGACCAGAATTTGTCTGTTGGTAAGATGGACTTGATATATCTTACCAATGTAACCAATACCTACCTGGTTGCTTTCTGTCCAACAGAACAAAAATTTCACATTTCTATGTCTTAAAAGAGGCTTGAGTTGGGGGTAAAGCCTCAATATTCCCTGGAACTTTCAGATGCAAAATATTCTACCTTTAAACTTCTTAAAAGACTAGCTACCTCCCATCATTTCTATATGAGATACTATCACAAGTTCCCTTCACCCCATTTCCCCCAACAACCATATAAGTAGCAATTTAAATACAGCTCCAGGGATCTGAAGACCCACTACTTACCTCTCTAAAATGCCAAATTTGTAATATGATGAGAAAAAAGCTGGTTATGTGTTCTTAATTTCTGTGAAAAATCATGTTCAATGATATGGTATGGTGTGGGGTGTGTGTGTGTGTGTGTGTATAGTGAGGGAGAGAGAGAGAAATATACCAGTGAATAAAATTTAAATAAGTATCACTGATTTACTTCCAAAACTAAATAGAAAAATGAACTTTTTTTTATGTGGGGGGAGGATAATGATACATACATGTGTAATAATAATAATAATAATAATAATAATAATAATAATAATAATAATAATAATAATAATAATAATAATAATAAAACCATATAAGATGACAGAAGCCAATTCATTTCTAGATATTTGTAACAGGAAATACCACTGATATAAAAAGAAAACAAAAAAACCCAAATTTCAAAAATCTGTGCTTTGTTCCTATACTTTGAATCCAGAATACCTAAAATATGTTCAGTCAAAAGAGCTACATAGAAATTGGAAGAAAATGGAAAACACAAATAAAAGAATCCACAAAAATGACCCAAAAAATTACTAAATTGGGTGGTCTCAAATTTCCACTAAAGAGGCCACTTCTCATCCATGGACAGTATCTGCTTCTGACAGTTAGACAACCATCATTAGAACTTCCAGTATTTCCAAGAAACCAAAAACTAAATATTTATATAAAATCTTCTAATTACTACATGTTAACTATTTCAGATTTAAGACCAGCACTGTATAGGCCAAGCAATACATAATTACAGGTTTCATTCCTCCGTAGTCAATCGGACATGGCCTCTGGCCTTTAAAAATGAAGGCATCAAGAGATTCGGGCTATTTTAAGGCCAGTCTTGGTCATAACTTACTAATTGAAATATTGTACAAACTAGACAATACACCAACATGGAGCCATCCAGGTCCCTCTCATAGACAAGAACATCCAAGCTGTGTGACAATTTGGCCCCTACAAAGGCCCATCTGGTGGTATCCCTTGAACAAACAGGCCCTTCAAGGAAGTCTTAATAATTTTCTTGTTAGCAGCATTGCCCAACTGAATTATCAATACACCAGTCCCAGATGATCCATTTAAGGGTAATCTTTATTTATTCCAAGAAAGTGAATGGCATTGCCTACCCCAAACAGAGCATACCATTGTGCCGCTTGGCAAAAGCAAACATCCTTTCCATGAATATTTAACTAAAAGCATTGCTTATCGGTATTTGGCACAACTTGGACTGACCCTATCTTTCTGTGTTCTGGAACATGCCCTACAAAAAAGATGATCAGAATGTTTCTGACTTTGTCTTCATAGCCTGAAACTTTCTGTTAAGCAGTTTTGAATTCATGTGATTCCCTCATGTCTTTTTTTCCCGAGAACTAAATTCAAAGTATCCTTACTTGTGAGGACTTGAGAAGTTTATCTGATTTATCTTATGATAGAACCATCGGTGACAAAGGTGTTTTTAATAGGTATTCACTATTAAGTAAAGCGGCTCATCTTGCCTACAAGTTGAAGTGCAGTGTTGATTGTGGGAAGGATCTTTGTGAGTTGAAATTAAGGTCTAATGGTGGTGAATGCAAGAATATTTTTTTAAAAAGAAAAAGAAAAAAGAAAGATAACATCCAATCAGACCTACAAGCCATATGCCTAGTTTTATGCACACACTGAGGAATGTTCACCCAAAGTTTTCCTGCCCCCAAGTAATTTCTTTTCTACCCTAGCAAAAAGTACCTGGAAGACTCATCTTTAATCACTTGCCCAGGGGTGTGTATGTGAGTGTAGTTGGTGGTTAACATAGTTGGTGGTTGAGTGGTTAAGAGCTTGTGTCCCAGTTTGCATGGATGTGCTGGAGTACTATTATGCCCATTGCCCTGGTGTCATAAATAATACTGCCTCTTTTCATTCTCAAAAATATCCCAGCTTGACATTTTTCCAAAGAAAATGAAAATGCTAATTTGAAAAGATATATGCGTCCCGTGTTCATTGCAGCATTATTTACAATAGCCAAGACATGGAAACAACTTAAGCGTCTACCAACAAATAAACGGGTAAAGAAAATGTGAGATACACACACATACACGTGCATGCACACACATATGTATTATTCAACCATAAAAAATGAAATCTTGCCATTTATGACAACATGGATGGATCTTGAAGGATTATGCTAAGTGAAATAAGTGGAACAGAGAAGGACAAATACCATCCAATCTCACATAAATGTGGAATCTTAACAAAACAAAACAAGCTTATTGACACAGAGCACAGATTAGTGGTTGCCAGAGGTGAAGGGTTGGGGGGTGAGTAAAATATGTGAAAGAAGTAAAGGTACAAATTGCCATGCCAAAAAGTCATGGGGATATAATGTACAACATGGTGACTATGGTTAATAATACTCCATTGTAGAGCTGAAAGTTGCTAAGAAAGTACATCTTAAAAGTTCTTATCACAAGAAAAAAAATTAACTATGTATGGTGATGGATGTTAATTAGACTTATTGTGATGATCATTTTGCAATATATATAAATATTGAATCATTACACTGTACACCTGAAGCTAATATGTCAATGATACCTCAGTTAAAAAAAAAAAAAGAAAGTTGAAGAAGAGGAAAAATGTCCCTTTTGGAGAATAAACTCTACGGTCACTCTAGGTATAAGTCATTCTAGGAATAGGTATGACTCTGCTCTTTTCCAGCTATGAGACTTACATGAAACTCCCTCCTTGTAAACTCTAAATGTCATCTGTAAAATGAGAACAATAGTTAACAGCTACCTCTCAAGGCTGCTATGAGGATAAAGTTTGATAATACTTTTCAAATGTT
This sequence comes from Ursus maritimus, assembly GCF_017311325.1. NCBI lineage: Eukaryota > Metazoa > Chordata > Mammalia > Carnivora > Ursidae > Ursus > Ursus maritimus. The sequence continues at coordinate 12,746,562 of NW_024424675.1, forward strand.
TAACCTGCTACATAGTAAACGCTGGATGAATTTTAGCTATTATTCTTTAAAGTTCTGTCATCTGAGAAGAAATTTACCCTACGGGGTTGAACCAGCATCAGCACAAATCACTCCATCCATCTTAAGATACTTTAGGTAAATAGCATTGAAATAAATGCCCAGAAATAACTTCATCACAGCTCCCACAATACAACACAAGAACACTTAAAAAATAATAATAAAATAATAACAACAATAATTAATAAATAAATAACATTCAGCAACAAATATGATATGTGTGATTGCTGGGCCACCAGGAACTCACTGGGGAGGGCAAACTTGCCTCAGGTGCCATGATACAGAAGACAGGGAGATGCTGTTCCCGCAGATGTGCTCAGATTTTTAAAGGAATCAAACCTGGGGGTCTGCTAGGCTTCTCTGCTTCTCTTCCGCCCCATCTCTTGCAGCTGTAAGGAATCAGCCTGTCTGTTCTGACCCAGGGTCAGCTGTGGACTATGCATCAGCCGCGTGACTGTGGAGTTCTTGTCCTGCCCCCCACCCACAATTTACCTTCTGGAGTATTTTCCCAGCTCCATGTTTTCAAAGTGATGCCCCATGTTTCTCCTCCAGCGATGGAGAACAAGGCCCAAATGTAATTTCAATTACAGCAATAACAAATTCATGAGGGCCCAGCCCTTGCCATCTGTCTGAGGACTTTGTCAGACCCTTTATTGGTCATGATGAATACCATTTCACCAACCACCTAAACAAATGAGAGTGAGCCCATGGGTTTTCTGCAAAAGACAGAAGATCAAATGAAGAGTGGAACTGTCTGAATCCCCAGCACACTGGCAGAAGTAAAATTTATCACTTGGCATTTGCATAATTCAGTGAGATTCCTCATTTAAAAGCTGACAAGGGGAACTGAAACAGTGTTGATTGGAAACTAGATGGCAGATTTTTAAATTTTAAATTATCAGTCAGTCTCTAAAAAGTACAACGTCTCCATAGTGTAAAGACTTTGGTATTAGCTGGTGCCTACGTATTTTGTGTATATAGATATATAAGTAGAATAGCTAACAAGTATTAAAGACATCCCATGTACCAGGAATTGTGCCAAGCACATTGTCGCATTTAATTCCCATAACCACTTAATGAATTATACCCAATTTATAGGTGAGGATTTGAGGCTCAGAGCAAGGCAGTAATTTGTCCCACATCATACAGCTAGAAAGTCCTAGTTATGAACTACAAACCTGATCTATCTGACTCCAGAATCTATGGACTAATCTCTGCCCTAACCATAACCCCTTGCACATATACCACACACAGGGACTTTCATTTCTGTCCTGATATGAACTGGTTTGTGGCAAATCAGCTCATCTCCAAAGAGGTAATGGGAATCCTAGCTGGGCACAGTCCAAGAAGCCGGCAAAGTATGGAGCTGAGTGAAAGGTGGAACGAACCAGAGTCAAACAAACAGATAATCTACCAAGAGGCCAACCCACTGGACAAGCCCAAGAATTAAGCCATAATTGATGGGGCAGAAATAGGGCAGAAATGAGGAATCTAGCCCCATGGTCAATTTAAAATCTTTATAATAATAACTGCTAAAATTTATTGAGTACTTAATGTGTGCCAGAAACTATTCTAAGCATTTTTGCATGAAATTGTTCATTTAACTCTCAACATTGTCTTGTGCCCATTTTACAGATGAGAAAACTGAGTCACAGGGGTGTTAAGTAACTGGTCCAAGAGCACATAAATTATAGGTAACAGAGTTGGCATTTGAACCCAGGAAGTCTAGTTTAGGAACACAAACTCATAATCCTTCTTTAAGGTATGCTCTATGCTCTCATTTTCTTGGGGGATTCATGGTTTTTGTTGACATTTTGTGTAAAATGAAAAAAACTCATAATTCAGTTTATGAGCTCTCTTGATAAATAAATACTATTTCTCTTTTTAGGGTACAAGAAATTGTCTACAGTTCTGGTTAAGAACAAGTTTTATAGCCCACAGTAGCCAAATCACTATTTCCAAGATTATGAAAGTCATACTGACTGCTACCAATATTCATGGCAATAAATCCTATTCCCAGTCTACTTCTTTCCAGGTGACATCTGGAGCTCAAGTGAAGTCACAATAGGTGCCATCTCATCATTACATATCGATATAGTTCTTCTGAAAAAACTGGGAACACTACCCAAGGCATAATAACCCTCATAAATAATCTATCAACTTGAGGACATTAAATGTAAAGAAAGGGTGATCTCTGACCTTCCACTCCCTTTAATGGTGCTTCATTAGTCTTACAAATGGAGGCAAATTCATAATGGGGGGAATCAATTCTGCCACTAGGAAATAATTAAGACACATACATCAAACAATAGCTTTTTTTTTTGTTCTTTCTAATTAAATGATCCATCCCAGAGGAGTGCTGAATTGGCCAGGGTAAATATAAATTACACTAACCATGACCATTTTAAGATCAATGTAGAGGTCTTGATGTTTCCCTTGTGCTTTTCCTACACTTTTCCAAACATTGAACTACTTTTCTGATGATGCATCAAGAAACTAAAAACCTGGATTAATTGGGCAAGAAGACACTCAATCCCCCACTGGTAGCCCCACAGGTGGCCAAACCGTCTGCCTGTCTTATAAACCCTATAAGAAGCAATCACAACGACAAAGCTGACATCTTGGGGAAACACCTTAGCATTCCACCTGCAGCTCCACCCTGCCCTTGGACTTCAAAATACCAGCAAATATAATATCTGGCTTAGAGATTAGTGGATCAAATTTTAAAAGACATGTCTTATACCTTTTGCTAGGCTGCCTTACCCTTCCCAAGATATCACCTCTGATGTCAAGGGTTTATCACAAAGTCCATGGATAGGTTTTTACCATTGTCTAAGGCCTCAGCCATCAATAGAATGGAACTTCTGGCTGCTAGGAGGCCAACTCTGGCTCTTCTAAAACCTTTGCCTAACTTCTAAATCAACTCAGGGATTACATTCGATTTTGACTAATGAAAATTTTTTTCTCCCAGAAAACTGAAGCAGGGCCGAAAAACAAACTAAACGTATATGACTTTTTTTAAATGCATCTTTCTTATGAGATATAAAAACCAATATTATTTTACTTTAATATGACTTTGTAAAATCCTTATAATCAACAAATGATCTACACCTTCAAAACTCATCAGAGAAGTGTACGAGAACATCTTGCCTCCATGGACAGAAAGCAGAAAGCAAAGAAAAGAACGCTAGATTTGGAGGCAAGATACTCTATTCAAACCCTGGTTCCATCGCTTTTTCATTGTATGCCTATATATCCACAAAGGGAGAGACTTCCACCATTCATCTGAGTCTCGATGCCTAGGACAGTGCCTGCCATGTAAATAGATACTCCATAAGTATGTGAATATAAATATGTGCCTGAATGAATGGGTCAACGAATGTTGTTCTCTGGAAATCACATCTTGGAACAAGTTTTGAAGACTGGTGTCTTAGGTTGAGCCCTCCAGAGCAGATATGAGGAGAGGCTATTTATAAATGATTTATTAAGATAGTTCTTAAAGTTCAAAGAGAAACTGCTAAGTGAATGAGAGAAGCAGGCAAGGAAGAGGACACACCAAGAAAGAGTGTGATGTCAGTGACATATGGCCTCAGCTTGATCCTGTGGGGAACTCGAGGTCAGATCAGGGAAAGGAGCTGAGTTTTCAACCTCCCTTCCCCATCAGTTATGGGTTATGGGCTACATTGAGAGATGAAAGAGGGCAAGACTCTGAAGATCGAGGTGCAAAAACAAAGCACACAGAAGCTGGGGATGGCACATAAAACCGCAAAAAGTGATCCAAGGGGATCTCCTCAGGGCCTTGGCAAAGTCCTCTACTACTAGTCTGCAAGCTTTTGTGCTTCTATGAACCAACACTGAGGAATAAAACATCTAGTGCTTTAATTTTGTAAAGGACATTCTTTCACATGTTCAGGTTTGATCCTCAAAGCAACACTGTATGACAGACGCAACTGGAAGTATTATTATCTATTCATGGCAAATAAAGGATCTTGATCCAGAGAAGAAAAATGACTTGTTTCTGGTTAAACTAAATCAGCACAAATAATATTATCTATTATAGAACGGTAGCTAGGGGAGAGCTGAATTTATTTGCTCAAGGTTATAGGCACTGGGAGACACTGGAGATTTTGATGTTTCTATAGACCTTGGAGAACGCATATGATGGGAGTTGTGGCAGACAAAGGAGAAAACATTCTCGATGAGAGAAAGAGAGGAGGGAAATGCACAGGATAACCATTAGAGTAACAGAGAGGCCTCATGGAAATGGAATGTGTAGGGGTGATGAGCCAACACTATGGTGGTCTTGAAAATACCAGTCATAGTCATTGGGAATTGATAAACTACTACCAGGAAAAAAATCAAACAGGAAAAGCAAATAAATTGCTGAGAACAGAGTCCAAAGATGATGAATAGCTCCGGTAGTCTAAAGGGGGCAAGGTGAATTGTCAGTTTCCCTGTGAGTTGATGAAGATCTGTCCCCAAAGTGGTAGCAATGGGGAAGAGGACGCAGACATGAGAGACAGGGGAAGAGACCACCAGTAGTGACCCAGTAGATGGATGTGAGAGTTGAAGCAGAAGGAAGAGTTACAAAGCAATCCAGCCTTTTGAACTAGGGGATGGAATTTCTCAATTCCTAAGTTGAATGGTGTCAGATTCGCTTTTCTATAGACTTATGACATATTCACCTCTTTTTCTGGTCTGATTTACCACAGACTCAGAATGACTTGTCTACAACCAAAGATGACAGGTGGCAGAGCACCTCGGGGCCAGAGCTAGAATGAGAAACAAGGTATTCTGACAAGTGACCCTGCAGGTGCTCCTTCCCTTTAACCACAGACCTGGACATGAACTCATACATCACTGTGAAGAGACATCTGACAGCAGCTATTGTAAACATTCAGCAAATCTCTAAGGTTGAGTGTCAATTCCTGGTACCATACGAGGCACCTTAAAAAGTTCCAATGAACAAATTAAATGGGAAAATATAGGTGAACCTGCTTTATAGATCATAATGGGAAATAACACTTGTTATCATTATTTCTGTTTTAGCAGTAGTATCTCACCCACATAACTTACAAAGCACTTTAAAATCACTCGTTTTATTTTTAATATATTTGTTTTTGTATCCTCTTTCTGATGGCTAACATTTTGTCTTGTGCATGTCCCCATACCATTACATTGTGTTTAAGCACTGCATGAACATCCATTATGTGAATTCACAATAATCTAACCATCTTCCTCCCATAGGAAATTTAGGTTAGTTCCAGTCTATTCTTTATTCTTAAGATTATTTATTTACTTATTTGAGGAAAAGAGAGAGAGAGCAAGCACACAAGCAGGGGAGAGGGGTAGAGGGAGAGAGAGAAGCAGACTCCCCGCTGAGTGGGTAGCCCAAAGTGGGGTTCAATTCCAGGACCCTGAGATCATGACCTGAGCCGAAGGCAGATGCTTAACTGACTGAGCCACCCAGGTGCCCCTATACTCTTAGGAATAATATAATAATTATCTATCTATTATGAATAAGAATAATATTATTATTAATCAATGAAATATGGTATCAACAAATTGAAACTGACTCCTTAATATAATCTAAAGGCCTGAGAAATTATTGAAAGGGGAAAACTGTTACAAAATGTGTTATTTATTGGGTTGTCTAGGAATCACCTGCAAACATTTCCCATAGCATCAGTCATAGCCATATTCACTCAAATTTTACACTCAATAAATGAAAAACAGTCATTGTTCTGATGAGGAAGACAAATCTTTCAAAGAGAAGCTATTGATACAAGCCTAGACTGTTTCATATTTATATATACAAAGGAGCTTATGATCATCTGTTCACACTATTTCACTTAGTTACCTACACAGAGAACAACTGTCATTGAATTGTCTGGTTGAAATGTCCCTGTTGACAGTCTTTAAGCTTACCCTGGCTGAAGAAAATTTGAGTCACCAAAAACAGAGTGAGCTCTTCACTCATAGTAAAGATGTACCAGAAGAACACATGACTAGCTTAGCGTTACTCCTTTTAAAGAAATATCCGTGTCTTTTTGTCTTCAAATTCAGGTTCATCCTACCTAATCTTTTGTTGGAATATGATAATTGTTCAATTTAAAAAAACCTTTCAATCCCTACCGTGTTTGAAATTGAAACCATTGAATTCTAGGATAATTAGCATCCAGCCTCCTTTCTCTTTCCTTTATGAGATACTCAGAGTCCTGTCTCAGGCTTATACCCACTACTTTGATCCTTTTCATAGACAAAATTGAGAAGGTTCAATGGGTCTAAGTGTCTCATTTCAAGTCAAGTATTTATAATAATAAGGGGAAAGAGTCATTGCACCGTATTCCCAAGTTCAAAAGCATTTCTATCATTTTGAGATTAAAAATAGATCAGACTTAACTATATTTTAGCAGAGCAAATCTATTGCTTACACCCTCAGGAGATAGTTTTTCTTAAAACTAGAAAATACAATAAATTACCAAGTATCTTTTCATATACAGCTCAGGTCTGTGGTATGGAGGGAGGACTCAGATGAGGTTACTGGTTGTCATCAGCCTTTAAGAAGAGCACTATATACATCTAACTTCACAGTCCAAGGTGGAAAAAGTGAGTCTTAGCAGGAAACCATCTCCTTATAGGTGTAGAATATTCCAAAACACATGCTAGTTAAATTTACTGATGGTGTGCATATTAGTGGATCCTGGAAGGGAAAAGATGGCATACACAAACTGAGGAGAATTTAAGGAAGGGACTGTTTACAGTAAGTGGGCAATGTTTAGAAAACATTAGAAAGCAACAAGAAATGGCAAGAGAGGGAGCTTGTTTTTGGCTCCTAAACCAGAAAGGCAGTTACTGGAATGCTGAAGGATTTCTATAGGAGAGGGCTGCCTGACAAGGGCCATTGCCTTTCATGGCGGGATCAACAAATCCATGGTTAGAGGACAGGGAGGAAGCCAGGAGAAAAAATATCCCATCGTTATCCCCCAGTCCTCTCATTTCTTCCTCATTTCTTCCACTGACCAACCCAACTAGAAGTCAGAGGAGGTCCACAGGGGTCAGAGTAAGGTGGATAATATGGCAACAGATCTAAGTGGAAAATGGAAGATACCCAGTATGCTGTGGAATGTCAGGTTCTGCTTTAAGCAAAGGTGAGGTAAATGGTTTGTCCCTGATACCTCCTAAACCTTTGATAGCCATGTCTTCCTAGTCTATGCCTGATCCACTGCCACCACCAGAAGTTCACTATCATCCTATGCTGCCTCTATGACTATCCATGGCTCCCACATGTCCCTGACACAGGCTCGTCTTCCTTGAGTCACAGTCCATTATTTCAGAAGGACACAGTCCTTATATTTCCACTTTACATCTTTCTACATCCTAATCCTTCAAGGAAAACTATTCCTTTTTAAGTGGCAAGCCAGCCAGTCTAATAAATACTTCCATGCAAATGTCAAATATCACTAATTGCATAAAATCATAGGTCCTAGAGCTAGAAGACTTCACAGAAATAATTTCTGGCACCGTCAGAATATTTGATATAATAACATGAACATTTTGTACAGGGGGCAACAAAGCCCTAACAATGTAAGGTTATACACAAAGCTTACATGCAATCCAACTTCAGACAAAAGACATTTTCAATAAAGACCTTCAGGAAACCCAGTGAATCCTAAAGTGTGGCACTCACCTTAATTAGGTGCCATTCACATAGCATCAAGAACATTGAGTCACACGATCAGAAAGTGATTGTTTTTACACTCATCTCAACAATTGATTATATCACAGAGAAAGACTTGGTTTGGAGTCAGAACATCTTAATCTTTCTTAAAACACTAGCTACACTCCCCTTTTAACAAAGAGAAGCAAGCATCAGATATAAACTTCTTGTTCAGGCAACTGTTAGTGGATTTAATTTGATGTTTTATTTCCCTTGAATTTTAATTTTGTGTCACCGTGTATTTCATGATGAATAATAATGACCTTCAATTTATGTTAATGACATTAAAGTCTTTTTCACACAAGTTTATTTGTTTTTTTTAATTTAAATTCAATTTAGTTAACATATAGTGTATTATCAGTTTCAGAGGTAGAATTTAGAGTTTCTTCAGTTGCATATAACACCTAGCGCTCATTACCTCACATGCCCTCCTTAATGTCCATCACCCAGTTACCCCCTCCCCCCACCCCCTTTTCTTCTATAACCCTCAGTTTGTTTTCTATAGTTAATAGTCTCTAATGGTTTGTCTCCCTCTCTGTTTCCATCTTATTTTACTTTTCCGTCCCTTCTTCTATGTTCATCAATTTTGTTTCTTAAATTCCATATGAGTGAAATTGTATGATATTTTTCTTTCTCTAACTGACTTATTTCACTTAGCATAATACCCTCTAGTTCCATCCATGTGGTTGCAAATGGCAAGATTTCATTCTTTTTGACAGCTGAGTAACATTCCATTTTATCCGTTCATGTGTTGATGGAAATCTGGGCTCTTTCCATATTTTGGCTATTGTGGACACTTAAAGATTTATTTATTTATTCTCTTAAAGATTTATTTATTTATTTATTTATATTAGAGGGTGACAGAGAGAGAGAGAGAGCAGTGGGGAGGGGCAAAGGGAGGGAAAAGGGAGAGAGAAACGCAAGCCGACACGGGGCTCAATCTCACAACTTCGAGATCAGGACCAAGAGTCAGATTCTTAACTGACTGCATCACCCAGTGCCCCAAATTTTAAGTTTAAAGTTTAAAGTTTTTAAGTTTAAGTTTAAAGTGAAGTGATTTAAAGAAAAATGTATGTAAACAATAGTACAGTTGTTTTTCAGAGTGATGTTTAAAAAAGTGTTAAGTGTTAAGGGAAGCAATGTAGTTTGGGAAACATGGCTTTATTCCAAGGGGTTTTTTATCTATAATCCTATAATTTAGACATATATGAATTTCAGATAATGTGTGTGTGTATGTATTTATAATGACAGGCATATTTCTAACCACGGCTCCCAGTATTCCTCAGTATACATGCTCTGTATAATTCCTTCCCCTGAGTGAAGGCAAAACCTGGGAATGTAATGAGATATCACTTCCATGACTATGTTATATTATACAGCAAAAGAGATTTTTCATATTATAATTAAGAAACCTTGTGGAACCTGGATGTCTCAGTTGGTTAAGAGGCTGCCTTCGGCTCAGGTCATGATCCCTGGGTCCTGGGATCGAGCCCTACATCGGGCTGTCTGCTCAGTGGAGAGTCTGCTTCTCCCTCCCACTCTCCCTATGCGCTCTCTCTCAAATAAATAAATAAATAAATAATCTTAAAAAAAGAAAAGGAAAGAAACCTATCAGTTGACTTTCAGTTAATCGAAAGGGAGATTATCTCAGGTGGGCCTGACCTAATCAGGTGAGCCCACAGAAGAGATAAGAAACAGCTACAGATGTTTTTCTGATGACCTAGAAACAAACAGCCATGCTGTAAAAGCAGAGGGCCATATGGCAGAGACCTAAGAGCAGCATCTAGGCATTGAGAGTGGTCTATGGCCAAGAGCTAGCAAGAAACATAGACCTAGGTCCTACAGCCATAAGAAAGACTTCATTGACAATTATTGAGCTTGGAAGAGGAACTTGGGTTTCAGATGAGATACCAGTTCCAGCTGACACCTTCATTTCAGCCTGTTAAGATCCTGACCAGAGGGTCCAGCTAATTTACATCCAGACTTCTAATCCATGGAAATTGTGAATAATAAATTTGTGCTGTTTTAAGCCGTTAAATTTATTATAATTTGTTATAGTAGGGGAGATACACACACACACACACACACACACACACACACACACACACATATACATACATATACTCAAACCCTTACAATGTAATAGAATTTTGGAGAATTAATTGGAGGAAAGCCTTACGGGAGCCTTCAGATTATACAGAAATTATAGTACTACCTGCACTATATAGGTAGTATTATAAAACTGCCTACAAAAACTATTCATCCTTCTCATGCCAAGTAGAAATCATTGAACTTTCAAAAAACTCTCAGGAGTCTTCCAGGGCACTGTGTCACACTTCACCCTGCACACAAAACCCTGAATTATCTTATGAAAACACATACCTACTTAGGTATGGTTTGGGGCCTGAGATTCTGCATTTCTACTAAGCTCCCAGGTGATGCCAATACTGTTACTGTGAGTAGTAACAGTCCAGATCCGTCCCCTTTTTCCTAATAGGGCTTTATCTAAGCCACAGCAAATGGTTTCCTAACAGGTTTTAGAGATTATCAAGGTGATACAGCCTCCTTCCCAGTACCCAACACAGCCAAGAGGCCTTTCTATTCACAGTCCATTCAAAAAGTGAAAAGGTACTGGGACTTGTCCATCTCAGAATTTAGATAACCAAGACTGAATTTAGCTGTACTTCTCTGACACAGGGCAGGTCACCATGAGAACCGGAAATCTTGTTGAAATGTACACCCAAGATTTGCAGCCTAGTCTAACCTCTATTCAAACTTCTGAGACTGTGAAATTAGGCTGGAAGTCTCCACATTTATTATAAGATTCCTGGTATTTCCTGTTTCCAGTCAGGCTAGCAATAGCGTAAGCACAGTCTCTCTCGTGGTTTTTGGTACTTCCACTGACCATCTCAGCTAGAATCAAGAAGAGTAAAGTAGCACACAAAAGATACAATGTTCAAAACACTGTTGTGGAGAAATTTCATTTATGTAACCTCTGAAGAGGTTTCATTTGGTCCTCACTACAGCGGTAGAAGACAGGTAATTTCTTCAATTACATAAAATCACATTCCTGGTTTTCCTTCCTATCCCCTGTCACCTTCTAATACATTTCATTTCATAAGATTGAGTTGAATTCTAAATCTTGAGACTAGAAGGGAAGTTTTAGAGATTACCTGTCTGAGCTATTTGTGGTAAACTAACCACCACTGAATGCAAACCTGCTTGCTGATTTCTCTGAAGTTTGGAATAAACTGATACTATTTCCAAAAGAGACTGGACAGTCTTATTGATTAGTGAGAAAGTGTTCTTGCTCATGCTGACTGAGGAGAAGCGGAAAAGAGCTAGAGAAGGGATGTGGCCAAAGCCAGGAAAGGAGGAAACTGTGGTTAATTTAAAAAAAAAAAAAAAAGCTGAAGATACAGACTACAAAGATAATAGACTGCTCAGGCAGCCAGACAAATCCTTGAATCAAGTAGTAGACATTTGTCCAGACCAAAAGAAGGAAAATAGTAAAAGTGATCTTTAGAGGGGCGCCTGGCCGGCTCAGTCGGTTAAGCGTCTGACTGTTGATTTCAGCTCAGGTCATGATCTCAGGGTCATGGGACTGAGCCCTGCATCGGACTCTGCACTGGGTGTGGAGTCTGCTTAAGGTTCTCTCTCCGCCTTTCCCTCTGCCCCTCCGCCCCCCCCCAACTCATTCTCTCTCTTAAAAAAAAAAGTGATCTTTACAAAGCCACACCCTCTTCTGAAAATTACCAAGTATTTCTTTGTCAAGGCCTAAATCACCAATTTTGCTTGTCAACGCTGGAGAAGCATTTAGCATTACACTTATGGAGACTGGCCTTATTGAATGTGTACATTTTGGGTCAAGGAAGAGCTAAGAGGCGAAAAGGAACTGCTTTGGGGATGTGGTGACAGATTCAAAGTAGAGTTCCCATGACACTGACCAACCTTGGAGGGCAGCAGCCTGGGAATTGGATACCAGGGTCTTCTACCTGATGTACCTCTCTCAAGCACATCTCCCAGATTCGAGATCAGAGGTTGGAAAGCCTAGAGCCAAGACAGGGCTAATCCTTGGTGCTGCTTTTGGAAAGGTGTCTTCTCTTGCTCTTGAAGCAACCTTGGCACTATGCCCCAAAGCCAATCTCAATGCCCAATTTCCAGGCTTGGCCTAAGGCAGCAGACCTAATGGGTCCTAATGCTGAGGGATGTGTGGCAGGTGGGATGAATTCTTCCTTTAAGTCCCCACACGGCACTTTGTAATAATATCACTTGCAGCACAGGACTAGAAATAAATGTACCCAGACAAATACACATATGCAAACATACACACTATACAAAAGATTCACAAAGGTGTATACATTCATATATACGTGTGTGTATATATATGTATGTATTATGAATGTATGTTCACTTCTGGTAGCATAGACATGGCTGAAGGCTGAAGTGGCTCTAAGGAAACGGTCACAATACTAGCAAGGACCAGGAATTGAGGAAGAAGACTCTAGAGTACAGACAAGATGGTAGGGCACTTGGAGTGACAGAACTCCTACACAAGGTGGAAGGTCTGATGCTTGAGACCCATACTCCAAATTCTTGGCTGCAAATTTCCCACATAACAATCATACCCATTTGCAAAAATTAAAGTTCCATTGACAAGTCTACCTCAGAGTTCACTGAGGTGGGTGCCTCTTATCCATCCATATGCCAATATGCCTGGGTTACAGTGTGCCCTGTCCTCTTCTTGGAGGGGACTTTCCCTCTGCCAGCATCACATTGTTCAGCACTAACCAGACTCCCCAAATCTCCACGCTTGCCTCTGCTTTCACAACGTCAGTGAAGAAGGAAGGAGAAATAAAACCACTTAGAGAAACCACAAGTCTTTGCCTCCAATTACTTTTGCTTCTGTAGCTCTGATTAGCTTCAGTGTAAAACCAACAAGCTGTTGCAGTAAAAAGTTAGGGTACATTGGTTAACAATTTGAAACTCCATACAAGATGACCATAAGGATCAATAGAAGTAGAAAAAAAGAAATAGAAAAAGAAAAAGAGAAGAGAAATTGTGCCTTACTCTGGGTCAGACAATGATAAACAGACCTCATGACTGCACGGCTTCTCTGTGCCTTTCATCTGTGTGCCTGTTCACCTGCTTCTTGACACTTGGATCTATCCCTTACTCTTAACCTGCTCTCTTTAGTATACAGGGATGGCTTGTACAGGGTAAATACCCCAGATTCCCTTGAGTATTTAGTTTCTAACTAGAATGGGGCATTGGAAAGCACTGGCTTTGGGGGCTAGAGCAGAAGACAGGAAGAAGCTAGAATATTTCTCCTCTCTTCTTTCTTTTTTAAAGATTTATTTATTTGTTTTAGAGAGAGAGAACATGTGTGGTGGGGAGGAGCAGAGGGAGGAGGAGAGAGAAACATAAGCAGACTCTGTGCTGAGCACAGAGCCCAAGGTGGGCTAGATCTCACCACCCATGAGATCACAACCTGAGCCAAAATCATGAGTCCAATGCTTTACTGACTAAATCACCCAGGCACCCCTCCTCCTCTCTCTTCTTTGAGTGGTTCCTCGGACAGAGGTTGAAATTCTGCCATGACTTCATCTCCTGCCAGGTGGGCTTTCCTCTTAGGACCTCTATCCCCACAAGCAACACCTGAGCTCTGCTAATACTGCCTCTCTGCTCTGTCATCCAGTCCTGGGCATGGTAGTGTCTTCCTGCATTGTTCATCTTTAGACTGCCTCACCTCCCCTGGTCTTCAGTTCTTCCAACAACTCTCTAGTTCAGTTCCTATATTAAATTCTATCAAACCACCTTCTGTGGGTTTGATTTTCTTGAAAAACCATAATGGATACAACATAGTGACTTGTTTTATGACTCTCCAAGAGGAAGAATGAACATACCCAAAAACATACCCATATTCCCTTCATTGTTGTGACTATGTATTGACACCCTGCAGAAGGTGGCAGATCCTGTTAAGATACAGTTGCCTATTTTCCCAATGTCTACCTCCTAAACCCAGAATATTTTTGCATGAAATGAAGGACGCCTTCTAGGACATTGCATAGCCTCTGAAGGCCAAAGATGACACAGCTAATCCCATTATCTAAACCTCCAAAAAGGAGGCTTGAGAGTAGGCATCCTGGTACTGAAGGCTAATTTCTAGAACCCACATGGCTTCCACAAAGAATCAAGGTCTTTCATAGGAGTCAATGACTTTGCTCCTCAAAAGTCAATTTGGAGAAGAGTATGGTCTACTGACCCCCAGAATCAGGCCCTCCAGGGTTGGCTCAGCTCTCAATACTACTTAGAATTTTACACAGTATTTTCTATCTTCAAAGAACTAAGCAGACATTAACCAATTATTCTGTTCTTGGCCCCATGCCGGGTTACACTATCAAGATTTGACAAACTCTTTGTACTCTCTGTAGTTCTGTAGGAATGTAGGTTTGTCTATCTCAATCAAAACTGAAGCCAAGCTGGGACCTTTGGCTGAAGGAAGCCTTGGTGATTTAATATTTAATACAAACATCCTGTCCTCATAAACTGATCCTCTTTAGCAGAAAAAAAAAATGTCATTAGAACACAGTCGAGCAAAAAAGGAAAAAGTTATAAACTTTGAAAAGAACAAAATAGTTAATGTTTGGAGATTTTAAAGTGTTTTCAACAGACAGTTGTGCAGCTGTGGTAACTTTGGAGGGGGACTTTCACTTCAGCGCCTGTCATTTGCCTATGGGTGCCTAGTATTAAAGGTTTACATTTTGTTTATACTGTCCATGATGTGCAGATATTTTCTTTCCCTTTCGAATTTCCTCCTTCTTGCTTTCCCTTTGAGACTCTTTGGCCTTTCAGGCAGTGAGCTGATGAAGAGCAAGAGAGAGATTACTCCTAGAAAATAAAACTGTCTGCTTAAAATGAGATCATGTAATATGCGGGGAGCTGCAATCTGAAACTCCACAGCTTGCCCTTTCTCTAGCCTGATGTTGACCTAGACGACCACCTTCTCCCTCTAGGCCTACCTCACTGCCTCTTCTACAAGTCATGCTTCAGAAATGGCCCTCTGTGATGGAAATCAAGGCAATTGGCTACCAATGCCAGAACTTCACTGTGGCAAAAATATCCCCACTTTTCATCAGACTTCTGAGCATTAGACATCTGGAGTATAACCAAGACCCACCAAATACTGCTTGCCATCTGGTCTTGATTTAAAAGCCAACCACATGGCATTTGCACTTCTCATTGACTGACAAGTTCAATTGCAAACCAACCTTGGCTTTCCCACCCTGCTTGTCCATAGGACTTTAGATAAGAAATTTTGGCACTGAAAATGCTCATAAATATCCTACCAGGGAATGGAGCTATATGATCATCCTTAAAATATAAAGGGTCAACCCTAATAAAATTATGCCACAATCAAAGATAGAAAAAAAATGGAGACAACTTGGGTTTCAAATAGCATTAGCAGTCAACAAGTTGCTATTTCATGGTGGGCACTTGGTGATTAAAATTTCCACTGGATATTCAAGCACTGTTAATGGCTGACATTTACTAAAGCAAAGAAAAACAGAGGTTTGTAAGAATCCCAGAAAAATTCCCTCCCACAGATTCCCATGCCCATGATTCCATTTAACAATGTATTGAAATCGTATTCTTACTTCAAGCCTTGACTCCAGTGATTCCAGTTTTCAGTAATTCCTTTTGTTTCCTATATTATTTATCCTCTGTCTGTCTGCCTGTCTTTCTGTCTCTCTCTTTCTCTATCCTGTCTGTCTCTCTCTATATATAGTATATTCCATGTCATGCTGCCTTCTAGTATTATATCACTACATTATTTATTATTTTTTTGTGAGCATGTTTTGTCTTTTTGTCTGAGCTTGGGGAAAGCAGCAGAACCTGAGACAAGGATGTAAGTATCTCCTGGAATGGTCCAACTGCAAGGAGGGAAGATAGAGCATTTACCTACCAGATCCTGACCCCACCGGTTGAATGTTGCCCCAGGGATATTGATTCTCCAGCTCTTCTGAGTGGCACTTACAAGCCAAAAAAGCTCAAGCTCCCAGAGCTTGGCAGAAGGCTCTGGGGCAGAGCAGAGAAAGCCACGAAATACACTGTTGAAGTGAGATGCTGACAGCTGAAGTTGAATCTTTAGTTTGTGGCACTGTCTCCCACATGTACGCTGAACTCAGAGGTGGGACATAGGTCTGTGATGCCAATACCAGAAGCATTTTCTCTGCATCTATCATGCCAACTTTCAAGTTTCTCAGGGAGGGGTGGTCTTGCCCGACTTGATGCCATGCTCTGTGCCTAACATAGCACCAGATATTTGGAAGTGTGATAAATATTTCTGATAGGATCCAGTTCAGAATAAATCAATCATGTATTCCCCAATGCCTCTTTCCTCTTTTCCTATCTTTCTTATTCCTGATGTTACTTGCCATCCTTTTAATTTTTTAATAACAAAAAGACAGTTGAGCTGTGGTAAAAAGAGTATTGAAACTTACAAGGCAAAGGCCTGGGTTTGAGTCTTAGGTCATCCTTAAACTGAGTGACACTGGGCAAATCAAAAAGCCTCTCCAGGCTTTGATTTC
This sequence comes from Ursus maritimus, assembly GCF_017311325.1. Lineage (NCBI taxonomy): Eukaryota > Metazoa > Chordata > Mammalia > Carnivora > Ursidae > Ursus > Ursus maritimus. The sequence continues at coordinate 12,762,930 of NW_024424675.1, forward strand.
CAAATCTGCAAGATGCTTTCCCCTGGGGTTAATGTCAAAATGAACATACGTCTGAGTGAAAAGCACTTGGAAAACATGGAAATATACGCATATATAAGGGACATTCCTTGTCCTCATCCCCATGGCAAGCTGCTTCCTAAATATCCACTCTTCAGTTAGAAAGTTCTGAGCATTTCTAACTGCCAGGGAGACACAGAATATAGGAAAGTGATAAAGTCTGATCATGGTGCCCAGCCTGCTGACGATCTCTGAGCCATTTCACAATTTCTGGTCAATACAAATCTTCCAAGAAGAGTGGATCTCTCCAGTCCCCTTGAGTAAGAAAAAACTGACATGAGAAGAACTCCAAATCAGCCACTTTTCTGAGATCCTCTGCTTACTCTTCTAATTAAGCCTTCCTTTTATACAACGTAGGTAACTGTATAAGTTACCTCCTACCACAAATAATGCCTATATAACAACCCATCTCAAAATTTAGTGGCTACAAACATCAATCATTATGAAAAAAAGACATGGATTGATGGATAAATAGTGGAATGGACAGATGGATGGATAGATAGGTGATAAATACAGCAAAACACTAGGAGGTGGGTATATGGCTGTTCACTAAAAAGTCAGCTTCTCTTATGTTTGATATTTTTCATTAATAATGGGAAAAAAAACCCTAAGCATTTCTTTAGTTCACAAATATATGGGTCCCTGTGCTCTGAACAGGGCTGATTTTGGCTGGGCTCATTCATGGTTCTGCCCTATATTACCTGGTAGATCATAGGAAACTATGGTCTATGCCCATAGACCACATTGGTCGACGATGGCCTTTTCTGGAATGGCTCTCCTCCATGTTTTGTTTTGTTTCGTTTTGTTTTAAGATTTTATTTATTTATTTGACAGAGAGAGAGGCAGTAAGAGGGGGAACACAAGAAGGGGGAGTGGGAGAGGGAGAAGCAGGCTTCCCGCTGAGCAGGGAGCCTGATGAGGGTCTCAATCCCAGAACGCTGGGATCGTGACCTGAGCTGAAGGCAGATACTTAACAGCTAAGCCACCCAGGTGCCCCTCTCCTCCATGTTTTATCCTCCAGCAGGTAAGCTAAGATTTGTTGTTCACTTAATAGTCACAGAAATGCAGAGAACAAATGGAAATGTGCAAGACTTCTTGAGTCCTTGGCTTAGAAATATCACTATTTGGGGTACCTGGGTGGCTCAGTCAGTTGAGCATCTGACTCTTGATTTCCATTCAGATCTTGATCTGGGGGTCATGAATTCAAGCTCCGTGTTGGGCTCCACGCTGGGTGTGGAGCCTACTTAAAAAAAAAAAAAGGAAAGAAATGCCTCTATTACTTTCACTGCAAACAATTGGTCAAAACAATTCATAAGGCCAGGCCAGATTCAAGGGGTGAGGATATAAATTGGAAGGGTAAAGAATTGGAATCATTTTTGCAATCTACCACATCCATCTTACTGGTTGCTAACCACGATTACAAGGCAATGGGGCCTCTACAGTCAGACTTACATACTCACCCAATTTTGATCACTCACCAGCAGTCACATATATAGCACATTCACAGTCTAGAAGTCCTCAGACCCAAGAGGAAAGGGATGGTACTTTAAAATTTGTATGTTGTTCAGGTGAGGTTGCAGTTCAGGGAAAGTTAGTAATTGCCCTCTTGAAGCAGGAATCAGGAAGTGAAGGTACTACCATTCACATGCAGGTTTGAGGTCCTGCTACCCCCAGCTATCTCCCTCATTCAATCCTATGACTTGCCTGAAACCCATAGGTCTCCCTCTGCAACCTCTTTCCTGGTGCTTCTTGAGGAATACACTGCTTCCCTGCTTCCCTTCACTTATTGCTTGTGGACTATCTTTTATAAACTAAGATGAAGTCACTGACCCGCCTTTCCTAGAAATTGAGCCTTCCCTCTGCTCAGCAGACATATCTGGATTCTCGGAGCCAGACTTCTGCTATCTTCTGGTCCTCCTCCTATTTGGAGGAATTAGGCCAACATGAGCAGTATTGCCTTGGGTTAGAGAATAAACAGTCTCTTTGTGCTGAGTACTACAACCACACCTGGGTTGAAAACTCCAACACTGTTAACATCATATCAACAGACCACTGGTCAGACAGCTGACAACATGAGCAATGGCAAACATAACACTCTAAAAGCGGGAAACCTAGTAAGCATTGCCCTCTTCAAAGCCAAGCCAGGTGGAGGGTCTTTCAACAACCTTGTGTTACCAGCCTTAGTAAAGAGAAGCAAACAATGAGATTTATTTCCTAATAAGGACCATTGAGTTATTAGTTAGCAAGCTATGAAATCAAGCCTTTCTTGTTAGCCACTTGGCAAATTCAAAGACTATGAGATTTATTAGTTTTTAATTAGCCTTTTCATTACATCATTAGTGACTTCCCCACCACTGCAGTGCAGAAAGAGCAGAAAGGTATAATTTTATGGTGTTTACTGATCATGCTATTTGATTAAAGATGACTGCTAGGCCTGCCTAGCATTCTTAAGAGCTGAGGAGAGGGTGAGTTAGAGCAAGGAATTAGGAGGGGTGAGAGGTTGGACATCAGGGAAAAGCAAACCCTTTTGGCTCAAAGTGAATGAAATCAGACTCCTTCCTCCGTTCTGCTTGAAATAAAAGATATTAGCATGGCCTGTAATGGGACATCCTTAGTTTATTAAAAATAATAACAAGAGGAAGAGGGAGAAGTGGAAAGTGAAATATTTGCAACAATGACTCATTTTCTATCAAATCATAGGTCAGAGTCAGATGATGTCAGAGATGTAAGCCATACCCACCCTAAATACAAATCAGACACCTTGGGGCGCCTGGGTGGCACAGCGGTTAAGCATCTGCCTTTGGCTCAGGGCGTGATCCCGGTGTTACGGGATCGAGCCCCACATCAGGCTCCTCCGCTATGAGCCTGCTTCTTCCTCTCCCATTCCCCCTGCTTGTGTTCCCTCTCTCGCTGGCTGTCTCTCTCTCTGTCGAATAAATAAATAAAATCTTTAAAAACAAACAAACAAACAAAAAAAACAAATCAGACACCTTTATCCACTGGACTTCATTTAGATGCGAAGAGAAAATGCTGGTGTAGCGACTTACTGAGCCCGAGAAGAGTGACTACCTTACGTGTGCCTCCATTTCTCCATCTGTATGTAACATGGGGGGTTAGAATTAGGTCCTTCCTCAGATGTCTTCCATCACTAACATCACAGGACCTCAAAGCCAACATATAATCCTTGCCTTCCAGTGCTGCTACCAGTGCTGAGTCTGATTATAATCCTGGAAGGTTGGTATCATCCTAAACCCTGTTTTATTATGAAGCCACCTAAGACACTGGTTCTAAGACTTGCTGAATTCTCTGCTACTCACAGCAGGGACAAAAGGAGCAGCAGAGGCATCCATGGGATCTTGTCAGAGAGGCAGTCTCAGGCCCCACCTACACCTGAATCTGCATTTTAACAAAACCCCAGGTAATTCATACTCAAGTTACAGTTTAAGAAGCAGGGCCCGAGGTCACAAAGCCACTAAATGCTAAAGCCAGAGGTGAATTCAAACCCTCTGATATTATATCCTGTGCTTTTTCTACCCATACCACACCCATGATTCCTTCTTCCAGAAGAAAACTGGCCCTTGTTAAACTCTTATCAGCTTTGGTCAGGATGCCAAGCAAATCTCCAGATACCCTCTGCAATCTCTGAGGTGCTCTTTAAACCCATTACACACCACCAGAATTGTTCCCTGGATGGCTCACAGCCTGCCCCCACCCCCAAGTAATTAAGTTAATCTTGGATCCAAAATGACAGTATTGCAATGGCCTTGGAATTGAAACGAACATTTTTTTTTCTGTCTATGAAAAGATAAAGACAAATACAGAAACAACAACAGCAACAACAACAACAAAAAAACACTTTTGTGGATGATGGGGTGGCAAAGGGCCACTACAGGCACCAGGAAGAACTTTCTTTAAGGACAGTTGGCCTTGGCTTCTCTCCTGATGCTTTGCTTAGAAGACATCAGAGGAGACCTCCACTTAGCTGTGAATAGTGACGGTCTGGAGACCCCCAGGCAGACCAGCCCCCCATTAGTTGGGTTACTCTGGAGTTGTAAACATGGTACTTTCCCAATCTGTTTTCTAAGACGAACTGTATATAAAGCATGTGTGTGGCAGGAGATGATAGCTCGCTTGAGGCTTTCAGCAATCGATGTTTACAGACTATAATGGAAACCACAAGTTTCTTCTTTAACTCAAGTCAGTATACATTCCTTCAACCCGCAGGCAAATTGGAGCAGGGAGGGGGGTTGGGAGGGGTTCACAGTGAGTCATCATTTCACATTTTTTAACAGCTTAATGAGCATCTAGAAATGCCTTATTAGCCAGCAAAAATACAGAGTCTTTTTTTCCCCCACCAAATTCAGCAATGACCCTATTTGGACGTGGAATTCCTGGAGCATCTACTTGAAATGACGCCCCTCATGGAAGGTGAGGGACTAATGTCTCTACCACAGAGATACAAACAAAAGCATATGAAAGGCTCCACAACTGACTTCAAGTTAATAACTTTCCCTCATTTTGTCCCAAGTTTCGGAGGGGAAAAAAGTTATTTCTTGTAGGTTCCATTAATCCTCTGGAAAGCCCAGCCCAGGGTGCCTGGAAGAAACAAGAGAATTCTCAGATCTGCAAAGGAGCTCTCTCAGCCAAGATTCATGATGCTAACAGACAGATGGTAAATATCGCTGGGGTTCTAAAGCCACAGCTGTGTGCCTCTGGATTTCTCAGATCTATGTGTGTGATCATTAAAATATTTCAGATCATCTAAAATAGGAGTCTCTGTGATCTTGGCAACTTCGGTATTCCTGACCCTCTTTTATATTTTTCTTTCAGGGGCCACATGCATAATCTGGGTAAAATAACGGGGAAAAGTACAGAAATTCCCAGAGCTACTTATCATCTTGAATGCATGTGTGTTTGTGCATAGACATTTTAATGCTATATTAAATAAGTCATTAGTATTTCAATATCCATTTGATAAGTGAAAGGGAGAAACTGATTTTTTTCCAAGTTTTGTCTTGAGTCCCAAATAAATAAATTATCTTTTGTCTTTTCACCCTTCTTTCTCCAATCCTCTTTAATACTATAGGTCAAATTCTAGCTCCCAAGGCAATTACAAGATCTGAAGGGTCCCATTTGTCCTTTAGACAAAATTTGCATCTTTTAGACCATTTGTGCCAAATCTGCATGACCCTAGAAGAAGGAGATTGCAAGAGTCACCCAGTTTCATGAGAGGGATTCTGTGAGATTTTTCTTCTTGAATTTACAAAAGTTAAATGCAAGTATATCATTTCTGGAATGATGCCAGAGTACATGACCTAATATCTTATGCACATTTCTTCATGTCCCTACAGATTGGTGTTAAAACTACCTTCTGTTTCAGAGCAAACATCCATTTAAAGATAGAATTGTAACTCCTGTACAATCTGTGGCAATTGGGAAAAATATTCCTATTATATAATTCTATGTCAATGAAATTGAAGTCCATCTCAAGAGAATCTGGAATTCTTATGACAGATGCTGATAAAATAAAGGATTAAATAATTAAATCCATTTTTAATTCCTTCGTAAATTACATCTCCTTTTACTGGGCAAATTCTTCTGAATAAAGCTAATTCCCCTTTTAAAAAGGTCATCTCTGTGTATTTATCATTCAATCTTGTCTGAACATGTTACTGTTTAGTATACTTTTCTGAAGACTCCCTCAGGGTAACTGCATGACTTTTAGCTCAGTTTCCAGTCTTTCTTTTCCTTTTCTGGAGCAAGAGGAAAGGAAAATCAAGTCATGAGTCCTGTGGACTCTGGACCCCATAAAGGAAGTTGTCAATATATGCAAGTTGATGTGTGGACAAAGCAATTTCCACACTTGTCTTTTCATTTATTCATTTGTTCTCCAGCAGATATTGGAAAATCTAGGATGTGTGTTAAGCTAGGTCTGAGTGGAGTCTGGTGTATAAAACTGGCAGAATCCATGCATTCAAGTAGCTTCCATTTTTAACAGGTTTTAAAGGGTAGATGAAAATGATTAACTCAAAACAATAAACAAATTAGTAGAAAAAATATCCAGTGGCATTAAGTGCTATGTGGACTTCTCTTGAATTCTGATTGGAAAACATGGTAAAACACATCTTTTGGTCAACTGAGGAAAACAACACATACTATGCATTTGATGATATTAAAGAATTAATGTTGGTTTTGTTCAATGATAGTGGTTTTGTCCTGATGTTAAAAAAAAAAAAAGAAACATAATGAAAGTCCTTATCTATTAGACATATACGGAAGTGCTTACAAGTAAATTTGCTAAGATTTGCTTAAAAACTTTCTTGGAAAAAATAAAGAAGTGGATATAGAGGAAACAAGAGTGTTAGACAGTGGTGGTTAGAGCTGGGTGATGAGCACAAAGGATTCACTCAACTATTTTCTCTACATTCATGTGCTTTGAAAATATCCTTGAAAGAGGATGATGAGGATGAGGATGATGCTATATTGCGTGGGTGTGCAGGGTTAACATTCCTGAGCATTTATGATATGAAAGCTGCTCTATATACATCACGGTTGTGGCTACTCCACAGGAACAGGATGGACCCCCGTGCAAAATTTGGTTCAGAGATGGAGAATGATGATGCCACACACACACAGAGCAAGAGGGTGTGAAAAGATTTAATACTTACTTGTGAGTCTTTAGGGGGAAAGCAAGGCAAGGCCCCCTAAGCTGGTTGGTGTTGGAGCTGCAACAGGGCAAGAGGTCCCAAATGCAGACAGGGGCTTATATGGTTTGACTTTCCTACTAGCTCCAAATGAAGAAGCACTGGGTCTTCTTTTCTTTTTTTTTTTTTAAGATTTTATTTATTTATTTGAGAGAGAAAGAGAGAAAGAAAGCACGAGCAGGGTGAGGGGCAGGGGGAGAAGCAGGCTCTCCGCTGAGCAGGAAGCCCAATGCAGGGCCCAATCCTGGGACTCCGGGATCATGACCTGAGCTGAAGACAGACGCTTAACTGACTGAGCTACCAGGCGCCCCAGCACTGGGTTTTCTTATCAGCGTTCCCAGATGTGTGGTGCAAGGAAAAGAGGGAGTGGTGAAGCTCAAAAGCTGTCTGCAATCAGACATCAAAAAGATGGAGTCAGAATATTACAGTCTTCTCATTTAATTTGCACTATGACCCCCCTTTAACTTAGGATAGTACTTCACAGAAGAGAACACTGAGGCTCAGCAAGGTTAAGGTACTTGCTAGGATCATCAAGGTAACAACATTAGAATGGGAGCCTACTGTTGTAAGCACACTGTATGCTCTACTACGTCCTTTTACATTGGGGCATGAGGCCCTTGCACATACAAGGATCACACATAAACCACACTCCAACCCAGGAAAGGCAGCAGGACTTATTATGCTGGTATCCAATGGAGGAAGTTAAGGTCCAGGCCAGGTGGATAACAGAATCAATAAAGATGGCATATGTAAGAAGCACATAGCTTTTTCTGCTGAAATATTACTTTTCCACTAAATCAATTACGATGTTTTTGATTGCAAGTAGGAAAATGGCTTAAACACTAAGGAACTGCATCATAATCTCAAACAGGAAGAGCAGATGTGTGGGCAGGGTTCAGGGTGAGTGGATTCAACAGTTCAGCAAGGCCCCCAGGAGTTCAGATTCTCTTCATGCTTCCACTTTGCCAGTCTGGCTTCGTTTGCAGGATGGAACCAAGATGGGTACAGATGTCACATACACACATGACAACATCAAAAGGAAAAAGGGAAATCCCCTGAGAGACAGAGAAAAGAAAAGAAAAACTTTTCCTAGAAGCCCTCCAGCAGATTTTCCCTTGTGTTTTGTTGGCCAGTGGGCTGGGTCACATACCTGTTCCTAAACCACTCACTGAAGACCTTAAAGCAATGCTTAACCACAAAAGATATTTGACCTCAGGCTGAAAAGAAAGTAGAATTTTGGAAGTCCACACAAACCCAAGGGGACAGGCCCTACTCTGTTCCAACAGATTGTGTCACAAGGAGTGTGAGTCCAGTGATACCAGACCTTTGGCGTTGTCATGATAAGCCAGAAATTTAGATTTTTTTATATCTGAATTTGTAAATTTTGGCCACATATTTCATTTTTAAAAACACATTGCAGGCCAACACTCACTCTATCATTTAAAAATAACAGGTCTGTTGATTTAAAGGGGTCTTTGGCTTCCCAGTGTGCAACTTCTGAGCAAACGAATCACAGACATTCCAATCCAGAGGGTCTGATGTGACAATGGAGAATTTGTATTTCTAATAAGCTCCAGAGTGATGCTGATGCAGCTGGTTCATAGGCTACACTGGGAGTATCACTGTTCTATGGTCCTACTCCATTTTGCTTTTCTCCACCCTATGGAGTGACTATATGGGGTCCATATTTCATAGTCCTGGGTAGAGCAACCACACCTCCTCCTTCCTCCTTTCACTGCCTACTGACACTTCTTCTTCCTCTTCTAGCCTTCAGCACATTTTAGGAAATCAACTGAATTCTCAGGTTGGCCAATGATGCCCTTTTCCTACCCCGTCTCCAAATGAAATGAAATGAAACACACCATGATATAGAAAGGCAGAAAGAACTTCAAACAAGCTGCCTCATTATTTCCCTCCACAAACTAGGGAAGGGCACAAACAAATAAACACAATATTGCTGAGGGAAGCCAGCACAGGCTGGGCCTGGTTTTCACCAAGCAGTGACCTCCTCCAGTGAATTAAATGCCCAGAACCCCACAGTCTCATCTGGTCCTGATTTTCAATCGGCAGTAAACTGATACTTTTTTTTTTTCACTTTCATTATAGCTTGTTTTCATCTAGTTTATATTTCCAAATGTACTGGTTTTCAAGCCTGAACTGTCATATTTAAAAAAAAATACAACATCAAAAAATTTAGGCTAGCCGACCCAATGGCACCAGGGAGGGGGCCCAGTCCTTGGCTTGTGGGAACTCCCTGGAGATTTTCTTTTCTCTAAACTAATCCCACTGGGAGTCACCAAGTTGATGGGTGGGTGGAAAGTGATAATGAAGGGGCCCAAACTGTTTATCTTACCTTGTGTGGGGTAGCATGCTGAGCAGAGAGAAAAGAGAATGAAAGAATGCCCAGAAGTTTCCATGCACTGCACACTCGGACTATTCCAGCAAGGACATAGAGGAACTTTGAGGGAGCAGAAGGCTTGGCAAAAGGGTCACCAATCTGACAGCAGAGATTTGTAAACTTTCCAGATGATGGAGAAAAGGGCTAACTCCCCTAACCAGGGAGAATGGAGGCCCAGTTCTATGCACAGAAAGGAACAACCAAACCCTCTGACTAAGTCTCAGAAGAATTAGTCAGCAAATGGAATGAACACAATTGCGAATGAGCTATGAACATTCCCAGCACCCACCCTGAGGTGCATGGACAACACACCCCTCTGCAAGATGAAATCCATCCAGGGTGACCCTCACAGATGCCTGCCAGGCCTCCAGCTACGCCATGACGAGAGAGTCTGAGCTCATTCCTCTGGACAGGTGCCTCCCTCTTCAAGCTCTCTGCAGCTGGGTCAATGCAGTCTTTCCTCCCCACTGCAGGATGTATGACTTTGGGCATGGGGGGTTGGGGGGGGGGAGTATGGTAAACAGACTTGCAAGCCCTCCAGAGTAGAGCTTGACACCTAATGGTTAGTACTTCAGGAGTTCAGGTTGCCCTCAAGTCTAGATGAACATGTGGTAGTGAATTGGGATTCACCACAAGGCAGCCCCCATTTTTTGTAGCTCCTATGCACAGTTCAAACATGGGCTTTTTCCTCTACAGAAATTATTCCAAATGTAAACCCAAACATGCTTTTCCTCCAAGTTTAACTTTTCATGTAGCAGCATAAAAAAATAAATAGTTGAAGTGTTGGCCTTCACAGTCTTCCTCTGAAGTTTTTCCTCCTGGCTGATTCCAAGGCTCATTCTTTCTGCTTCTCTCCATCTCTTCTGCCAAAGTTCTTGTCATCCCTGGGTGGCAGCCCTCTCCCTTCTGAGGATGCTTTAAATCTTTGCTCTCTGGTCTCTCCTTGAAGCTTCTGTTTCCATCTGGTGTCAAGTTCAAGAAGTTGAGAAATTTTCCCAATTCTAATCTTTTAATAAATGCCTTTTGGTAGTCTGATAGTTCTTTTTTTTTTTTTTAAGATTTTTTATTTATTTATTCGACAGAGATAGAGACAGCCAGCGAGAGAGGGAACACAAGCAGGGGGAGTGGGAGAGGAAGAAGCAGGCTCATAGCGGAGGAGCCTGATGTGGGGCTCGATCCCATAATGCCAGGATCACGCCCTGAGCTGAAGGCAGACGCTTAACCTCTGTGCCACCCAGGCACCCCTGATAGTTCTTTTTTGCTCTATTTTCTCCATTTTCACACACACACACACACACGCACGCATGCGTGGGCACATGCACACACTCATACATGTGCTTCCCCTCACAATTATCTCTTTCTCTCTTTCCCTCCTTTCCTCCTTCCTCTCCACGTTACCTTCCTCCCTTGACCTTCAGAAATCTAGGATGTTATATGCCATGCAGAGTAGATCTTTATGCTATGTTAAACTTATCTCATCATAAAATGAGAAAAAAATTAAAAAGAATACCAGACATCAAGTACACAAGTTCTTCATAATCAGTAGTAAAACTGACTAAGTTTTCAGGCTTTGCTGGATATTGTATTTTAGAGAAATTATCTCACCCCTTTCTCAATTCTGTGAGTGAGGAATCACATCATGCCCATTTGGGAATTCAGAGAGGTTAAACAATTAGGCTGAAGTTGCACAGCTAGCGGGTGTTGCAGCAACAAGTCTAATCCTGGCAGCCAAACTCCAGGGGCCCTGCTTTAAACACATGTGATGGTAACGCCTCCTCTCTCTCAAAAGGTCAGGAAAAGATTCCATAAACTTTCCCCTAGCACTGAGTACAAAATGCCTAAGCCTAGAGTGTGGCTTAAGTACTTGGGATCTGAGAACCGTTCGGAGTTCTGCCACACAGGGATGCCCTGTTCTATCCATATATTCTATCTCATAATGGAATAGTCGTTCTCAATCTTGGCTGCATTCAGACCTGGAGCTTCTAAGAATCCTGATGTCTGGGCCATACTCGGAGTCTGATTACATCAGAATACCTAGGGTGTGGAACCCAGGCGTCGTTATTTTAAAAATCTCCCCTGGTAACTCCAATGTCCTGCCAAGACTAAGAATCACTAAAATAGTGAAATTTGAGGCAACAACATCAAGCAAATTAAGTAGCTCCCTTTTGTGAATAGCAGAGCTATCCCACCCTCTCTGAAGTCAAGGTATTAAGTGATTAAATTTGTGTTTTTCCTCTATATTGAGATAGCTATGAAGTAACCTGTCTAACAATATCCAAAATGGCAGATGGCTATAAAGTAAAACATTCTGAACTTGGAAGATATGAGACCTGGGCTTAGGTTCTCTCAATCTGTCGTATGCTAGCTGTGTGACTCTTTTTTAAATTGTGGCAAAATGTACATAATTTACCTTAACCATTTTAAGTGTACAGTTCAATAGTAGTAATTACATTCACATTGTTGTGTAATCATCACCACCATCCATCTTCAGAACTCTTTCCATCGTGCAAAACTAAAACTCTATACCCATTAAATGACAACTCCTCATTCCTCCCTCCCTCCAGCCCCTGGCAACCACCACTCCAGTTTTCGTTTGTCTGAGTTTGACAACTCCAGATATCTAAGTAGAATAATGCAGTATTTGATCTTTTGTGACTGGCTTATTTCACTTAGCATGATGTCTTCAAGTTTCATCCATGTTGTAGCATGTGTGAGAATTTCCTTCCTTTTTAAGGCTGAATAGTATATTGGGTGTATATACTACATTTTGTTTACCCATTCATCTGTTGATGGACATTTGGGTTGATGGACATTTTAGCTATTATGAATAATGTTACTATAAATTTGACTGTACAAATATCTCTTCAAGACCCTGTTTTCAATTCTTTTGGATATATACCCAGAAATGGAATTGCTGGATTACTAACTGTGTGACTTTAAACAATTAATTTCAATCTTCCTGAGTGTCTATTTCCTCATTGTAAAATTCATGTTTATTAAACATGTTTCTAGGTGCTAGGGATATCGCAGTAAATACAACAGCTAAGGTTCTTATTCTTACAATAGCTATCCCAAAATGAATGACATGACTGAGGTTTTCTAGCTTTCATTAACAAATTAATCTAGAAATTTTTGACCTTCCCATTGGGTATTGAGAACTCTTGTACCAAGAAACAAAAAGTGTTTATTTGGGAGTCTGAAAATAACGAATGCAAAAGGAGGGAACTTCCATGTTTGATGAAAGAAAACTTAAGTCTTGTAATTTTGGCTGGATGAGGAAATTGTCAGTCCCAGCCACATTTCCCCTTGGGTGTGGCATTAGCGAGAATTCATGCCAGGACCTAATTAAATATTTCAGATATCCTTTCTCAAAGAAAAGGGGGGGGGGGAAACTATTCCAAAGCGCATATGCGTGCGCGCGCGCACACACACACACACATACAGACACACACACACACACACACACACACACACACACACACAAATATCCCATGTTTTTATATGTATTTCAGGAAAACTTCTGAGGCAACCTTCTGAGACAACCTATATAAATCAATGAACTCTGCAAGTCATAAAATCCCTGTATAACCAAAAAAGAATGAGTCCCACATGATAAAGAACTCTGATACATACAATTCAAAGGCAATGAATGATTTAAAGAGTTGTCCAGAATCCTTTGTGAAGAATGAGTTGTGGGTATTAACTTCCTTTAATTAAGTTTGTGATTTCTTAAAGCAACAGGAAGGGAGGTAGACTCTAAGTGATGAGATGTGCATGGCTGTAGACTAAGAATTCTCCATTCAGACACCTTTTGAGAGAAGAAACATTCTTCTGGAAAATACAAGGAACAATATAACAAACACCTGTGATTCAGTCTTTCATCGTTGTTATTGTTTAATCAACCTTCTTGAGGTATAATTTGCATATAATAAAATACATATATTTTAAGTCTGGATTCAATGAATTTTGATAAATGTGTACATGTGTGTAACAACCCACCCAATAATCGAGCTATAAAACATTTCCATCACCTCACAAAGTTCCTTCATGCCCCTTTGCATTCAGTTCATTTCTGGCCCCAGGCAAACACTGATATGATTTCTACCACTGTAAATTAATTGTGTCTAGTCTAGAAACTCAATTAAATGGAATCTACAGTATGTATCATTATTTGTCTGGCTTCTTTTGCTCAGTATTCATCCATGGTGTTGCCTGTATCAGAAGTTTATTCTTTTTTATTGTATTCCTTTGTACAAAGGTAAGCCAAAATTTCTTTATCCATTCTTCTGGCTTAATAAAGCTTCCATAAACATGTACAAACCTTTTTTGTGGACATAAGTTTTTATTTCTCTTGGGGAAATATCCAGGAGACAAATTGCAGGTTCATAGAGTAGATGTTTAACTTTATAAGAAACTGTTAAACTGTTTTCCTAAGTGGTTGTAAAATTTTACACTCACACCAACAATGTGTGAGATACCCAGTTGCTCTATATCCTTGTCAACACTTGGTATTGTTGATTTTTAAAATTCATCACTGTGGTGGGTGGATAGTGATGCCTCACTACGTTTTTAATTTGCATTTCCCTCATGACCAATAATGTTGAACATTTTTTCATGGGCTTTGTGGCTGTATTAATCAGCTTGGGCTGCCATAAACAAAACCATAGACTGGATGGCTTACAGATATTTATTTTCTCACAGCTCTGGAAGCTGGAAGTCTGCAATCAGGGTGCCAGCATAGTGAAGTATTCTTCTTGGCTTGCAGACAGCCATCTTTGCTGTGTCCTCACAGCAAGGGTAGGATTAATGGGGTAGGAGGGAAAGGGAAAGAAACGGAGAGGAAGAGAGAGAAAGAGGGATCTGGTGTCTCTTCATATAAGTGTGCTATTCTCGTAACATGATCCTACCTCATGATCTCACTAATCCTTATTACCTCCCCAAACCCCTATTTCCAAATACTATCATATTGGGAGCTAGGGCTTCAACATATGAATTCTGGAGGGAAACAAACATTGAGTCAATAACAATGGCCATTTTTATAAGTTCTATTTTGAAGTCTCTATTCAAGTCTTTTGCCTATTTTTATATTGGATTGTCTTCTTATTGAATCATAAGAGCTATTTATATATTTTATGTAAAAATCCTTCATCAGATATATATTGAAAATACTTTCTCTTAGTCAGAACGTGCCTATGCATTTTCTTAACAATACCATTTGAGGAGCAGAGGGTTTAAATTTGATCACATACATTTTTTTTCCTTTTAAAATTAAGGCTTTTGAGTCATAGCTAAGAAATCATTGCCCATCCCAAGGTCATGAAGATTTCCCCCATATCTTCTTCTAGAAGATTTACATTTTTAACTCCTATTTTTAGTTTTATATTTTCAGCTTTTATGTTCAGGTCTAGATCTCAGGCTGAGTTAATTTTTATGTATGCCTTGAGGTAAAGGCTAAATTAAATAAGTTAATGAATGTATTTGACACAGGGTGGGCATTCAATAAATAAGTTCTATAATTATTACTTTTTTAGCAATTAAAGACATTAAAGGCTATAGTTACCCATTTACTACAAAAGACTAGGAAGATTTACATTAAGGAAAAATTAAAAACAGACTGGGGTACCTATCAAAACTAAGAGCTTTTACTTTGCAAGAAACCTGCCTTATCTGGTAGATTTGGTGGCTGTGGCTGATGCTCCCAGGTTCCCACCAAAATCCATTTGACTTATCCCCAAGGGAACCTAAAAAGAGTTCTCACATAGATGGACACAGTTTCCCCTTTCTCTGCCCAAGGTCATTCTCCAGCTGCAGGTACATCAACTTAGGTAGGATGGAAAGTCTCAGATGGAAGGTAACAATTCAGGAGCAATCCTTGACACAGGGGGAACCAGAGTTAGTGAACAGATACACACCTGCACTTCCTCATCCCCAAGGGACAATTTTTAGTTGTGTTTTACACAGTGATGCAGAGAGTCCCCGGCAGGATTGAGCCCTATAGAGATGTTCTGTTCTTTCACAATGCTTTGTTGGCGCTCTCCCCTTTTTCATTCTCTCTTTTCCCACTCCCTCAGTGTGCTTCCTGGGATCCACTCCCAAATAACCTACTTACACCAAAATTCTTATCTGAGGGTCTGTGTTTGAGGGAACCTACACTAAAACAGAGGCTGGCATCAGAAATGTGATGCTTAGACACATGAGTGTCTCCAATGAAAGGTGACCCTCTCTGGAGAAAGAAGGAGAGGAAGGAGAAAGGCAATTTATTTCACATCAAGAGCACAGGTTAGAAATAGAGAGCCTCAGTCACTCAGGTGGTTTTGGTTCCCAAATCCTCCGCAGTGGTATCCATGCATGGAGTTCAAAAGTCTTTGTTCTGGAAACTTCTTAGCCAAGTATTTCAAGGCCCTTGGCAAAAACACCTTGCTCAAGGTAGCAGTCAAATGAAATAGTGGAGTAATGCCTGGGTCGTGCCTGCCTCTTCTCTGAGAAACAAGCCACAAGCCATAAGCCAAAGCAGGGAGGACATTATCCCAAACACAACAATTTTGCAATACAGACAGTTTTCTTTGAAAGGGCTCTACAAGTATATTTCTCTCACTTGGGAACTTCAATAGAAGATAATTATTCTTTTCTGTCTCATAATATATATTAAAAATGTTCAAATGTGGCTTTCCAGGGATTTCTGCCAAATATTTTTAGGCACCAGATCCAGCTTTACTTAATTTTATATGGCCTGCTTAGTCTATTGTAAAATACCCTTTCATGCAGTATGAATTTGTTAAAAAGCCTGAATATATTCCTTTATATTAAAAACCTAATTTAAAAAGCTTTCAAGGTTAGGGACTTTCGCCCTCTGACCTATCCCACGAAGAAATAACCACTGAGAAGGAACGGAAGCCCTCCTGAAATGCTGTACACTTCTCCAGGCTCTCCCCACCACCAGGAAACAAAACAAGACTGTCACCTTCCAGGAAAGGCAATGTACATGACAAGAAAGCTGTTTTCAGATAAACAGTATACTTTATTACCACCAGGGCATACAATATCTCAACCACTACGTTTCACGGCCTTTTCTGTTTTTATGAGCTTATGCCAACAACTAGTAATGAGCACAAAAGCCTGTGTGAAACACTGCATTTGATGGAGTGTTTGTGTTGGCTTCCTTAAAATCGGCTGATTTCCAAATCTCATTCTCCACCCCACCTTAGTTATATTTATACTGTTGTGCAGAACAAACTTGGACCTGTATTTAAATATGAAATGCTTTGTGGCCATTCGTGCAAATCTCTTTATCGGGGTCTCGCACATTAACGCCCTTCACAATTGACCCACAGGCCGATTGTTTAACATAACGTTTCCACGGGGCTGCTTTCACGCACTCGCAGCCCTGTTTTTACTTTTCTTAGCTTTCCTGGACAATCAAAAGGAAGTGGAACAGAGCCGGCTTGCTGAAAGCTGGAGCTGCCCCAGTGTCTCCTCCTACCTTCTGTCTCGGGTTTTGTTTTTCTACTTCTTTTTCTTTTCTTTTTTCTTTTTTTTTTTTTTTTTCCATCATTTTTGGTGGTAGAGAAGGCAGAGCCAGACTATGTAGTTACAATCTCTCGATTCTGTGTCTGCTGTATTTTCCCTCCTGGCTTGGAGTCAATGTGAAGACTCACTGCAACCAGTCTCACGAAGCCAATTTCATGAATTTGTGTTCCCTGTTGATTTATAAAAGCAATGCAAAGGGGTGTGTGTATGTGTGTGTGTGTGTGTGTGTGTGTGTGTGTGTGTGTATGGTGGTAATATTGGGGGGCAGGTGTACAAAATTCCTTTTTCTTAAAGTAATAGAAACATCCAACTTAGAAAATGTAAATTTCCTCATCCCTTTTTAATTTAGGGGCTGCCTAATTTAGAGGGTCACAGGGTTCCACCCTACATTTCCCCCACTCTTCCCACATTTAGCTTTGAAGAGAAGGGTTGCAACCTGTACAAACTGCAGCAGAAAAACTTAAAGTGGCCAAGGCACTTTCTTAGAAAGAATGTCCCCCTGAGGTGCTGTAGCTCGTGGCAATCTAAGCTGCAGTTTTCTCTTCTGTAAGAAGAGAGATCGATTTCTATTTGCATGCTACTATAGTTACTAGGTACACTTGGTATACACACAGCAAACCGTAATAATGTCTATCTCCTATGGTGGTTGTGAAGATTTAATAAACTATCACACGTAAAGCACAGAGCACAGGGTCTGACAAGTAGTGAGTGTGCGGAAATGTCAATCATTATCGTCATTATGAATCATGAGTCACGGCAAGAGTCAAGAGGTCTCCGCTATGGCTGATATAATGATCCAGAGCTCAGGTTTTGGAGTCAAGTACACCTGCCTGCAAATTCCCACTCCGCCATTCCCACCATTCCCACATACGTGACCTTCAGCAAGTTAGCAACGTTCCTTAAGCCTCAGTGTCCCCATCTATAAATGGGGCTGATAAATTATGTACCTTAAAGGGCTGCCATAAGAATTGTTTTTATATATGTACTTAGCACAGTGTTTTACCTATCAATATATGCTTTACATATCAATATATAGTAGATATTAATATTACTTGCTTATCTAATATAGTTTCATTATAAGGACATAATACGAAAGTAGCCCAAAGGACAAATGTATACCTACTAATCCATGTATCTTAAAGATACAAATTATTTCTGTGATCAATTGGCTTAATCATAAGCACATTCTTTAGTCCTAGGAAATCTTTCAAACCAAGGTGTTACCACATCACATAGGAGTTGAGCAGGAGAGCCAGTCACCCATAGAAACTAATCCTGAGGTGAATTTTCCTAGGAGAAAGTTGGATGGAACATTAATGAAAGTAAGCAATCCTGAAGTTAGAACAAACAACCCCCACATTATAGTGGCTTAATGCAAAATGATTATTACTGTTCATCTCACAGTTCAATGCAACTCCACAGGGAGGGTCTGCCTGCAGTCATTGAGAAGCCTGGGTCCACTTGTCAATGGGCTCCGCCACCTCTTAGAGCCTATTCCTATCCATCCAGTTGACAAGGAAGGGAAGAATACTAGAGGATCGTGCAAGATATTTTAGGGGCCAGTCCTGGACATGGCATACATCGCTTCTGCCTGTATTCTATTGGCTAGAATTCAGTTATATGTTGCCATTTATTTCAAGGATACGGAAAATTGTAGCCTTCCTGGGTGTCCCAGAGATCTAAGGATCACATGGCACTGTCTGCCTCAGGTGGGTAGGAGGAGTTCACTCTACATCTATCAATCCAATTTAAACTAGTTAAAAGAAAACATGCTATCCTGGAAAGGGAGACGTTGATTTTGATGCATCTGGAAAGAGTTACGAAAAGAAAAATTGGTCATGTCTGTTCCTCTTCTGATTTGACCTCTTGTTGAAATGAGAACCCTCTTTACCCCACATACATCTCACACACCACTAGGCGAGTGCATAGGAGAAGTGAAAGGTGGAGGTCTTCCAAGTCTACTCTAGATTATTTTAATACAAATACTGACAACAATTCTTCACTTAAAAAAAAAAAAACATCAGGAACAAATGTTAACCTGGAGGGATGACAGAACAACATGTATAAATCAGGAATGTCCCAGACAAACTAGGGCATTCAGTACATATAGTCACCCTAATTTTGTGCCTCTTGAAAGCTATAAATTCTTTGGAGCTTTCTCCTTGAAGGTAAGTAATGTATCTTTCAGGTGCTCCAAATAGGATCTGCTTATCAAACAGAATCCACTCTGTCTTGATGAAACATCATTGCTCCAGCCTGAGAAGGGACTTTGCTGACCATTCCCTGCCCTCTTCCAGAGCTGGTTGTCCCCTAAATTCCAAGTGAAGAGGAGAGGACACAGAGACAGGCTAAAATCTACCGCAGTGCGCTAGTTTGGAAAAATGAGACAAAATGCACTTTCAACATTCATGATATATTTCACTTCCAGTTTGGGATTCAAAGGTGGGCAAAACCACCAAACACCTGTTCACCAAATTGTAGTTGAAAAAAAACAGGAGCTACACTCCCTGCACAGAAGCTTAAAACAGTTAGTTTTAGAACAAATTAATGAAATTAAACTTTATACCCCAGATATCAAGACCTGGTATTATTTATTTCAAGATATAGTTTAGACTGAAGAGAGAAATAGTTTCCAGAAAAAGATACAAAGCAAGCATGCAATTTTGTTGTAGTTTACAACTACAATTCTATCCCTACAATATCTCTTCTAGCAGCTTTCAGAGTTAAATCATAGTCTGCATCTAATTAAGATATTTCTTATTTCTAAAGATGTTACCAGGTCACTAGGCGATTTCACCAAATCATTCATTTACCTGTCTACTCACTCAAATTTTCATTCAATACACATTTGTCAAACATCTTTGGAGAAAAACGACACTTCAGGCTCTGTAAGTCCACAGTATTTTCCAGAAGAGAATCCTGTTAAGGCTGTGGCATGCTCCTTAGATATAGCCAAGGGGTTATTCACAATATTCAACAATGGTGGAGCACAGGCACCAGCCAATCAGAATGGCACCTTTGTATAGGCTGAATATTTGTGTCCCCCCAAATCTATATGTTGAAACCCAATCCCCAACATGATGGCATTTGAAGGTGGGGCCTCTGATAGGTGATTAGGTCATGAGGATGGAGGACGTATGAGTGGGATTAGTGCCCAGAAAACTCCTCACTCCTTCCACCATGTGATGGTACAGCGAGAAGACAGCTATCTATGAACCAGGAAGTGGGCCCTCACCAGACACTGAACCTGCAGCTGTTTCAATCAAGAATCTCCCATCCTCCAGAATGATGAGAAATGTTCCCTGTGCAAGCCACCTAGTCTACGGTATTTTTGTTATAGCAGCCAGAACAGACTAAGACACACCTCCACCACTCATTCAATAAAAAAAGATGGAGCTGAAGAATACAATGTAGCCACCCCAATACATACCAGCTGAAAACAGCCCTGGAGCAACCTTAATTCCTGAGAATGGAGAAGACAGATCTTTTTAGTAACTAATGCTTCAGAATGCTGTGGTAAAAGCAATAGTAGATTGAGCTGTAGTATAAAAAGTTCTCCTGTATTACTTTCTGAAGAACCCAAATATGTGAATCTACATTTCATTCCACTGTCAACTCGAGATGAAAACTAGAGAAGTTACTGGGTACCTACTATATACAAACATGGTACCCATGCCTTACTTTTATAATCTCTAATTCTTACAACAATCTTATAACTAACCCACTTTGCAGATGAGAAAGTAGTTTCTGAGAAATTCTCTGTTTTGCTGAGATCACATATTTAGCTCATGGTGGTGGGTTCAAAAGCAGGTCTGTCAAGCTCAGGTCATTTTCCCTTTGCTCTGATTTCATTTTGAGAAATAACTTCTTCCACACTGTGTTTACTCTTAGGAGGAGTGTGAAATTGGCCAGTCCTCTCCTACCCAAGGAGTAGACATGATCCAAGCAAGGTTTGATGAATTGCAGAAATGGTCACAATCATTTTCCACTGAATTTCCACCATGAATTTTGCAGCTCCTCTAATCAGGATCTATTTCCCTATCCCTTAAATCAGGGCTGGCCTTGTGTCTTGCTTTGGCCAACAGAATGTGGCAGAAGTGACACTGTGAAAGTTCTGAGCATGAGCCTCAAGAGACCATGCATACTTCTACACCACTCTTGGACCCCTGTTCACCTGTCATGTGAACAAATTCTTGCTAGCCTACTGGAGGATGAGAGACCACATGGAGGAGAAACAAGTCATCCCAGTTGAGCCATCTTGAAAGGACAAACTGTCAATCAACATAGCAGATAATGGAAGATGCATTAAGCCAGGCTAAGATCAGCTGCGCCTGCTCTACATCTGCATAAATGTTCAGCTGAAACCAGCTCAAACTGTCAACCTACAAAATCATAAACTGCACAAACATTGTTTTAAGCCACAAAATTTTGAAGTAGTTTGTTACCCAGCAAAACTTAACCGATACACAAGGATGGAAAAGACATATGATAAATCCCAGAGGGGGCCCATGACAATATTTTGAACTGCCTCTTGCTGCTTAGGTCACCAGATCTCCCCTGATTCTTGCCCTCTCCCAGCCTGGCTCTCTAACATCATTTTTGATACCGTGAGACTTATAAGTTCCTGTATCTTTATAAGTTCCTTTTGTTTAAGTTTGTCAGAGTTTCTGTCAACCAAAAAAAAAAAATCTCTAACTTATCATATAGGCTTTGGTCCAAACTCTTCATTTTGCTGCTGAAAAACTGAGGCCAGAGAGGAAAGTTAGTTATCTGCCCAGAATCGTGCATCTACTATCAGGCAAATGCCAGGACCAGAATCTAAACAACCTAACCTAGATAGCAAGACCATTATCATCATACAAAGCCATCACCCTAGTCATGACAGAAAACAAGTCAGTATCACCAAAATACATAAGGCTAGCTGTAGTACAAACCAATCACTTGACACAATAACATTTTATTCTCATGCTTCTCACTGGCTGGTCATAGATTTTTCTGGTGGGGTAGTCTTTCCATGTGCTCATTCAGGGACTCACGCTTCTTCTGTATTGTGGTCCTACCCCCTCTAAGTCTTAGGGATTCCTGCCGTTCAGCCAGCACATGAGAAAAAAAAGAAGAGATGGTTCATAAGAGGGTTTTATGAGCCAGGCCTGGAAGTAGCACCTATCACTGTTCTCAGATTCCATTGGACAGAGCTCAGGCACATGAACATACCAAGCTATAAAGGAAATGTAGTCCAATGATGTCCCAAAGATGAAGTGAGAGCACAGATATGGGCAAATCTTGCCACAGACTCTTAGCTGGTTTTATACTTAATCACTGAGATTAAACCCTTTCTGCTCCTTAGTAAATGACTCCATTCTGAAATGTGACCAATAAAAGACACACCCACTTTTATTGTTGAATAAAAGATAATGAAAAATGTGGCTCATGCATCAGAAAATCCAGAAATTGAGATCCTTACATTTGCTGTACTTTGCTAGAGAGAAAGCTCTAACAGAGACCAGACACCCAGTTCAGAATATACTACTGTTCCACCACAATATTCTGTACTATTTCCATTTGTTCCACAAAACAAGCCTGAGATTGGGGGGCAGGGATTCTACAAGTAATCATTTGCCTTCTTTTGTCTGATGGATGGCAAGTTTAGCTGTTTACCAACCACTAGATTACTCTTCAGATTTTGGCATTACATTTGAATCACTCAGATATGTTTAAGGAAAAAAGTATTTCTCTGCTTCCCACTTCCCCAGCGGATTTCTTTTCCCTTTCCAATTTCATAAGAAAGTCCTCGGGAAAAATAGACTTATAAAAGTATCAAATTAACAGATGAGTTGAGCCTACATTTTTCTTTTCCCAGGATATATTCTAAATACCAAAAAAAAAAAAAAAAAAAGACGAGACATAAAGTGAGACCTATCCATCCACATTCCAAGACACGCTCCAGTTACCCAATCACTGTAGAGCATTGCCAGGTCACAGAGACCATGATTTGGACAAGAATGCACCTATTTCCAATATATTCTAGTTATTTAGTTGATACTGAAGACTCTGACCAGCTATTAAGTAGCCAATGGACTTTGCCAAGGAACCTGCATGGAAGGTTCTGTGGCATCTTATTTGCTGTAAATTAGAGCACATTGGACCACAGAGCACGCCTCTGAACAGCTGAGATTACAAAACAAAGCCCTGGAATGCATATTCTCTCATTTACTGTTTTCACATTTCTCTGTTTCCAAAATATTTGGCTACCTTTTCTTTCTCCCCCACATCCAGCTCTTTTTTAAGGACAGAGAAGAAATCTAATTCTCAGAAAATGATTGGTTTTCAAAATATGCTAAGCATTTAGACATTTATTAGAAACAGTTTCAGTTCCTCATTAATCAAAAGCAAGTTATTATTGATTTACAATGGATAGCTCATCTGATATTCTTCAGGCAGTCATAAAAAAATGGTCTGAGCATTAAAAATGGTTTAATGTCTTTCTGGCAACAGCAGCGAAATTCAGTCAATGACAGCCCCTTCCAACTGGATGAAAAATGGGCCATTCTCACTGTGTGTTCTGCTCACTTTTGCATCAGTGTTCCAAATAACTTGTGTTCATATGCATTTATTTTCACATTGGGTTCATTTATCAGCGAGTTCTAGATATTCCATTCGTGCTAGAGTCCTTTTCAAAGTGAGAAAGAATCCTCGCTAACACTATCATGTGCTTAAACTGGACACGTTTTGCTATAGCGAGTTTTTTACTATAACCTGTGAGAGTTTTTACTACCTTTAGGCAATCTCAATGAGAACAGGTTGAAGCCTGCTTTGCACTTCCTTGCTAGGAGCATCAGATCTTGAGTCAAACTGCCAAGTTGAATTCCTGGCTCCACCACTTGAGCAACTTATCGACTTTTGGTAAACCTCAGTTCTTTCCTCTGTAAAATGGGAACAGCAAGAGCATCTATAGCAAGGGTGAAATTTAGATGAGGTTTCTAATTCTATTATAGTACCAGGATTAGAGATTCTCTATTAATATAAGATTTCTCTAATAGAGATTTCTCTATTAATACAGGCTATTGGCACAGGACCAAGACTGTTAATAGGTGAATATTAGCAGCTTTGCCCACTCCTTGCTTGCTAAAAAGGACTATGCCTTGCCAGCTCAGTTGCTTCCTCTCCCCTAGTCCTCCAGAAAGGTCCAGCCTTGCCAGACTAGAGCAAAGGGGGAGGGGTGCAGGGAAGATGCAGGCCAACATAATTTCAGGAGTTTCAAATAATAGAAAGGCACTGGTGTAGTATGTGAGGAAATTTGTTGAAAAGGGAGATTTGAAATTATGTTCTTATGGTATGTTCTTACATTTATAGTATTCAAGAAATGCAAGTAAAAGATTTGATTATTTCTAAAATTCCTTTTGAATGCTGGACCCTGGTGTGTGTGTGTGTGTGTAACTACTATCCTGATTGGACTGGACCACTTGGGTTATTGAATTGAACACATTTACTATGTCTACCATTCTTAATTAGTGTCATTACTTAGTATTATTATATGTTCCGGTTTAAGCTGGCTGCTCTGCCCTTAATCACTAATAGCACCTTGCTTTCACTTTCAAAAATGTCCTGGTGAATTCAATAACATTTATGATCACCCTCCTACCACTACTGCTGTCACTGGTATTATCACTTCTGTTAATTTTTTAAATTTGCATTTGAAATAATCAATGAAAACTATAAAATTTTATATCATCTATCTACACTTGGAAAAATATTTTTTCTTAGATTTTTTTTTAGCAAACAAATTAGTTCTTCGGACAATTAAAGCACCTCAAACCCACTTGGTCCATAAATGTTAACTTCTAGGTAAAAGTGAAATTTTAGATACCATCTGAACCTAACTTATCCAATTAGCTCATTCATATTTCCAAATGACATCTCCAAATAATCTCTCCACCAAAAAGTCCCTTTCTTTTCAGATCTTAAAAAGACAGAAGGCAGGTACCAAAGTCAGGCTACTGCAGGTTCTTAATGTGAACACTTTGCCCATAAGAACGCAGAAATCTAATTTATATGACGAAGTCATTTTACACTTTCAGGTCTTCAGACGCAACAAGCACCTTAGCAGCAGGAGCAGAAATCTTCTTTAAGCTTAATTACCCATCAACCTTGTATTACTCAGTTTAGTAATGAGTAATCACTTGTTCTTTAAATATTAATCAAGACTTACAATAGGCATAAACTGGTCAGCAAATCCACTAGGGAAGGAAGAAAAAAAATAGTCCAAGTCACAATTAGCATACTTGTGAACTTGATGCCCTATATGTTAGTTTTTCCTTCCTAAAAAAGGTAAGGTCTAAAATAATTCCAGTGGCAGTATTTCCATTGTGTAGTGAGCATCTTAGGATGCCAATTACGCATTGCGCTTATTGTCAAGCCTTTGAATTTAATGATCTTCCTAAGACATACATGAAGCATATGGAGATGCCATTACAGGATTTAATTTTAAGGGAGAGAGAGAATCCATTATGAATCTCTGAAGGCAATTATAGTGAAATATTCATTGTTCTCTACGTGGAAATTGTTATAAAAACATTTTAAAAAAATATTCTTTACAAAGGAAATAGTATAAGATGTAATATGGACATGTTTTCAAGCCAAATAGACCCAGTTCTACCTTGAAGGAGGAGGACAGTGAAGATAAACATGGAAGTAGAAAAAAAACAAAAAGTAAGCATTTGCTGAATGAGTTATCCCCAGGTTCAGCTTGGTGGCAATGAATTTTTACAGCTCTTTCCACTTTTCAAGGTCTCCTCCATCTTCCTTGGCTATCTGAGCCAAATTTCTCTCTTTCTCAACTTCTGTCTACATTTCCAAAATGCTTCTTTGGCTTTGGTCCTCTAACACCACTCAATAAATGTGTTCACTACCTTGGGAGTATCTGTGGTCATATAATTCCATAATCATATTCCTAGATGATATGTTGCAATTCATTTAAGCTGGATTAGTGCTCAGCATGAGCTCACAAAGATGTCCATGACAGTGGTCAACAATGACTTCATCGTCTAAGGATGAACTCAGCAGCTTTTCAACATCTGCAGAGGGGAGGCCCATTTCAATGACAACCAGAACCTCAAGGTTAAAAGAAGTCCTAAGAAATCAAGTACCTCTAAAATCTGAAAATAACTGATTTCATAGATCACTATGGAGCAGAAGACTGAAAATGCGCCTTTGGCTGGCATTGTCATGGAAAAACAGAACTGAACATCTTTCAAGATGTTTCTTGAAGTTATGATGAAATTCCTGGGGCAACATACCAAAGTGAAAGCAATGTGTACAAAGCTGAATATGAGTGACTGACAGAAATTTCCAAGTTCTGATCTGTACACACTCTATTAAATATGATCAGATCTATTAAAAATGCAAATCTATCTGCATATATGCTTTCAATTCTATGGCCACATTTATCTCTTAAACTATGCCCAATTCCTCTTCTTTTGTATTTCATTTCTGGGAAAGTTTTGTTAACTGATTTTGTTCTCAGATGCTATCACTTTATTGTCCACTACGTACACTCTATTTTTATTTTTAGACTTGTCACGACAACATTTGGAGGATAACTCCATTTTGCTAAGCTGCATTTTTCATTGCCATGATTTTCTTTCTGTAATTTGTCTTTCATAAACTTTCAAAATTATTTTGGGGCCATTGTCATAAAGTCACATCATTTACCTAACAATCTTTAATACTGTTGCATTTCCTCTAATTTGTTTAAGAAGCACAACTGAGTCATCCATGCTACATCTAGGAAAACAGTGCAGAATCAAACTTAGAACTTAGTTCTGTAAAAGTATCTAGTAGTCTTCAAAAAAGTATCTAGTAGCCTTCAGGTTACCTGTCAAAGGGAGTTAATGCATATTTGGCTCAGTGGGTTTTTTTCTGCTTCCTGAAATCGTACCTGGCAAGTTAAATATTGAAGAAGGAAGAGGGAAAAAAAATGTAAGTAATAAAAAAACAGCATCGAAGAGAAAAAACACAGAGGTGATATGGGAATATAGCTGTCCCAGACGGGAATAAACTTCTAGGTATACAGAAAATTCATCTTTGGGTTGGGTGGAGGAAAATAAAGTTTCAATAAGAAAAAATTATTGTCAAAGAGAAAAAAATGTGGTACCATAGGGAGTAGGGCACTAGGAAAATTGCTTAAGGGTGGGACCACAAATGTCAGATGAACAAAATTAGGCGGAGCCCAGAAATAAAGTGAAGCCTTTATTAGCAGACCTGTTGATATAACAATCTCATTGTTATGTAAGACCCAAGGAATTTCTCCCATGATCCATACCATTCCTCACAATCGACCTGCTACCAGGGTAAGATGCAGGTCTTTTCAGGTTTTGGGGACTTAACAAATATGTCTGTGATAGAAATATTGGAAGCTTAGCCAATAACTTCTGGCTCCTGACACCTTCTCTGCAGTAGAAATTAAAACAGAATAAATATTCTCTTCACTAAGTATTTTGATGAAGAAACTGGGCACTGAACCATGAGACTTTGCTGAGGTTCCCAAAGGTCAGATGTAAAACCAACATCCTGTCCTCAGTGAACTTTCTCTAAGTGGTGCCTCTTCCAGAGGTAGAAGGAGAATTCGGAGACCAAACCAGAAGACTCCAAATAGTTTGTGATTGAAAGTAAACATATGTTTCTAACTCATCAGCTTTTAGGAAATCAGCAGGTCTTGCTATATTTATCATTTAATACTTTCTGTAATAACCTGTGCAATTGCTCTCAGATTTAAAACGTGCTATTTACATAGAATCCAAAGACAACGATTACAAAACTCCCAATCACTTGCAGAAACAGACAAATAATTTCACTCAATTAATCTCTGTAATAAAAACATATTTAGAAGCAAAAAGAAATTGAATCTCTCTATCGCTGGGATCTACATGCCTGGTCCCAGGTTGAGCTAAAATGTAACCACATGTATCATATTAAGATTGTCAGAATTTTTTTTTTCATTGAAGAACACTGTGAGATTATTTTTTAAAGATTTAACTTATTTATTTGACAGAGGGAGAGGGAGAGAACAAGGAGGAGAAGCAGCAGGCAGAAGGAGAGGGAGAAGCAGGCTTCCTGCTGAGCAAGGAGCTTGATGCGGGGCTCAGTCCCAGGACCCTGGGATCATGACCTGAGCCTAAGGCAGACACTTAACCGACTGAGCCACCCAAGCGCCCCAAGAACAGTGCTATGTTCTCCTTTGTATCCCAAGGCTCTAGGAGGGTGGGGTTATGTGGACTATGAAAGCTGCAAATCAAAGACCTTGATTTTCCCAAGAAAATTTTGAAATAGATATTTGTTCAGCAAAGAATAAGAAACAGAATTTCAAGCAAGCCCTTAGGACTTCAGAGAAAACAGACTGGCCTGGTCCAGGCAGAGCACAGAAGTTTATCTGTGTTTTCTTCCCATCCTCTACTTCAGCTACCACTCCTAGGAAGCAATGGGCACTCAGTGACTCCCCTCAAAGATCTTAGGTGAGAAAGCGTCCTTGCCCTTGAGCTACACAGAAATGTGTCTGTAGATGTTGAAGGTCGGTACCCAGGAAGCAGAGCCTCAGACGGTGGTTCTTGTGTGAGACATATATAGAGGGAGGGTTCTCAGGAGAAACCTGTGAGGAAGCAATGGGAGCAGGATGAGATAAGGGGATGAGTTAGGCAAAGGCATGCTTTCAGAAGTCCAGCCTGAGCCTGATCCCTTAGGGAATTCTAGAGAGTGAATGGCACTATGTCATTGGTCCAGCTTGTTGAACAAGGAGCCAACAATACCTGCTCATCAGCCCCATGAAAATGATCTGGGTGAGCCACCTATATTATCTGTTCTAGCAGGTGTGTAGAGCCATTGTACAAACATGGAACGTCTTCCAAAACAATTAATTTTGCTTAATATTTAAAAGGTCATGGTTTGACTGGGTTTTTTTCCTGTTGGCAAAAAGTAGAAATTTTTTTTCTTTATGTTAGGGCAAAATGATGTGTATTTTTAAGATAAAACAAGAGGTTTCCAGCACCAAACTAATCATGTCACATCTTTAATCAAAATTTTCCAAAGTCTTTACTCTTGGAAATATTTGTGGTTCGTCCAACAACTCTTTGGGGAAATGGCCATGAGATTTAGGTGGGTCCCACTCCTCAGGTCCAGGGATGACAATATGACCAGTCAATCAAAGTTGACATTCTCTTGTCTCCAGTGGCTTGTTCAGACAAAGGAACATGATCCAAGTAAAGCCACTGAGCATTCTCCCCATGACTTTTAATAGAAATATAATGAAAACATTACCCTCTTTTTGCAAGGGCTGCTAGATGTAAGCCTAGACCTTTTGGGGCCATATTTGCCTAAGAATGAGGCTGACCCACAAAAACCAGAGTTGACAAACAACTGAATATAGCTGTGTCTGAGGTCAGTACAATCCTGGGCTTCTGGTTGCCTCTCAATTACCCTGCAGTTAGTTTTAGCTGAAAGAATACTGATCACTAGAGTTACCCATCAACTGCAGGATAAAATCTAAACTCTTTTGTAGGAAAAATATGGCCTTCTACTGACCCACACAAATCCTTCCCCTATCAATCCTCTGCCCATCCCAATTCATGTCCTAAAACAGTGAACATGGGCACCTGGGTAGCTCAATCAGTTGAGCATCCAACTCTTGATTTCGGCTCAGGTCATGATCTCGGGATCATGAGATCAAGCCCTGTGACAGGTTCTGTGTTCAGCATGGAGCCTGCTTGAGATTCTCTCTCTCTCTCCCCCTCTGCCTATCCTCTTGCATGCTTTCTCTCTCTCTCTAATAAATAAATAAGTAAAATCTTTAAAAACAACAACAAAAAACAGTAAGCAGCTCACCATTCTCCAACCTCACAATGGTTTCATTTCATGCCATCAGACTTTGAAAAGACCCTTGCCATTACCTGGAATGCCTATTCCCTATCCTTAGACTTCTGTTAGATTACTTACACTTCCACCCAATCTTTTCTGATAGTCTCAGCCTCCTCCAAGGTGCTTTTTCTCCATGCTCTGCCTTTGATGGGTTGTGTGGCAAAGACTGGTTGTCCTGTTTCCTTACCATGCTCTTAAATTATCTTCCAAAAAGGATACACTTTTTCTTTTTGTATCCTCAACCTGAAGCAAAATAACATGTACTAAGCGGGAGCTCAATTAGTGTTTGAGAAAGAAAGAAAGAAAAGAAAGAAAAGAAAGAAAGGAAGGAAGGAAGGAAGGAAGGAAGGAAGGAAGGAAGGAAAGAAAGAAAGAAAGAAAGAAAGAAAGAAAGAAAGAAAGAAAGAAAGAAAGAAAGAAAGAAAGAAAGAAAGAAAGAAAAAAGAGAGCATGTGGGATGAAAAGAACCAAGATTCCAGAAAATTCCAAAATACTCTTGTGTTCCAAGAAACATATCTTCACTTGTAGAACTTCATATACTTATTCCAATCCATCAGAGAGATATTTTCAGATAGGGGTTTCTCCTCCTACCTCACACATCACATTCTTCTAAAACTTGTCTACGAATTAGACTATAGCTTCCTAACAAAATACTTTTTTATAATTTTATTTCTGCCACATAAAAAAGGCCTGTAAGGCAAGAACTTAAAACTCAGTATTACTCCTCCAAAATCTCAGAATATATTGCATTCCACTGAAGTTAACAAAATTGTCTATCGTAAAGGACACAGTCATGAACTGCTTATCTTGGCATTCAAGTTGCTTGCAATCTGGCCTGATATTTAAATTATCTAATCTTCAGTTTTTCATCTATGAAATGAGAATAACATAAATTCCCTGATAATGTTAAGAAGAATAAAATGAGATGGTGACACACAAGTAACGACTTAATAAATATCAACATTATCTT
Organism: Ursus maritimus; assembly: GCF_017311325.1. Taxonomy (NCBI): domain Eukaryota; kingdom Metazoa; phylum Chordata; class Mammalia; order Carnivora; family Ursidae; genus Ursus; species Ursus maritimus. The sequence continues at coordinate 12,793,492 of NW_024424675.1, forward strand.
CATCTTCATTACTAGTACCTCTCTGTGTTGTACCAGAAAGATTGTGCATCTATTCCTGCTTTGTTTCACCTGTCCCCTGTGCCTGGAATATCTGTCCTAGTTTTTCCTTTCCTCATCTCCTCTCCATCTCTCCTAACCAATCCTAAGATTCATCTCCTTAAACTACCTTCATGACAATCAACATGGCTTCAAATCTCTTTATTAATTCTTGGACACTCGAAATATAGAAGTACTTTTAGCTTTAAGTGCTCTGTCAATTGCAAATAAATGGAATCTTTTCATTGGTGAATTGGAGACTAAATGATTGCCTTAAATCCAAAGGTGGTTACATTCTTTTCTCAGTCCTATCTGCTAGTGTTCTATAAGATTTTCATCTCTGATATTTGATATGATAGATCCTTTTTATTCAAAAGCCAACCCACCAAAGAATTTGCAAAGCTAAATTTCCCCTCATCTACTCTAGTCAATTATAATGGCTTCCCAAAGGCTACAGAGGGCTTGGGAAAGGTCAAGGAACTTAGTATGCTAAAATCACCTCTGTATATTCTAAGTCTTTAAACTGGGAAATTCAGATGTGGTAATATGATGAGTGCTAGTTAACCAAATGGTTAACAATTTACTACATTTCTCCTGTTCCTTCGCCCTCCTTAAATGGAATCTTCCTGTAAAACCCCCCCCCCCCCCCCCCCCCCCCAGTTTAGTGAGAAAGTCATGATGTTCTAGTCATTGTGTGACAAATCCCTTCCGTTCACACAGGGAAATGTTAATTATCTGCCAGGTTTCTGTAATCCTTCTCCACACTCCTGGGAGAGGCGAATTTCAAAGTGACAAGTGACTGTGAGGTGTGTCCCACACTATCCCCAAGAGAAAGGGGCCCCTTTTCACTCATGTGGCTTCCTCTCACTCTTGGGGTAACAGGAGTGTCAGGGAGCTGTGGAGGAGATATTCCAGGCCTGGAAAGTTTAAGTCAAGGCCCACTGGGAGGAGTTTGCTAAAACCTTCCAAATCCTTCTTGCTGTTGCTGATTTTTCCCCCCTCTGGAAATCATTGAATACCAAATAGGACATCCATATGGAAATCCTTTGTGCAATCCAAAGGTTCTAATGGCATTACTTTTGGGAAACTACAGAATTTGGCTTATAAGAGTAAACTGGCTGGTCCTTCCAACTCCAATCTTGGCTACTTCTTCCACTGATTCCAAGATAATACTCAATCAGTTGACTCCCAAATTCCAAATAGCTACTTTGTCCCCCAACACTATCAAATGGAAATGGATAGGAAATATTTAAGAACTATGTCATTCTTAGTGTATGACAATGATGATGTTGATCCTTACTTCATTTATTAAACACTTATTCTGTGTTAGTCATTTCAGAACTCTATATCTATTTCCCCTTTTAATCCCTCTCCCAAAATATTATTCTACATGAAAGTCAAATGATCTTTGAAAAACACAATTCTGACCATGTCATCCCCTTCTAATATCATTCACAGGTTCCCATTTATTATCCATACATTGCAAATATTCATAATAAGAATTATATAGCTAACACTTAGTGGGTACCTACCTACTACTATGTGTACCAAACACCATGCTACAAGATTGATATGTATTAACTCATTTAATCCTTATTAAAAGCCTCTGAGTTGAATACTACAATTACTAAATCCTCATTTCACTGAAAAGGAAGCCAAGGTTTAGAGAAGTTTAGCAATTTGCCTAAGGATACACAACACAAACAACAACAAACTACTTCCTCCAACACTTCTGTGTGATGGGTCCAGAGCTCCCATTGTTAAGCGCAAGGCTTTGTGGTGAGTTTTGGAAGATAAAGCCTATAGGGCCTTTAAGAATGACTAAACTCTTAACTACAGGAAACAAACTGAGGGTTGCTGGAGGAAGGTGGGTGGGGGGATTTGGTAATTGGGTGATGGGCATTAAGGAGGACACTTCATGTAGTGAGCACTGGGTGTTACACGCAACTGATAAATCACTAAATTCTACCCCTGAAAAAAAAAAAAGAAAGAAAAAGACTAAAAATTGTACGAATAATTACACCAGGTGGCAGGTGTAAACCAGAACTCTCCCAGGCAAACCAAAACTACCCATAGGGTCCTACTGCTCTGACTGCTGCCCACCTTGCCAGCCCCACCACCGACCAGTACCCCATTCATTCTCTGGATCCCCATTCTACTGCTCCTCTTTCTATTCCTTCAATAGGTCCTGCTGCCTTTGGATATGGACCTCTTTCTGCACAAAATACTCTCCCTCATCTACTCCCCTCACTCTCCTCTCCTGGTTGGCATGCTCATCCTTCAGCCCTCAGCTCACAGAGTGCCCCTGAACTAAATTAGGGAACCCTTATATTCTCCACAGGATGGCATAACTGTGATTTTGGTTAACATCTGTCTCCTCCACTTCCTTCTATGCTCCATAGGGGAGCTGTTCCCCATTCCCTTTAGTACCCCCGTACCTCGCAGAGGTTAAATGCTTAACAAATATCTGCCAAAGGAAAGGAGGAAGGGAAAGAGAAAAAACCATACGTAATAAGACACTGACTTTTGCCTAGATTGAATAGATATAAATTTACTCATTAATTCATTCAAAAAATATGTATTAAGCATTTCCTGTGTTCCAGGTACCATTCTAGGTGCTGAGAATTTAGCTGGAATAAGACTGGAAAAGTGCCCATTCTGTATAATAATCACTAAACCCGTAAACAAATAAGCAAGACACTACATAAAAAAAACCAATGATGTACTGTATGGTGACTAACATAACATAATAAAAAAAATAAGCAAGACAGTTTCAGATGGTTCAGAAAGCAATACAAAATAAAACAGTGTGATATAATATAAAGTGACTGGGAGATAGATATAAATTTAGTAGCCAAGAGTTCATTGCAAGTTGACATTTGTGCTGAGTCCTAAATGATGAGAGCTCTGTAGAACACTCCAGGTGGAGGGAAAAGCTGGTGTTGGCTGTGTGGGATAGAAAGGTCAGTTTGACTGGTGGAAGTATGACCAGGAAAGCATGGCTGAGAGAGGGGTTAAGGAGCGGCAGAGGCTGTTTCATATAGGACATTAATAAACTGTAAGGAATTCATATTTTATTTCATGTGCAGTGGGAAGTGCTGGATTTTAAAGAGTAGAATGGATTGCTTTGATTAACCTTTTTTTCTTTTTTTCTTTCTTTTTTTTTTTAAGACCACTCTAGTGACTGAATTGAGAATAGACTGGAAGAAAAGGGCAAAAGCTGGGAAAGAATTGCAGTAATCCAAGCAAGAGACAGGCAGTGAATGAAGAGGTACTTGGAGGAGGTGTGGCCTAGCAGTGTTTCTCAAGCTTGACCCTGCACCTGAATCACTGGAGATCTTGCTGAAGAGCAGATTCTCATTCTGCAGGTCTGGGGTGGGGCCTGAGATTCTAAATTTCTAACAAACTTTCAGATGATACAATCTTGCTGATCCAAAGACCATAGCTGAAAAGCAAGAGTCTATAGAACTTGATAGACGGCATTTGGAAGCCACAAAAAGAGAAGAATTGAGGGTTATTTCTGGGTTTTTTGTTTGTTTTCTTTGAGAAATTACAAACATGGTAGCGGCATTTACTGAGGTGGAGAGGTTTATCACCATTCCTGCTTTCCAAGTGACCTTACTGTTGTCTGGTAGGGTAGAATACTTTTTAGGAGGATTGAATAGCAACTCACTTCGGCACAGGAGCCAAATTTGGGATTATGATAGTGTAAAATCACATTTCTGGCCCAGTAGAAAACTTACGCTTGAGCTATGATGAATCCAAGCTCTTAGCAGTAAAATGACCCTTTGCTGATGAGTCTGCATGCATTGCCAAGTACTTGGCTAAAAAAAAAAAAAAAAAAGTGGTTTATGGATCTTTTTTTTTTCTTCCCCAGAGACATCAGGTGCCTTTAAAGGGTGGTAAGAAATTGGGTCATAGCACAGCTGAAGTAAATGGGACAAAGGAAATGAGTCTTCTACTTTTGTACATACTGTCCAACAGTTTTTCACTTGTCCCTAACAAGCTCACAATCTTTATATTCCTGGCAGAACTTGTTTAACTCCATAGTCAACAATTCACCATCTTCAGACTTCATCATGCTTTACAGAAAATGAAACCCAGTCACTGAATTGCTAAGCAACTGCTAAGTGTGCTCGCAAATGAAGGCTTTTTATATTTACAAATCTGCAAACTGCTCTAGAATTCTCTGCCCTTGCTCAAAGATGTCTTGCAGAGCCAATTGGAAATTATCTGGCTCCAGATGTGCATAATAAATTGAATCTGACTTTATAAGTTGTAGGACTTCACTAGTTGCTCCTAGAAATGGAAAAACATGGCAGGTCCAAGACTCTCTATACTATTCAGGTTCTTTTCGTGTCTCTTCTCCTTTGCCTCTCCTGTCTCTCATGGGCTGGTCAAGTGAATCTTGTTGCACAGCTGTCAACTGGAATTGTGTTTTGCCTGAGTTTAAGGCCTCCTCAAAATAGGGTTTCCAATAGGCCCAGAGTATTTCTGATTTGGAAGGGCAATTTGAGTTGGAAAATATGATTTTTTGGCCTGAAGAAAAATTTTAAAAGATTTATAAAAATTCCCAGATTGGACATCAACTACCTCTTACTAAGAATATTGTGCAAATGCATCAGAAACATATGGATTAAGTTCCCCCCGAATTAAACATGGGTTTCACACATGAAGGAGGTGGGAACAGGGGTTGGTATAGAGAGCATGACAAAAAGATTTCAAATCTATGTTAAATCAAAACCATCTGAAAAATACATTTTATAAATGAATGAAAATGCTACTGATATGTCAGTTCATCCTGTTTTGGAATGTTAAATTTGTTCTAGTTTAGAGAGCTGTTTCTTGACATTGGTCTTCAACGATAACCTGATAAATCAGAAAGAAAACATTGTTTTCCTGGGCCTCTTTTATATAATTTTATTAGGTTCCATTCGTCAGCTTTGATGGAGGTAAATGGCCTATAAGCATTATCTCTTCTCAGGAATTAAGTCTAGGAAGCATTTTCCATGATCACAATCTAGTGGCATTTTCTAACCATAGTACCTTCTCCAGTGGGCTATGAGAAGATTAAGTAAAATGCATCATTATTTGGCAAATGGGAAATAGGCCTGTACTTAAGACTCATGATCCCAGCATGAAGCAGAATATTGAGCAAAAAAGAGATGGTCTCTACTTACTTCTTTATGCATTTTAATAGCAATTACAGTACAAACCAACCAAAAAAAAAGTGACCTTGATAACTTTCCCTGTGTATAGCCAAGGTCAAGTCCAACTTAACATTCTTTTCTAAAAATGTTGCTTTGTCACACTGCCAAGGACAAAGGAAAGTTGAGTCCAACTATATATCTTTTAAAATCTTGGGAATGTTTTAACAAGGAGAGAAAATTTTCTCATAATTACCATATAAGATGTCTGGATTCAATGCCTGCTATGCTCCTAGAGTTTGAAAACAGTGAACTGTCCCTTAATCCTGAGTTTTTCTTTATTTATTCCATGAATCTGCATAGCAAATCCTTCTTCTAATAAACAATGTCAAGGCAAATCTAAGTCAAAGTCTGACAAATTGTCATTTTTACCATCTTAGAGCAGGCCAAGGAACTCATTTTTACAACTGGAATCCAAAATTACCAAGCTCCTTACAAGGCTGGCTTCCCTCTGCCCATCTTGGGGCCTTGACAACAGCCCTTCCCTCTGCCTAGACATTAGAGTCTCACATTCTTGTACAGCTTATTCTTTCTCACCATTCTGATCTGTGTTCAAGTCCCCAGCCCTTGTCCCGGTCATTCTATAATCTATTAACCTGCTTATTTTCTTCTCTTACTAATTTATCACTCCCAGAAGTTATTGTGCTGTTACATTTATCTAGTAGTTTATTTCTGTCTTCCCACAAACTGTAGACTTCATGAAAGGAAGGACCATATCTGGCTTGTTTACTACTCTATCCTCAGCAACTAGGACAGGAACTTGCCAAGAGTAGATACTCAATAAATATTTGTTAAATGGATGAATTAATTAATTTATAAGCCATGTAACGATTGCTGTTAGTGACTATCCAAATCTCTTCACCAGTTCTATTCATTCCCAGCTGCTGTGTGGTCCATGCTGCTAAGGACTAATGCCTGTGCCATTCTCTGGAGGACTATCCTTGGACAACTGGAGCACCTCGTCTATAGAAAGTTTACAATCCCCTTGAGGCATCCCATAGACAATGACTGATTAGTGCATGGAGGACAGAAGCCCAGCTCTCAGGTAAAACAAAGTTGTGTGGTATCATTCACACTCCAGAGCTCTTTGCAGGATCAGACTGAAGCTAAACTATCTGAAATCTTGTTTTTGCTATGCTTCTTCCATTTCCTGTCCTGCTTCTCTCACTTCTTTTCTCCCTTAACAAATAACTTTTCCCTAAATCCTTGTCTCATGCTCTACTTCTAGGGAACCCAGCCTAAAATAAGACATAAATAAAAGTTCATGAAATCAGCAACCATCCACAGATAATTGTAGGCAGTGTCCAGTTAACATTAAATTTGTGTTTATAAACAATTGCCACTGTGTGTTCTGAATGCCAGTGGGGAAAGAGAAGGTGTGATTCTTACAACAGTGGTCCAAGAGTCCTTGCAGCTATTGGCAAGGACCCGTGTATTCATTTGTATACCAAACTGCATTTGCAGACTACATTAATGACACTCCTCATACAAATATGTATGTATATATGGATGGAGATGGATTTAGCGATACTAAAATTTATTTTACAATGAAGGGTAATTCTTGGTCACTTTATTTCTTATCAATTTCAATACTCTTGGGTGTGTAAAATTTTTTTAATGTTAAAGAGGGATTCTCATATTCTAAAAATGTGGATATTGTTGATTTAGAAAATGAATTCCCAAGGTAAAAGAAAGGGATAACACTGTGTCTAAAGAATCAACCTAGGAACTCAGGGTCAATTCTAAGAAAAAGTTGCCTTCTCTGCCTCACAATCTCTTTCTCCATCCACTTTCCTAAACTATTTCATCTATTTTTATTACCTGAAATTCCTAAGTTGGAAATGCATTTCAGTTAATGAGCATTATCATTAAAAATTGCCAATGTCTCTGGAAGGTTTAGGGGATAGCAACCATCCCCACTTTAGTAAGAAATTGCCAAGCCATTGATTCAATAAATATTTCTTGAGAACCCATTATGTATAAGGAACTAAGTTTATCTAGCCAGGGATACAAAGTTCCATAAAGGACAGGTCTTTCCCTGAAAGAAAAAAAAAAAAGGAGGGGGAAAAAAGAGAAAAGAAAAGCAAAGTTTTCTTCTTATCAACTGGCTAACAAAACTTTGAGCTTGAAAAATTCCAGTGAGGCTGGAAATAAGGTAGTCGGAGGTATGAAACACAGAAGGATCAAGGATGTTAAAACCCTATAAAAGCACGAGCAGGTGAGAAAGAGAGGTTCCAGGAAATGAAGATGAGAAAAGAAAGTTGGTATGGTCAGAAATGTTGCCTGAATCAACAAGGAAAGGGGGGAAAACACCCAAAAAACAAAACAAAACTAAACCTCTCTCTTCCCTCTCCCCAGTATATGATGTAGTTTTTGACTTTAAATTCAGGTTAATGCTACTATTGATCTCCTTTATGTATACTGTAATAAATGCTGTTGACATATGACAGGACTCCAATCACTCACTTCAGTCACCTTTGCAGAAAGCAATGCTGTTTTTCAGACCTACTTATTAATATGTATCTTAACATGCAATTCAATCTATAGAGCACCAGGTCTTTGTCCACAGGCTTATGATGATACTATTCATTAAAGATGAGCTATGATTTGGGAAATAGGCCAGCATTTTTCCCCATGAAGTAACGTTTGTATTGGCTAATAAACACTCCCATGTTCAACACAGGACGGCTTTGTTACCACATATACCTCACTGGTTTTAGAGCCTATCTAGAGGTTTGAGGGGGAAATTTAGACATTCATTACAAAAGGCATGTATCGATCACCTATTATGCACCAAGTGCAATGCTATGCACTGGGAACACGAGTCAAACACCTCACTCCACGAAATCCAATTTTGGGATCCCAAAGAAGTAATGATTAATTCTGCCTAGTGGAATCAGGGGAGATGTTGGGATGGAACTGATGTTGTCTATCTGGTCCTTAAAAGAAAAAGAGGTGGAAAAGGAGGTAAAGGCACCCCCCCTAGCCAGAAAAGCCTGTGCAAATATATTGAAATAGGAAGTGTGTGGTCTAACAGGGAGAGGTGAAGAGATTAGTGAAGCTAAAAAGTAATGCCTGAACACCTCCTCATGTGTTTAGGGCCACTGATCATTTGGGTATGTTCTTTTGTGAAGTGACTATTAAAGTCTTCTTCCTATTTCCCTATGGGGTCATTTGGCTTTTTCTTATGAATAAATAGTAGCTCTTTATATATTCAAGATATGAGTCCTTCTACCAAGCATATATATTGTAAACATTTTCTGATCCATGGGTTTCCTTTTCTCTCTCAATGATGTCTTTTGAAAGACAGGGGATCTTAACATAACCAATTTATCAACTTTTCCCTTTATGCTTAGCACATTTTGGGTCTTGTTTAGGAAAACTTTTCATATTCATACAATTCATAATTGCTGAGAGTTGTAAGCAACTCAAATGTCCATCAAGAGGAAAATGGGTAAATAAATATCACTTCAATGGAATATTATATAGTGATGAACATAAACAACTACAATCATATGCACAATGTGCATGAAAAAAACATGTTACTGATACTGTAAAACACATACCTTAAGATTCCATCTATGTAAAATTCCATAAATGGAAAATCTCATCTATGGAATCAGAAGTCAAGACAATGGTTATAGTAACTAGGAAGGACCTTGAGGGGCTTTTCGGGTGCTGACTGTCTATCTCATAATCTGGTTGCCAGTTTCATGGGCACACAAGTTTTACAAGAATTCTTCAAGTAGCACATTTTTTTGCATTTATATTTCCATAAAAATATGCATATTTAAAAATATAAGACAAGGTCACCTGAGAAAGAATAGTGACCCAAAAAATTAGGCTGGAAAGAACAAAAGATCTAGAATTTAAAGACCCCTACTGAGAAGTTTGCCAAGATTTAATTCGTTTTTAAGGTTCAGGCTTTAGACAGACTAATTTGCCTTGTGGAGGACTGAGGTAAGCGTATATCTGATAGGAGGCAAGGCGACCCATCTGGAAGCTCTACAACAGCTCAAGTGAGAGATGAGGGGCCTGATTGGAAGAAAAGGCAGTCACAGTGAAGAGGGATGAACTTGGGTTTTCCCACTGAATGTTTCTTTAAAATCTACTCACCAGTGTCATAAGACCATAAGCACCTGCCCAAAGTGTGGGGGGCAAAGGCCTACAAGTCTTCGACAGATGTTGAGTTTTCAAACAACGAGAGACCTTGATAAACATACCTCTCTCCTGGATTTATGAAGTCCAAGCATTTTTGTCTGGCTCTTGTCTTGGATTGTAAGACATGAGTGCTGATACAAATCCACATATGGATTAGTGGAAAGTTCCAGAACTGACACAATATTGTTTGGACAAATTTTTCCTTTCCTCCCTTTTCCTACCCTCCCTTGCACACTATTCAAGTCTTCTTGCTGGGTGGTTTCTACTTGTCTTGTTAATTCTTTCCTCTGTCTGCACGCTTATTAGGAGAAAGGATGATTCCTTTTCTTGGAAATGAGGACCTCTGGAAGGCAGAAACCACACAGGGAACTCAGGTAGGCAGCATGATGCAAGATGGAGCATGAGCAGGGCCTCTAGGAACAGAGAGTGCCATGAAATCTTCCATAGGCAGAGGATCAGGATCACATTGGGGCCACCTCCGACAGGCAACAGGGTGGGGTACAAACACCTTGCTGCCATCAGTGTCCTCTCCATTATGTTCATCAGCAAATATTTATTGGGCTTCTCAGGCTGAGCCACCCACTCAATTACATGCTTTGTGGGAAAGGGCAGGAAGGGAGCATGATGTGAAATCATGATCCAAAGACCCAGGGTGCACCCCACACCATCTTGCCTCAGGCCCTGTAAGAGTAGACTTTGCCCACCCAAGATTCCCTAAGATTAAAAGAGGTAGCATGTAGAAACCTAAACATAGCCTCTCAAAGAGCAGAACCATAAACCGAGAGGAGACAGAAATTTTCCAGTCAAATCCTGTTATATCCTTTAGGGCATGTTCTCTTCTCAAGATCTTTCTTTGGAGATGATATCCTCACACAGTTTTCAAGATTTTATATGAGATGGTCTCTCTTTGTATATTTCTTGGACTCTCATCTGTATTTTATATCTTGCCACCTATGAAAAGTTTGCTGATGTGCTCCAAAATCAAGTCCAAATTTTACCTCCCTAAGTTTGCTATAGGGCTTTCTCCTGGAAAGCCAAGATGTCAGAATAAAATTCACCCTGCCCAGAACAAAAATAACAATGTTGGCCCAGAGTGTGGTTGTTCCACTTGTCTTTTCCGAAGGAGCACAATCTACACAGAGCATTGCTCAGCCTCAAGGGCTCCCACATCTGCAGAACAAAAGCACCACTGCTTTCTTATCTGAAGAAATATGGCCTCCTCCACTCAACTGGAATAACTCCTGAGTCTAACTCAGGTCACATGTTGCCAGTTCCAGAGTGGTACAACATTACAGTGATTTAGAACCCAAGAGAAGGAAGTCTTCTCTCAGACCAGGTCAAGCCTGCTTAGCCCTCAACACCAATTCACTCATGAAATGACATAATTCTCTTATTTCCTGGCCAAAGAGTCATTAGGGCCACCCTTCCTTTACTGCGCCCACACTTTGTCACTTTTGAGAAGCAATCTTTAAGTAGGCATATATCTTATCTACCACCAGTAGGATCAGCCAGGCCTATCCCCCATGAAATATACCAAATCAAAACTGTGTCTCACTGAAGTAAATTCTTCATTTTTTCAAAGAATGTGGAAAACGGTACTTTTAGCCAGCTAGTCATCTATATTTGGAAAATTATTGGCATTTCCAGTCTAGAGATGAAAATGGCACTAGAAGTTTTTCCATTTTTCCTTCTTCCTATTGCACAGTTATTTTGAAACCTTTCTTATAGTATCTTCTGAACTGGTACAAGTCATACCTAGAAGTGTTTCTCAGATACTTCTACCAAAGCTGTTCCTCTAGCATAAAAGAACATTGTACTACTACACCAGAGATCTGAGCAATAAACACATTATAGTCTGCCATCATTGCAACTTTTGTCTTTGAAATCTCATGTTTTTCTTCAAAGTTCAGGTGCTACTTATATACTCCTTTAAATTATCTGTTCCCACTTTCAGTATAAAACTAGTACTATAATTTACATAACATCATCTTTATTTGGTATTCTAGAACTTGCACCAGGTTCAATTCTGCACCAGGTTCTATTCTGTAGATAGACTTGCATGACTATGGGAAGCTATGAACAAGTTTCATAAGAGCCTTTGGGAAAAGGGCATAATAACTCATTTTAGTAAATATTAGTTTATTGAATTGAGTTTACAGAGACATGCTTATGTCATATATAGATTGGAGTAAAAGAAAATAGAAAGAATGGATGGATGGATGGATGGATGGATGGTTGGTTGGATGGATGACTGAAAGATGAGAGGTAATCCCTTGTCCCCTTCTTTGGGACAAAAAAGAAGATCATTCTGGGGAGATTCTGTATTTCACTCCTCTGTTGAAACATCAGGATGGAGCAGGACTTTGAATTCAAGTGGATGGCTGGTTCTTCAGCATATGTAATCCCAAGCCTAAATCTGCAGGTGATTTTTATCTCATCTCTTTCAAATTACCATTATCTTATTATGGAGCATCTGCTCTATTCTCCAGCCTGGCCAACGCTTCATAAGTGGGCAACTTCATACTTACCATCTTAATTCATACCCAAAGCCCTTCAGATAATCTTCTCTGGTAAATATGGAAAAAAAGGTAACTATCATAACACAAAAGTGGATTTCCACATAATCAAAATAAGTCAGCATGGATGAGGAGGATGAAGGTTATCTTTAGGTCTAGTTGGTATTAATCATTATAATAGTAACATGGTTTATTAAAATCTATGTGTAGATTCATATGGGTCATCAAAATCTATGCAGACTCAATAATTCAGAGCCCATTATTGCTGGTTCATAGATGCCATTACCTGAGGTCCTTCTGATATTCCCACTTCTATTCAGGCCCTCTAGGCTCTTCTCCTGAACAAAGACTTGGAGAATAAAAATTCCACCCACCTGTGATGTTTGCCCTACCAGAAAGTCTAGTTGTAATGTATCAAAATCTCTGTAATTGCTCATAGTTCAGTTCCGCCTTCCTTCCTATCTTAAGTTGATGTCTAGAAATAGAGCCCAAGATGGAGATTCACATGGAAGTAATTTATTGAGAAAGGAGAGAGTAGGGGAAGCAGGACAGGCAGAGTAGGGTGTGGTCTCAGCTGGAGTCTATCCTTAGTCTGATCCCACAGGGAGCTCTGCAGCATGGATTGCTCCACAGAGTTGCCCCCTGCCCTTTCTGAGGCAAAGGGTCCTTTAGTGCCCCTGTATCAGTCAGTCATTGGCTATGGGCCACACCCAGGGGCAAAAGAGTTGCTTAACTTCCCAGGCAATTCCAGGCTAGGCAACTCCCATTTGGCCAAGGGCTATTCTCCAGAGAAAGAGACAGCTGTAAGCCATTAACAGCCAATGCTCATAGCACTCGGGATATGGGAACACCAGCCTGGCAAAGTGGATCTGGGTGGGTCAGCAACAGCATCCCTGTATTTACCATCCTTATTCATCTCAAAAGATACTCCTCTGGACAATGTTTGGACTCTTAATGCTTGCTTTAAACAATCCCAGTGGAGCAGAATATAATAATATATATCAATCCATAGTATTTACTAAAAGCCTACCATGTGCCAGGCACTTTTCTAAATGTATCACGTTTATACAGTACTCCTATGAGGTGGGCACTTTTATTACCCACATATTACATATGAGAAAATGGAGGGACAGAGTAATTAAAGAAGTGAATGAGTGGTAGAGCTGGAATCCCATCCTCTTAATTCTGCATTAAACTGTCTCCACTCATTGTCAAAGGGTAGCAGCAAAAGAGAGAGAGAGAAAAAAAGCTCAGAGCTAAAGTGGTAAAATTTTATTTATATAAGATACCACACCCAACTAGGTGAGGGAAAAACCTTTTGAATGATGGAGAGCCTGAGGACAGTTAAGACTTTTTGTGTGTGTGTGTGTGAATTTCCAAAACGTGGCAGTTTTATCTACTGGGTTGATGTTCACCATTTGAACTTTCATCATTTAAATCCCATGAAAGTGCAGTTGCATAAGACATGACTCTCTGCCAAATGAAATAATAGCTAACATTTGTTAAGCACTTTCTGTGTGCCAGGCACTGTTCTCAGCAGTTTACATGGATTATATCATGTAATCCTCAGAACCACACCATGAGGCAGCCCCATTTTCAGATAAGGAAACTGAGGCGCAGAGAGAATAAGCAATATGCCCAAGGATACATAGCTAGAAAGCATCAGGCCAGATTTCAGAGTGTGTAATCTGGTTGTGGATCTATGTTCCTAACTTCACTATGCTGCCACCAAAAGAGTCATGGATGGTTAGAGCTAGGAGTCATGTTGAAGAGGCAAACTTTCCTGATCTAGAGATGAGAAAACTGAGGCCCAGAAAAAGCTGGTGACTTGCTGAAGGTCACACAGACCCAGGACTTTTTATTTTCCTCAGTGTTTTCCATATTTTGACAAAGTTTATCAACAGGAAAAATTATATATAAACTAGAAACAGTATCATTTACTTGCCAGTAATTCAGGAATGTGTTTTTAAATGTTTGAAGTCTCTTTCTTTCCTCGTTTCTCCCAGGAAACAGATGACATCAAGGGTTGCTATTCAGGAAGGTAAGAAAGAAATACCAATATCTACCTAGTCTACGAAGAAACTACTCTCTGTCACTACAGACTGTTGCAAAATATGGTAACTCATGTATAACTATGTGATGCGACTTCCAAGCCGTCTATCTTTGGCTAAAACCTACAAACTCCAATGCGGAAGTATATCTTTTTAGAGAAAGGAAAGGAAAGAAAGACAAGAACTAATATTTATTAAATACCTACTAGATGCCAAACCCATTGCTCTATGCATGCTATGTAAATTATCCAAAAAATAATCTTTAAAATCAGAATGTGTATCAGTTAGCATTTGCTGCATAACAAACCAACCTCAAATTTAGTGGCTTAAAACACAATAATTTATTATTGTTGATGAGTAGCTGGGTGGCTTTAAGGATTCATGCCAAGCTTAACTGATTTCAGCTGAGTTCACTCAGTTCTTGACAGTAGCTGCTGGAATGGCTAAGGACCACTGGTCTAGGATACCTTTAGCTAGGATGACTTATTTCTGTTCCACATCCTACTGAAGGATATCCCAGCTTGTTAATGTGACAGTGGCAGAAGAGAACAAGCAAAAGCGTACAAGTCCTCTGAGGCCTAAGCTCAGAACAGGCACACCATCCCTTCTACTCCATTCTATTGGCTAAAGTAAGTCACAGGGCTGGCCCAGATTTTAGGAAAGAAGAAACAGGTTCCATTCCAGATGGGATGAGCTACAAGATCACACTGTCAATGGTATGGGCATATAAAGTGATAAAAAAAAATTGGAGAGTTTCTTATATCTACCACAACTATCCCAGAATATTCCAGATCATTAACTGGTATGTTTTCCCCAAAATATACGTCTCCCTCACATATCTAGTCTACCTGTGAAGACATTTGTGTTCACTTTGTTGGCTTACAGAAAATTCAGGAAAGTTGCCACTGGGTTTTAAGGTGGCATAAAGAATTTTTGATTTACCCAAGTAAAACAAATGACCATCTAATCCCACCAAGTCTTTGAGATCTCGTTCTAAAGAATAGCAGGATAAAGCTAAGTCTATCTCCCCTCTGCCTACCCACTATATCACTTACTGGTTGAAAAAAGAAGCAACTGGATAGAAAGCTTTTTGTTTCTGGGTTTCCAGCTGGGGTTGGTAAGAGACCAGCTCAACAACTAAAGATCACCCCAAAGCCCTCAACAAAAATGGAACCACATCTTTCCCTAGTGCTTTGTTTTACAGCTAGAAAAGAAAGATGCACTGGGGTGGGGGGAAGCACTTTAAATCAGGGATTGCAGACAGTTTTGTCGCAATGCCAATTCCAGTTGATTAGTGGAAGCTGCCAGAAGTTCTATGCTGAAAAGCGATATTAGGCCTTAGGCAGTTCTAATAAAATCAGTAAATTACAAGAATTTTTCCAACTGATGGAAGTAAGATCTTGATGCAGTGGTTCCTTTAACCTAATTCACACTAAGATAAAATATAGGTGAGCAGTGACTGATTTCCATCATTACATTAAACTCACAGGGTAAGTAGACCCTCATCCCCTGGGCCTCCCAATACATCTTCCCAAGACTTGTTTCTTTCAACTTCTAGGTGGGCTGTTTTTGAGAAAGGCAAGTATAGCAGGGTTTCAATCAGCCTTTGGTTTTTATCCTGGCTAATCCAAAGACAAACACATGGGCTCACACCAAATTCAAAACCCAGGAGGAATGATCAAAAACACAAAAATAATTCAAGAGCATCACAGCAGAATGCACCCTCTCTTTGCTCACACCAGGCCTCAATTTACATGTTTTTCAATATAACATCATCTACCTTCTGAGTCAAGAAGTGTGTGAGGCTAGTACTGGATGGTCAGGGTCTACTTTAATTTAAGAGGTAGTATTTCAGATCCATAACAAGGCTTATCAACAATACAGCAATCTATAATGTGGTGTAGAGAAGAGGACCCAAAAACAAGTTCAAATTTTGATTTGGGCCGTTGTTATTTTACAAGTTTTAATATCCTTCCCACAGTCTCAAAAGAGACACAGTATATCCATTTCAGAAGTTGTGGTGAGAATTAAATGGGCTAATATGTAAAGCATTCAGATTAACAACTAGCACATAGTTGAGGCTCCTAAATGCTGCTATTGTTAACAATAGCAAGTATTTACTCACTTTCTATTATATGCTGGGAACTATGTTCCATGCTGTGTGTAAACAACAGAGAAAATAATCAAAACATAAAGACCTGCTCTTTATCTTTGGGAAATATAGAGTCTATTTGGGAAACAAGATGAACATGCATAAAACAAATAAGAACGATATATAGAGAATAGTATACAAAATGCTCAAGCAGACTCTGAGAATACTGGGAATCTGGGATCATTGTCTCTATTTCTTGCCATAGCAATAAATTGGTTTCTTAAACATGTTGACAGTTCCATTTTCTTAAGACAGTTATTGGAGGTGACTTAACTATCCAAACTTGTTTCATCTGAGTTTTGAATATTTTTATTTGTACTTTGAATGCCACCAAATAATTTCATATGACAAATATAAAGGATAGTCCATCATTAGCTAAAAAGAATAAGGCCACCACTTATCACCCTGGTGCCCCATCTTTTACTTTCCATATCATCATCCACCCATCATCTGGCCTATCATGAGACCTCAATGAGGTAGAATAAAAGTGACAACAAGCCAAGTCCTGATGCTTTCCAAATTTTCCCCTAGATGCCAATGGCTCTGAATAATCATCTTTTCTTTCCATTACTGAGATGTCATTATGCAGGCAAAGCATGTTCTCAGTTGCCCACAGTAGGCTAGAGGCAGGGTACATTGTTCAAAGATAACTCATGTCTTATTAAATGTCAAAACTTAACCCACGTGATTCAGCCAACGCCTCACCCAGTTGCAGGCTGGAAAATTCATCTGGGCTAATACCTCTGTGAACAGTAGAGAACGAAGGTGATCACTGAGCCCCACCAAAGTGCAGGAAACAATGACTGAACCATAGAGATGAAGGCTTCTGTCAGGTCATAAAGCAGCAGTGATTGCGATTAATTGCTGATAAAATATTAGAGTCTCTTGTTGCTGGAGGTCAGGTGCTAGGACAAAGTACTACTCTTCCTGGGAAGCTTCAGCAAGGCATGCTCTGAACTGTGCTTATGGGAAGATAAATCTATCTTTAAATCTATCCCAATGGATCCATGCTGTGGGCACTGAAGGGAAAACAATAGGATAGAGCCACAGAAGATTTAGAGAAAGCCCAAAATGTGGGCACCCCGTCCCCAGATAGATGTACAACTTCCCTGGCTAACATGGCCCCTCTAACGGAGGGCTACTTTTAAATGATTTTCCCAACCAGGCTGCAATGGGATAGTGATGGCGAGAGAGCAAATCCCACAGTTGTTGGGTTGTCACAAGAGGCAATAATACATAATAAAAATGATGAAAAAGGAGAAAGTCTACCCGGAAGTAATATGAGTCAACATTTGGAAATCTTTGGAATATATGTTGTTACAATAAAGCCTAGGTATTCTTCACTCAAAGATGATATTCAGGATTTGTTAATCCGAACGCAGAGAGAAAGAAGATGGTAATAAATGCATTTCTAGAGAAGGTTTTCCAAGCGTCTTTGAAGTCCAGAATATATCGCCGCTAATGGCTCATCCCCCGGTTCATGTTGTATGGGTTTGTCTACTAAGCGCTGAAGTCATAAATGTACATGACTTTTCTTCGCTACATTGATCTTCTCAGTGATTAAGGGAGTGATAAGAAATATACAGGCAATCAATGTGCATTAACAAAACAACAACTTAAAGTGTAAAGCCCAGATCATACCAAATATAATTTAACATTCCTAAATGACGTAGACAATGGTTTCCAAAAGTTGGTCATGAGCCAAATAAATCAAAATAATCAGGGGGCCTTATTAAATTACTAATTCCCAGATCTTGGCCTGTATAAATCAAATGGGAATTCTTAGAGAAAGGCCTAGATACCCTAAAATTTAAAAGTTCTCCCAAGTGATTCTAACACAAAACTTTTCATACAGGTGACAGCTTCAGGTCTTAAAACAACTGAATTAATATTTATACCCTCTGTAGGAAAGAGTACTGGACAATGAGTGAGGAAAATCAGGCCAAGATCAGCCTCTGTCTCTGAGAAGCTCTATATCCTGCACCCTTGGTCCCCCAAGTACACTGTGCGACGCAGAAGGTGAAACGACAGCATTGGCATCTCCTAGGAGCTTGTTAGAAATGCAGAATCTCAGGCTCACCCCTCACCTATGAAAATAGGACTTGCATTTAAACAAGATCCTCAGGTATTTCCTTTGTACTTTAAAGTTGGAGAAGAACTACCTGGATCAAGTCATTCAAGTCATTCAGTCTTCTCTGGATTTCATCTGGAAACTGATGGACTTGAACAAGATAATTTCTATATCCTCCTCCAGGCTTGACAATGCATGATGACCATTAGAGTAAAGACGCAAAGGAGAGAAATACACTAGAAAGTTCTAGATAGAATGCCAGAAAAAAAGAGAATTTGAGATTAAATAGATACACACACATACACACATTTTATAGAAACCATCTAAGAAAAATCCAAATCCCATGATATATACACCCTCATCTGAGACCATGAGAACTTGGTCAAGCAGGAGCAGTACCTTCCTGGGAATAGGAAACTGAGGAAATGAGAAAGGTTGTAGACAACCCAAAGTTCCAGGGCATGTCCAGAGGAAAGGAAGAACTAGAATCCAGGTGTCTCCACTCCCAGTCCTGGACCACCCTGTCTTGTTGTCTCAGCTGCTTCAGGAAAAATTAAGAAAACAAGAGCAGGACATAATAACAAAGACAGCAGGTGTTTATAGGGGGTGGTATATGGACATGGCTCCTCAGCCCCATTCCTGAGTCACTTTAGTCCTTGGATTATTATTTTAATATTATTAAAATTCACATGATTGAAATTTAACTTTAGGGATCTCATATTCTGAAAATCTTCCTTCTCTTTCCCCATCTTCAGCTCTGTATGGTTTCTCTTTGGGGCACCAATGTCAAATGAATATACTCTTCCAGTTATCAAGGGTCAGATTTCATGAGTCCTGACTGGCACCCTTCCTTTTCAGATTCCAGACCTTCGTTGCCCGTCATTTACCCTTTCATGAGCTCTGTATGCAAGTTATATATATTTCTTATTATAAGATTCTCATGTCAGAAACTCAAATATTTATATACAGAGATATATACAAATGTAGATTCACTTATTCTTCCTAAGTTCATAAATAAGAAATTTATGAACATTAATAACATTCTAACGTCATATAAATATGCAACATAAAAGATGAAATCCTCTTTTCTCACAGGCCCCTCAGAAACAACCACTGCCAACAATATGGCACATATTCCCCATTGTTTTTTACTTTTTCTTATGCATGACTTTTAAAAAAAACAGAATCATATTACACAGATTATTTTGTAACTTGCTTTCTTCACTTTATCTCTTGGTCATCTTTTCAACTCAATTTGTAATCGTCTCCCTTCTTCATCATAATATCTTTATGGTATTCCAACATTCTCCCAACCATGCACCTATCTACAGACACTTGAACTATTTCTGATTTTTTTTCTATTATAAACTATGCTGCACATCTGAATATGTAATGCAAGAAACTACACATGAAATGGCAAGGTATTCAGTTCATTTCTGTTTGCTGCTTGCTGGTTTTTCTCCCATTGTATCTTTGGTCTTTGATTGTGATAATGGTGACAATTAAAGGCTGTATTTATTGGAGGACACAAGGATTATGGAATTATGATTTCTACTGTCTGAGAACTCTGCATGTGCTCTGAGGGCAATGCATCTTTGCTACAGAAGCCCTTTGTCCATACCATAAGCCATCTACCCCATACTGCCTTACCATTCAACCCACAGGGAGTCGGATGCTTCATTCTACATAGCTCCAGGTGCTGACACTGGGACAGTCAGCATTACAGGCCCAGTTACTGCTCTCAAAGGGTCTACAGTCTAGGAAGGATATTAGAGAAGTAAACAAAAGATCAAGAATTTCAGATGGAGATATGTGGCATGAAGAAAATATTACTGGGTAATGAGATGGAGAATAACTGGAGAGGGTTAGGGAAGGCAATTTTTCAGAGCATTCTTTTTTGAACAGATAACCCCAACCCATTGTTAAAATTTTAGAAGTATTAAAAATAAGCATAAAAATTCATGAACTCCTGCCACTGGGTCCCAACTACCCCATTACCCTTCCTTCTGAAAACCAATGCGTCTTGAGTAATCTTTAGAGATAGTTTGTATATATGTGAGAAAATGTGTGTAGACATATACGAATGTGTGTATATGTCAATATATCTTTTTCTCAAAAAAAAAAATGACCTTAGATTATAAAGAGGAAATAGAAATTATCTGGGGGAAAAAAGCTAGTCTGAGACAACCAGACATAAAACCTCGTCAGAAAGCTAAGATATGAATAACCTAATTCACACTAATTCTTGTGATACAAAAGGATTTTTCCCCTTCATTTACTGAAAAGCAATTGGCACTGATAGCACTTGACGTAAAAGAACTTCCTAATGGTAAGAAGAAGATGGATGGATGGATGGATGGATGGATGGATGGATGGATGGATGGATTAATGAAAAGACAAATACCAGAATATTGAGGGAGCTTAAATCTCTTTGTATATCTTCTGTCTATTCCTCATATTGAATACAGCTTTAATTCAACTCAACAAATATTGATGGAAAGTCAAAACCATCAGAATGGCCTTTCAAGATTTCTTCTAATTCCAGGATTCCACAAAAGCATATGGAAAAACAAAATGTTGTTTGGTTTTCCTTCCTTATTTCTTTTCTTCTATTTATTAACTGAACAAAACCCAAAGCAAACTTTAAAAATTAAAATTAAGTAAGAAAGAAAGAATGTTGTTCTTAAATGCTTTCTCTACTATGGTTTCCCTTTAATTGATCTCCCACTGGATCATAACCCAACTGGCATAGAATATTTCAGCAGATGGAG
This sequence comes from Ursus maritimus, assembly GCF_017311325.1. Classification (NCBI taxonomy): domain Eukaryota; kingdom Metazoa; phylum Chordata; class Mammalia; order Carnivora; family Ursidae; genus Ursus; species Ursus maritimus. The sequence continues at coordinate 12,814,457 of NW_024424675.1, forward strand.
AAAAATAAATAAATTACTAAGTTAAGCCCCCGACTGAATTTATATTTCCTATCTAGCCTGTGGAAATGCTATGTGTCATGGAGGGCAGAGGAAGGGATATGTGTGGTGGCAGTGGGGGTTGCATATTTTGTTTGTTTGCTGAATTTTAATAAGGCCATCTTGGTTTCTCCATGAAAATGAAATGTGAGCTCAGTTCACTGACATATATTCTCCACTGAAAACCCAGGGCCCAACCCAGAATCACTGCTCTGGCTCCTTCAGATTTGAGTCATTATCGTATTTGTTAATCTCCCTTATAGCTGTGTTGGAAACTTATTGGACTAGAAGTAAACTAGCCCAGTTGGAGTCTTATTTTAACTAAAGCTCCCCCTCATGCCTCCATTCACATACTAAACTATAAGTTATCCTTCCAAAGTTTGCTCTGCAAGAGCAAACCGTATGGAAAGAAACAAGAAAAGGTAAACAAGGGCTAGCCAAGGACTTTTTCAATATCCCAGGGTGACTCGTCTTCATTAGAGATCTGTAGTACAGTACAATGGACTGAATGTTTCTCATCTCCCAAAATTCATATGTTAAAACACTAACATCAGTGTGATGGTATTTGGAGGTGGGACCTCTGGGAGATACTAGATCATGAAGGTGGAACCATCATGAATGGGATTAGTGCCTTTATAAAGGGGACTGCAGAGAACTCTCCTACCCTCTGCTTTTTACCGAAGATACAATGAGAAGCCAGCAGTCTGAAACATGGAAAAGGGCTCTCACCAAAACATGCTAGCACCCTGATCTCAGACCTTCAACCTCCAGAACAGTGAGAAATAAATTATCTTTTTTGGTAGGCCCCCTAGTTTATAATATTTTGTTATAGCAGCCACAGGGATTCTAACTTCCAGTCTAAAAACACTGCCATAGTAGGACCAAGATGGCCTATTGCGAACACTTGCAACATCTGCTTGTGGACTTTTTCTTGGAACAAAAGTGTGAGGGAGCCAGTGCCCTCAAAGCAGCTCTCAACCAATGACTGAAGGAAATTGGTGGATAAATACCCCAACTCCTTCACCCCTCAATCAGGACCATTCTGACAAATACTCTATACTGAGTTCCAGAGTTCCACAGTGGGGTTAAGCTCCAGTTGCCCACATTGGTAAATATGCTGACCTTATTGCCTTCCTCCACTTCCTTTTCTCACCTTCTACACACCTAACTAGAGCCTTCTAGGATCACCTCCCAAATAAACTATTTACCCTGGATGCCTTGTATCAGGATCTTCCTCTGGAGAAACCCAAACTAAGATCGTGTCACCCAGTATAGTGATGTGTATACAAATTACTCCTTTAAAAAAAATCACAATAAGCAAATGGACAAAACAGAATGATTTAGTGTAGATTTGTAGTTGAGTTAAGAGGTGAATGTATGATTTGGGACATACAAGTCCTATCTGCCCACCCTGACACTGTTCTCTCTCATTTTACTACTCACCCTTCGTTTGTCCAAACCCTCCCTTCTAGCAGGCTGCTCTGTTTTAGGTGCCATAGACATACGTGTGCATTGCCATCTCTGTAAGTATGTGCATGCCACTCTTCTAACCCAGAATGACCTCTCCACAACTCTTCATCCTGTTCAGATCGTACCAGTCATTCCAGACCTATCTTAAGCTTTGCCACCTTCTGTGACACCTCTTGTGTCACAACTAAGAGAATCACAGCACTTGTAGCCTGGAATTCATAACTCACTACTTAAATCATTTGCTTTTGTGTAGTTTCTAACTACTGCACACATGGTAGTCTTGCCTCCCTAATTAATTTAGACTTTCCTTAGGAATAATAATCATATCTTGTACCTTTCTAGTCCTCCCAGGGCCTTAAATAGTATGGCACATATAACTATCTGTCAATGTGTGATTTATTAATTTAAGTAATAAAACACAACATGTGTATGACCAATAGTAATGAATCATCTTTAATGGACTTCAGAAAGGCCTCTTTCCTCTCGTGCAAACTGCCTGGCAGATGGCGTTATCTGGAGCATCCTTCTTGGTGATCCTTTCCAGGGATTCAAAAAAAGACAACAGGCCACAGCAACACCTTGGTTTATACACAACTTCCCCTCACTGGTTTAAAGACATAATAAAAGATAATGCTTCTTGCTCATAAATAAAAAGTACTTAAATGTAATTTTGACAAAATGCATCCCAGGGATGACTGAAGTCTTTTTCTCTCTGCTATGATTGTTGCTGTTATAAATAGACAATCATAAAAGAATCAAAAGGGGAAACCTTTTAAAGGCTTACTCCAGGGCCTGATACCCTCCCCACTTTATTTTTCTTAGTCCTAATGCCGAAGGAAAACAAACACTTATCAACGTGCTAATGGTGTTTATTCCCCCGTCTGCCTTGGACGGGTGGCAGTGTGCCAAGCCCAGAGACAGTTCGCTAAAGCACCAAGTGAACCAAGGTCAACTCTATCATTGACTGTATCCACAACTTATATTTTGAGAGCCACAGAAAGGTTCAGGATTCTGAATATTTTCCCCACCTCTGTGCCTTTGCAACACCTATACCATTTTTCCCAGGCCCTGTGTAGATCAGACCCCTTCTATTTTGCCTGCTACATCATAGCCACCTCTATGCCCCTCTAAAAATAGCCTACTTGTAAGACAGTCAAGAAGAAGGAGAATGCCTTTTTGCTACTGCTTTTGCTCAGGATTCTGAATTACTTATGCTGGAGCTGCCCTAGCAGGGAAGCTTTCAGTCATAAGGCTGTAGCCACACCTGTCCCCAGACCTTCTCTATTCCGTCTCCCACACACTGAACTCAGCGGCTCCTCAAGAGCTGTGCAAAATTGGACTTGTGTTCCCCTGCAAGGCTTTTCAACTTCCAGCAAGTCACCCCTTACTAAAGCAAAGTTCAACAATCCTGTTTAGGTGGGAGGTCCTTGAAAGATCCCAAGAGAAGAAATGAGCATTTCCTGCTGTTTTTCTGTCTCCTTTCTAAGCAGCAAAGCATACAGAGAAAGTAGCTCTTTACTTTCTCCTCTCCTTTCTCCAAGTCTTAGCATTTTTGGCACCTAAACTGGAACACACACCCAAAGCAATCTTGCCTGCAGCAAGATTATCCTTCAGTGGTGATATAATTTTTAATGGCACCTCAGTGTATCAGTTGCCCCAGCACCTCTTATAATCCACTGCAATGAAACCTCCCTAATCTTGACAATAGACTTCTTCATGATGATTGTAAAAAACAACAGTAATTAGGAAATGGAATCTAATATCCTTTTAGACCAAGTTCAACTAATTTGTAAGTGACTTTCAATGACTGGAGTGAATGTGGAGCCAGCCTCTCTACTTTCACTAAAAATCTTCTCAATGTGCAAGAGTTGGAAAAAGATAAGGTTAGAAAGGTTTTGTTACAATCATCTTTCTTATATAGAATTTTTTTTAAAGCAACCTTCATGTCCATTATTTTATTTGTTCCTCAAAGGAGTAGGCAAGATGGCTTAGTAGTTAGGAATGCTAGTTGCAGATGCCTGAGTATGAATCCCCGCTGGAAAATCTACTGGCTTTGTGACACTGAGCAAATCACCTGCCCCTACCCATGCTTCTACTTTCTTATCTTTAAAATGTGGGTAGTCATGATACCGACCTCATAACGTTTTTTTTTTTAATGTTTATATAAATATAAAACATTTGGAACTATGCCTGGTACATAGTGAGTGCTAAATAAATTATCATCATCATCACTAGACTATTAGAACTGAAGAAATAAAGCCCTGACAGATTCCATGCCTAGTCAAATCAATTCTTTAAGTGAGGAGGTCAGATATTGTCTTCGTTTGGATTTCCTCAGAAACAGACCTTGAGACAATATTTGGGAAGAAGTAGTTTACATGGGAGATGAAGTATCAGTAGAGGCAGGGAAAGAAAGGAAACAATTAAGGGTGTGTTCACAAACAGGTTACCACTGTGGGCAACTGGTGCAATCCCACTGGGGACCCTCTGTGTGATTTCACAGAACACATACACATACTGTACAATTATTCTTGAGGGAAGAGGCAGCTGGGGAATTTAGACACCAACTCCATCCTTCATTGTTGTGGGCAATTCTGGGGCAGTGATCATGCAGCAGAGACTCCCAACCATGCCCATGCATTGGAGGAGCAGCCTTGAAGGACCAGATGCATTCAGGCTTAAAGATGTAGGAAGACATTAGCCAAACTAAAGCCACCTATAAGTGACTTCCCGGTGTGGGTAAAGGAATATGAGAGAGCAATGACATCAGTGACTAAGGGATATAATGCAAGTGTTAAGTTCTTTGACCGTCTTGTACATTCAGGCAGAACCAAAAAGCCTAGCCAAGGAGACCATATCCTGAATCACCTTCTGGAGAAGGATTCTGCGTGATCTTTCCTGGTAACTCATTCCAAAGCTTATCAAATTTTATGACAACCCTTCAGACCATCAAAATCCCTTTGGGTGAGCTCTTTTCTTCTACATTGGTTTCCAACAAGAAGAAAGAGTAAGGTTGACAACATATTTTAATTAGTAAAACAAAAGGCATTTTAAAACACCATGACATTTGCTTTTAAACCCTGCTAGGTATGTGGAAAAGAAAGCATTCTCTAAACTGAAATGCGCTACTCTGAAAATCTGATAACCTATTTGAAAATGGTACCTTCTGCATAGGAGTAAATTCGCATATATGCTTCCTGGGTCACATTTTTAGGAAAAGTAAAGTTTGGAGCAACTATTGTCAAGTGGACAAGCTAACACTTGAAAGACATAATGTACACCTGAGCCCCTCAAGGCAGGAATCAAACCAAGTTCCTTTCGTCAGATACCTGCCCTTTACTCCCCTTTCATTCCTCCAGGCAGGACTTTCATTTCATCTTATTACCCTTCTTTTCAAAGGAAAAAAATATCCATAATCAATTTGTAAAATCAAGAGCTTTCATCCACGATCCCTTTCTAAAGAAGGAAGGAATACCAAGGCAAAACAAGCAAACTTATCACGACCAGTCTCTTTGATTTCCAGCCAAACCCTCTAAACATGAACAAAATACAGTTAGTGACTCGAGGATGGTAGAAGCTGGTTTTTATTGAGAACACCAGTTTAGCCCATTTGTAAATAGGCATCTTTGCATCTTTTTATATGAAGAACTTACTTTCTCTATATTTGGGCAGAGCTCACTGGAGTAACTGAAAACCACCACCTCTGAGGATGAATGGTGATGTAGACCAGAGAAAGTCATAGCCAGAGATCCACAATGAAACTACACTGTATTATTTCATTTTTCAAACTTACACATTCTCCTACACCCCTTTCCTTGGGTGATTTATGTTCAGTTGATTTTGCTACAGGCCTGGAATGTTTACACAAAGGCTTAATAGACATTTACTTTGGAAGTTACATTGTGAGATAGAATCAAGAAATTGGCCCATTGCCGGAGTCAGAATGGGAGGCCACCTGGAAGTTAACAATCACTTTGCGAAGACCAGAGGCATGTAACAGAAGGTTCCAGAGAAGTGGAGACTTCATGTAATAACCACATTGTGCTCAGAAACACACCATTAGAATGACTGAAGACAAACCCATGTATAAACAGAGACATCCACAGAAAGAGATGTCCAGGATTACAATTACTCAATACCTTAATACTTTAAAATCATACTTTGTACTACATCTTACAGTTTATATATGCTTTTATGTAACATCTAAATTAATGTTCTCCCAAAAGATGCCTATAACTCCAGAAGCCAGATAGTCTGCTTTAACTTTTTGATTCGTGCTGAATTTATCTTTGAGGCAAATATTAAAAAAATTATGACACTCACTTTACAGATGTGGAAACTGAGACTCAGAAAGGGTCAGCAAACCAACTTGCTCAAGATTATATGACATTTATCTGGTAAAAACCACATTCCCTTTAGTAACTTCACCAACCTTCCACAGCTGTTTTAGTTAAGGTATTCGTTTTTTTCTATGACTCAATCAAATCCACCAAGCAATCAAACAGCATTAATGTCAATAGACTGAGCACTGCGGAGGATAAAAATAAATGTAATCTCCTTGAAATTATAACCTAATTTAAGAGAAAAGTATGCTTCTATAAACTACTTGTTTTTACAGATAAAAGGTAACTCTTTCTAAGGAACTCATTGTAAAAGACAGGATATAATCAAATAAACAAGTCAACATATTATATATATCCTTCCAATATGGCATGGCATGAGGAGGAATTACTGCTTTAAAGAAGGTGCTCAGAGGAATCCTCCATAATAAAATGATACTTGATAGACTCGGTAGGAAGGAAGAGAGTAAGCTGTGCAGGTATATGGGGGAATACCATTCCAGGGAGAGCAAAGAGCAAGGGCAAATTTCTCAAGGAGGAAATTTGCTTGGCTTGTTCACAAATAGCAAGGAAACCAACGTGCCTGGTGCAGGGTGGGCAAGGGGGAAATAGTAGGAAGAGAAGGCTTAAAAGAGAGGGGCAGAAACAGGTAGGGCCTCATAAGCCATAGTAAGAGATTTGACATTGACTAAGATGAGATGCCTTTGGAGGATTTCAAGCAGATAAGTGACATGGTCTGGCTTATGCTTTAAAAAGGATCATCCTGGGATGCCTGGGTGGCTCAGTTAAGCGTCTGCCTTTGGCTCAGGTTTTGATCCCAGGGTCCTGGGATTGAGCCCACGTTTGGTTCTCTGCTCAGCAGGGAGCCTGCTTCTGCCTCTTGCTCTGCCTGCTGCTCCCCCTGCTTGTGCTCTCTCTCACGATCAAATAAATAAATAAATAAAATCTTAAAAATAAATATATATATAATAATAATAAAAAGGATCATCCTGGCTTCTTTGTGAAGGGAAGACTATAGTGGGACAAAGGCTGAAGCAGAGGGGTGCCTGGGTAGTGCAGTTGTTAAGCATCTGCCTTCGGCTCAGGGCGTGATCCCGGCGTTCCGGGATCGAGCTCCACATCGGGCTCCTCCACTGGGAGCCTGCTTCTTCCTCTCCCACTCCCTCTGCTGTGTTCCCTCTCTTGCTGGCTGTCTCTCTGCCACATAAATAAATAAAATCTTAAAAAAAAAAAAAAAGGCTGAAGCAGAATATCAGTCTTGGGAGATGGCATGGGAATGGATGTGGTGAAATGGTTGGATTTGAGATATAATTTGAGTGGTAACTTCCATGGGATTTTCTAGTGAATTGGATGCAAGGTCGGAGAAAAATAGAAGAGTCAATGATTGCTCCCATATTTTAACTTGAGCTCCTGAGAGGATGGAGTTGCCACAACTAAGATGAGGAAGACCAGGGTTAGATCAGACCAGTTTCTGTCCTATAAAGTTTGAGATGCTCATTGAATATCCAAGTAGGGATACTGAAAAAAAAATTTTTAATAAATCAGTTTGGAGTTTAAGTGAGAGATCTGAGTTGAAGATACAAATTTGGGCATCACAAGGATATAGATGGTGCTTAAAGCCATGAGACTGAAGGAGATTACCCAGAATGTGAGTCTAGATGGAGAAGAAGGCCAAGATCCAAATGGGTGGGGTGGGAAAGCCCAACATTTAGAAGTTGAGGAAGTAATGAGAGGACAGCAGAGGACATCAGAAGGAGAAGTCCATGAATTAAATTTTTTTTAAAAAGTGTTTCAAAAGGAGGGCATTAAGACATGAGAACCTATGTGCACACACATTCACATACACATACACACAGACACACACACAGACACTCACAGACATACAAGAAAGCCTGTAGTAGTTTTATTCATATATCCTCAAAATGGGAACATCCCAAATGCCCATCAGCAGGAGAACAAATAAATCATGGAGTAGTCATACAAGGGAATACTGCTCAGCAATGTAAAAGAATGAACTACTACTATTACCCACAACAACACAGATGAATTTTCAGACATAATGATGAACAGAATAAGCCAGACATAAAAGAGGGCATACTCTCTGATTCCATCTATATGAAATTCAGGGAAAGTCAAAACTATTGAATAGGAATAGAGGTCAGAACAGACTCTCCCCCTGATTTTTTGAGAGGGGTAGTTATTGATAAGGAATGGGGTTTAGGGGCACCTGGGTGGTTCTGTCGGGGGCACCTGGGTGGCTCCGTCATTAAGCATCTGCCTTCGGCTCAGGGCGTGATCCTGGTATTCTGGGATCGAGCCCCACATCAGGCTCCTCCACTGGGAGCCTGCTTCTTCCTCTCCCACTCCCCCTGCTTGTGTTCCCTCTCTCGCTGCCTATCTCTCTCTCTGTCAAATATATAAATAAAATCTTTAAAAAAAAAAAAAAAAGGAATGGGGTTTAGTATGGTGACTAACATAATAAAACATTTAAATAAATAAATAAATAAATAGGGGGAAAAAGGAATGGGGTTTAGGTGAACTTTCTGGAGGAATAGAAATGTTCTCTATCTTGATCTAGGTTGTGGTTATACAGGTTCACCAAGCTGAGTCTTCAAAATTGTGTATTTTACTATATCCAGATTATGCCTCCATAATAAAATAAGGGGTAGAGAATGAGGGCATGATAATGCTATCATATGCTATAGAATAGAAGGACAAGAAAAGAATAAATGGTCTTTGCTCTTGGAGAGTCTTTTTAAGTCAGGCCAAAAATAGAAAATGCAAGATTCAGAATAAGATGACTACATGGTTATGATGCTCTCTTCTACAGAACCTCTTCTTGCTCTGCTTCCCACCATGCCCATTTCAGTCAATAGTTACCACCTCTGCTTGGCAACTGGACTCCACACACCTTAGAGGCAATAGGAAGATATGTTGAACAAGGATATGTTGGTAATTAAAGCTTTTACAAGACTAATCCTTTTGCACTAGTCCATGCCCCGCCTTCCCAGTTCCCACCACACTCCCCCAGATGCTATTTGCCTGAACCTTCTAGCACCTCTCTGTTATGCCCTTCAGGGGTTGGGCTGCCTTTCTCGACCAATTCTCTTTCCCGTCTTTGACTTCTGACCTACTGATTCTGAATTTGCATAGTTGTTTGCATCTAGTTTTTAGCAGGCTTTGGAGTTTCTAAACCATGATCTACCATGAATCGAAAATCTCTGCCACCTCATTGTCACTCTGGTGGGATACCCCAGCTATATTTCCTAAGGCAGCTACAAAAACTCCCTCATGGATGGAGATTTCTTCCCCCTCACTCCAAACCTTTTAAGTTAGATGAGATTTATCAGGCTGTTAATCACTGAAGTCAAAACTTTATAATCAGGGCTTAGAATACTCTCCATCGGAAAGCAGAGAAATGCAAAGGATTTCTACTATGAATAAGATCAGAAATTGGACACATACTTACTCCCAGTTGGAACCTTATGCTCAATGGAAGGTGGACTCCTTTTCTCTGGCAAGACTATCTTAACCTGAATAGCCTGCTTTAGCTTCCAAATTTTTGCTGTCAGAGAAGCAAGAGGATAATACCTCATAGGCAATTCTGGAAAAAAAAAATCACGTCTCGAAAAAAATTAAAATTACTTAGGAGCCAATATGTGATCCCATACCAGGACATACCTCCCACATTGACCTGCACACCGCTCTGTCCACTATCCTATTCCCAGCTCCCTGTCTCAGTCCCTGGGATGGTCACAGAACAGCAGATCCTAATAGTCACGTGTTGGTCTCATTCAATTTTTCCACAAAAAGAGAGAGTTAAAGGAGAACATAGCTCAGGGTTTATAGCAGATATCCAAAACTAAAGCTCAGTAGTGAGAGGCAAGGGATGGGGAAAGTTGGTGAGGTCTCTGTAACTTGTGTTACTACTCTTGGATTGTTTCCAGGACAGACATCATGGGCAAGTCACTCATGCAGTCACACAGGACTCCATGCTTAAAGGACCCGACTTGGTTTAATGCCCTGCTGTTGCCATCTTGAAATTCTCAATAACTTTTTTAGCGAAGACCCTGCATTTTCATTTTGCCCTGGAACCTGCAAATTATATAACCAGTCCCAATTATTTCAGCTTAGTTATCAGCAAACTAAGCATCACTAGTTATTTTTGAATAGTCCACCTTGAGTTTCTCTGCAGTAGATTCAAGTTAATGAACTAAGAGGCACAGAACCACATTCAGATATCTATAGAGACCACTGTTTTCAGTGTGTAATTTGAGGAAGGTATGTCCGTTGCATTTCCAGACTGAGAAATTCTCCACCAAAACTGGAAAAAAAAAAAAAAAAGAAAAAGAAAAAAAGGAAGTCTCTTACAAATTGAAGGTCAAGATCATGGATAAGAATGTATTTGAAAGCACTGGGTTTTTACGCAAATAATGAATCATGGAACACTACATCAAAAACTAAGGATGTACTCATAGACCAATGGAACAGAATAGAGAGCCCAGAAATGGACCCTCGGCTCTTTGGGCAACTAATATTTGATAAAGCAGGAAAAAACATCCGGTGGGAAAAAGACAGTCTCTTCAATAAATGGTGCTGGGAAAATTGGACAGCTACATGCAAGAGAATGAAACTTGACCACTATCTCACACCATACACAAAAATAAACTCCAAATGGATGAAAGACCTCGATGTGAGACAGGAATCCATCAAAATTCTAGAGGAGAACATAGGCAACAACCTCTACGACATCGGCCAAAGCAACCTTTTTCATGACACATCCCCAAAGGCAAGAGAAACAAAAGATAAAATGAATTTATGGGACTTCATCAAGATTAAAAGTTTCTGCACATCCAAGGAAACAGTCAGAAAAACTAAGAGGCAGCCCACGGAATGGGAGAATATATTTGCAAATGACACTACAGATAAAGGACTGGTATCCAAGATCTACAAAGAACTTCTCAAACTCAATACACGAGAAACAAATAAACAAATCAAAAAATGGGCAGAAGATATGAACAGACACTTTTCCAATGAAGACATACAAATGGCTAACAGACACATGAAAAAATGTTCAAAATCATTAGCCATCAAGGAAATTCAAATCAAAACCACACTGAGATACCACCTTACGCCAGTTAGAATGGCAAAAATAGACAAGGCAAGAAACAACAATTGTTGGAGAGGATGTGGAGAAAGGGGATCCCTCCTACATTGTTGGTGGGAATGCAAGTTGGTACAGCCACTCTGGAAAACAGTGTGGAGGTCCCTTAAAAAGTTAAAAATTGAGCTACCCTATGATCCAGCCATTGCACTACTGGGTATTTACCCCAAAGATACAGACGTAGTGAAGAGAAGGGCCATATGCACCCCAATGTTCATAGCAGCAATGTCCACAATAGCTAAATCGTGGAAGGAGCCAAGATGCCCTTCAACAGATGACTGGATTAAGAAGTTGTGGTCCATATATACAATGGAATATTACTCAGCTATCAGAAAGAACGAGTTCTCAACATTTGCTACAACATGGACAGCACTGGAGGAGATAATGCTAAGTGAAATAAGTCAAGCAGAGAAAGACAACTATCATATGATTTCTCTCATCTATGGAACATAAGAACTAGGATGATTGGTAGGGGAAGAAAGGGATAAAGAAAGGGGGGGTAATCAGAAGGGGGAATGAAACATGAGAGATTATGGACTATGAGAAACAAACTGAGGACTTCAGGG